>NC_132995.1:20365570-20690855 GCF_048564905.1 Vicugna pacos | reverse complement strand
TACTTCAATTAAATACATACATACATACATACATGCATACATACATACGTACATACATACAAAAGCAATGAAGACAAAAAGGGAAAAGGAGGGAAAATGAGACATGTTGAAAAAATGTAATCCAGGAAGAGTGTATAGCTCAAGTGGTAGAACACAGGCTTAGTATGCACAAGGTCCTGGGTTCAATCCTAGTACTTCCTCTAAATATATATATAAATAAACCTAATTACTACCCCTTCCCAAAATTAATCCAAAAGGCTCAGTATCCAAATAATGAGTTCCAGAGAGAAGACAGAAAAACTGGAGGAAAGTTATAAGAGAAGGCAGTGAAAACTCGGTATTTGATGGGCCAGTTTTTAAGGCCCATCAAATGCCCAGCAAAATGGATGAACTAGTTCAGTGACCAGCAAACCAGTGCCAAATCTGGCCACCATCTATTTTTTATGCCTCAGAGCTAACAAGGATATTTACATTTCTAAATGTTACATTTTATTTTTTTATTGAGTTATAGTCAGTTTACAATGTTATGTCAATTTCCAGTGTAGCACAATTTTTCAGTTATACATGAACATACATATTTATTGTCACATTCTTTTTCACTGTGAGCTACCACAAGATCTTGTATCTATTTCCCTGTGCTATATAGTATAATCTTGTTTATCTAGTCTACATATGCCTGTGAGTATCTACAAGTTTCGGACTCCCAGTCTGTCCCTTCCTACATCCATCTGCCCTGACAACCACAATCTTGTATTTTATGTCTATGAGTCTGTTTCTGTTTTGTATTTATGTCCATTTGTCTTTCTTTATTTCTTTCTTCTTCTTTTTTTTCTCCCACATATGAACAATATCATATGGTATTTTTCTTTCTTTTTCTGGCTTACTTCACTTAGAATGACATTCTCCAGGGACATCCATGTTGCTGCAAATGGTGTTATTTGTCATTTTTTATGGATGCATAGTATTCTAAATGGTTACACGCTAAATGGTTATATAAGCACCACCATGATATCCTTGATTTTGCCTCTTTTCCTGTGAAGTTTAACATATTTACTATAGACAGTGTTACAGAAAAAGTCTGCCAGCCTCCTGATTAATAAAACCACACAAAGACTGTACAATTTTGTAACAATGGGGACAGAGAGAAGATTCTGGAAGATTCTAGATAGGACTAAACTAGATTACATACAAAAGGTTATTGCTTAGAATGTCTTTGGGCTTCTCAAGTGCAAACCTGGAAGCTAAAAGACAATGGAAAATACCTTTACGATTATGAAGGAAATGATCAAATCTAGGATTCTATATGTTGTTAAACTCCATAAGTGCAAAGATAGAATTAAATCACTTTCAGATGTATAAAATCTCAAAAAAAAAAAAGAACCACTTTTGCACCATTTCTCTGGAAGCTAATAAAAATGTTCTCTATAAAATAGACAAGTGTAACTGTATAGTACAGGGAACATACTATATTCAATATCTTGTAGTAACCTATGGTGGAAAAGAATTTGAAAACGGATATATGTATGTTTGTCTTTGCCTGAAGCATTATGCTGTACATGAGAAATTGACACATTGTGAACTGCTACACCTCAATAAATACACATATAAAGAAATTAAAATTTAAGCCAATGTAAGAAAAAAAAATACTCTAACAAAAGCCAAAATTAAAGAGTAATCAAGAAGTAGTAAGATGTAGACCACCCAAAATCAACTCAAGAATGAGGTGAAAGGAAGCCCAAGATAATGGTGAAGGGAGACCCTAGGGTGACAAATGTGCACCAGGCCTAAAGGACAAGCAGACCAGCTTAGATCTGTTTTTGCCCTGAGACAACTAGCTCCAAGCAAATGAAACTGATAAAATACCTGATGCTTTTTACTGTACTGAGGGGAGATGTACACAGTTGGCTGAGATATGAGGAGACATATTAGTGGTAAATACATAAAAATCTAGGAAAAGGGACATACCAATATAAATTCCAAAAGCTGATGGAGACAGCTTGTGTGAGAATGTAGTCACAAAATGGCCCATTTGTTAATGGGCTTTACATAATCACTCAAGATTTGACCAACCAGAGTTATACATACCTGTGTTTGGAGATGAGGAATAGGAAGTTTGTAAACATACAAGCTGGGGGACAGACAGGGTGACGAATAAGAGTTAATATTGACCTTTCAGAGTAGGAAGTCAGAGGATGATGGTGAAAATAGAAACATGTTATTTAAAAGTGTGGGTGTAAATAGCAAAATAAGAGGTTAAATATTCAAAGAAGTATTTCTGCAGAGTGAGAAATTGTGAGAAAAGGATAGGGTGAATTTCTTTTCTTATGATTAGCCTGAGGACAATTTAACTTTTTACCAAGCATGAATATAACTTTGACATAAACACAACAAGAGCAATCCAATTGCTGCACAAGCATTGTATATGTGCTTTTAGCAATGTGCTTAGGGCAAGCATTGTTATACATCATGAATAGCTATACTCTGTGACAACTCCCTTAGAGAATTATCTTTCTATCCTAAACATTGGGGGCAAAAGTGTGATTGGAAGTAAAATAATATATTTTAGTATCAATTAAGAGATAAACATCTGATAAATAATTCAATTAGAAAGTGAAAATTAAAAGCCAGTAATATTTCAGATGAAACCAAAAATTATTACCATATTCACCAATTTATTTGATCCTGTGTAATTAATCCTTTTTACTAACAGTTTTAAGAAATCAGGGTTTTCATTAGACTTTTAAAATATCTTAGCCAGCTCAGCAGTACGACTAAAGAGAAACCTGCACTTGTCAAAAAGTTCTTTTTATGACTCTTACTGAAGATAAAGCAGTTTTGCAAAGCACCAGTTTAACTGCCTATGAATGACAAAAGACTTAAAAAGGCAAGGTTAAAGATCTGGTTACAATGTTTTTGGACAAAGAAGCTTTAATCATGTTGCTGTAGCAGAAAACATTTTAAGATAACTAGACTAGAACTAGAATTATGACCAGAACAACTAGAATAATGACTGATGGCATTATACCAGTGAGACAGGCTGGAAGGGGGCAGGGCACAGCCATTCAAGGAATGACACAGGAATTAACATCAAAATGGTGAAAGATTCAACTCCCAGTAGGCCTTAAGGCTCAAGATGGCAGGAGATTTGACTTCTAGTAGATTTGGAGCTTCATTATATGTTCATTATAACATATTAACATGCAAATGACACTCCCACAGGTAACATGACACCTCCAAGGCTAACCATAAAAGGTCAAAGAGTGGGCCCAATTCCTGGGAATCCCAGCCACTTCCCCAGGGTATTTGAAATGGTTATCCCACTTGTGAGCATATGAAGCTACCAAGCCCATAAAAACTGGCAACAACTGCCTTGTGGCCGCCTTTTTTTCTCCCTCATCTTCGGAGACAGACCACACTCTATCTATGGAGTGTGTGTCTATTTTTACTTTAACCTGAGCACCCAACCCCCACACCTGTGGCCTTTCTTTTGCCTTCTGAGACAGCATGCACTCTATGCAGTATGCATCTCTCTAAATAAATCTACCTTTACTCAACTGTGGCTTGCTCTGCTCTTGAATTTTTTCTGCATGAAGCCAAGGACCCACACTTTGTGGAACATGTCCCAGGGACTCAACTGAGGCATGGGACACAGCCCTCCTCACACCCCAGATCCATTTTTTCTGCATCACCAGGACAAATCTAAATTTCAGAAACCTTATATAATGTCCATAGTGCTGACATTAATAACATTTATCCATATTTATAGTCAGAGGAGGTTTATCACTCATTTGACAATGCCATAATATTTAATTTAATTTAATATTTTTCTCTGAGATGTCTTGGGGGTCCTCTGAAGCCTCTCAAAGTTAGCTGAAGTCAAAAGAACTTTGATTAGAATTTGATAGGAGGTTTGTCAACAACATTCAAAAGGTTTCACATACTCTGTTATCAGAAGAACCTGTTATCACAAGCAAGTAAACTCGTTCTCTTAACAAAGAGGGCCCCAATCTAGTCCCCGCACCAACCTTCTTTTAATAACAAGATCCACTTACCTACTTAATGCTTAATCCAATCTCAGATGGATCATGAACAAAACTCCTTTTTTAGGACTCCCTTTCTATAAACTTTTCCTTTGATAAAATGCAATTCCATTCCTCACGCTTTTTCCTCAAAGCATATATTCTACTTTCCTATTGTAAACTGCAATGTTTCCTTTATTATTTTTAGTAGCTTTAATGACATATATAAATTAGAAACTTCAACTCTTAAAAACCTTAATTTCTAGTGGAAACCAAGAAGTAAGCAATTATGAGCTGTCTTTTATGTTAGCATTTTGTAGGCTGGCAAACATAAATACCAATAATAATTTTTAAAAATATGTGCTTTTTTATAGAAAATATCTCAGTGTGGCACTAAACATTTAATAATAGTCCCAAACACCTTTAGTTTCTCTATAAAGAGAAGCCAGTGATCAGTAAATAATGTTCCAGTGTCTTATTTTGTTTGGGAATGACCTAGCTATTCAACAAACTTCTATCATTTAACGTAAGTTAGCATGACTCTAAAATTTCAAGTTCTATCTGGAGAGACCACTTTTAAGTAGACATTCCTAAAACAGATAATTTCCAAAGAGTTCACCCAAAAGCTCTTATGTTATTTGCATTTAATTTACTTATGAGAATTTTGGCATACCAAGTTAATTGAATTTTTTTTTTCTTTCTGACAAATTCTGCAACAGAAACAACATGAACACATTGACCTTCAGTAAACCTAGGTACAATAAAAGACATGTGTGTGTTGATTATACCAACAAGCTTAAGCTAGCTTTACTATCAGGTATTAATTAAATATTGAATTTTCATAGATCACACAAGCCTGAAATTTGTTGACTAACTTCTTTTATACTTAGAAGTATTTAATTTGTAAGTGATTACTTTTAAGTCAAATAGAGCTCTTTTTATGTTAATTTTTACATTAAGACAGAACCAGAGATCTCAGTTTCTCTGCCTGGGTTTAAAAAATTTATTTCCTGAAGACCCCAAGTAGATCATTTACATCTCAAAGTCACAAAAAGAGAAATGCAAATTTCTCCTCTGATAGTTTCTACAAAGCCCAATCACCTTGGCTATTTTTCAGGGATTTTTTTTTTTCCAGTTCCCAAATACCCACTTCAGTTTAAAGAAATAATAGTAATAGATAGTAATTTTATATATATATATATATATATATATATATATATATATATATATATATATATATATATATTCCTCATTCACTCACATTCACATGCCTTTCAGCAAAACTAGGAAGAGTAATCAGGATTTGGACTCAGGTACCAAGACTCACACACATACACACATTTACACACCTAATATAAAAGCCAACAAAAGGCCCACTTTGATATAACAGTAGAGTCATTAGGACCATTGTTCTCTAGCACTCCCTGAGATCACACAGTGTTACAGTAAAAATACCATTTTCTTTCATTTATGGAAGATCTCCCAGTTTTGCAAAATACATTCTAGGAGGACTGTATATAAATGGTACAGAGCTCTGATCATCCACACTTAATTATTCACAGCCAATGTTACCAAGTATCAAACAAACAACAATTCAAAACAGTTTCTCAGGGTCACAGTTCCCTAGCCCCAAAAGGTAGATTCCTAACCAACGCCCCATCAATCCAAAAGGGGAGAATCCCAACCAGGGCCCCAACAGAGGTGAAGCTGAATGAAAGACCAGGGATGGAAATGAAAAATCCTGACCAATGGTCCACCACAGGCAAGGGCGATGCAATAGGGAAGGATACCCTGGTGACATCACATGAGAGCCCCATTTCTCAAAGAGGTCTCAAGCAACCAATGCAAGGTCTCTCAAACATACACACACAACACACACACACACACACACACACACACACACACCCCAAATATAGTCCTACAAACAAAAGATCAGACAATGTGTAGCCCCAAAATTCCACTTCCACTCCTGGATGGAGGCCTTCAAACAGACTGATCCAGTTCTCAAAAGAGAATGCACCCAGAGCAGCTTTCAGTGAGATCAGAATGGCTTACTCCCTGCAACAAACTGAGCCCAGATGGAGTGAGTAGAATTTTTCCATCCTGAGCAAGTGGCTCATCCCAAAACCACACAGATAGAAACACACACACACAAAAAATAACAAATAAGCTATGGTTGCACAGACAATCAGAGGAAATATAGTCCAAGAATTCCACTTCCACTCATGAATGGAGGCTTTTAAACATAAGCTCAGCTCTTGAAAGAGAATGGAACCAGAGTGTCCCACTTCCCAGTGGTAAAGAGCACAGATGGAGCGAAGAGAATTTCCAGCTTGCATGCACTGGAGAGACTCACCCACAGGTGACTCCAAATGTGGACCATAGCTCTGGATGTTTCTTGGCCCAAACAGCCTCGTGCTGTCACCAGGGAGAGTCCCTCCTCATTCCCTAGAGCAAAGTGAGCTCAGGCATCTGCTGTGACCTAGGGAAGGGGCTGCTTTGGCTTGTGTCAGCCTGCCAAGGGCACAGACTCCTGTGCTTGCTTTGCCAAAATAATTACCAAAGGCAAATTCATGTGCCTGCTGCACCATGAGTTCAAAGAAACTGAAGCATCAAAGTTTTGTGGAGAGAAGGTTTTATTGCAGGAACAAACAAGAAGAATGGGGTGTCTCATGCCCAAGAAATTCACGAACTCCCCGAAGGGTGTCAGCAAAGCGTATTTAAAGTCCAGGTGAGGGAGGAGGTTGCAGGGTATGTGATCAGCTGTTGCACAGTTCTCTGATTGGGTGATGTCGAGGGAGCAGGGTGGTCAACACTATCAACCTCTAGGCACCAGAAGGTCTGGGGGCCACAGGCTCTTGGTCATCAAATAGTTCATTTCTTCCCTTTAGTGGTGGTTTTAAGCATCTGAAAAACTCAGGAAATATACATGAGATACTATTATCTGAGTGCTTCAGAGAGGAGCTGCAGCAGAGGATATCTGACAGGAGGGATCTGACACTGGAAGGGACCTGCTTGGTTGCACATCTATATGACTAATCTGGAAATCTCTACTTTTTTTTCACACTGCTCCCTTCCCTTACCTAACTTGCCATCAATCCCCAATATTTTATCTTCTAAACATCTGTAATATGCATCCACACCATGATGACCATCCCACTGATGACAAAGGGATCTTTAGACATACAAGTGGATCTTATCCTCTCACTTAATGTGACCTTACCAGACCTCGCATGTTCTGGTCCTGATGATAGCTCCCCTGTGCTCTTTGAAACCCAGACACACTGCTCAGTTTCTCAAACAGGCCAGGCTCAAACCTATCACAGGGTCTCTGTGCAAGAGATCCCTTCCCTGGAATTGTCTCTTCACCCTGTCCCATCTTCACCTACTTTTACTCCAATTTACCATTCATATCTCAGCTTTAGGATCTTTTTTTTTTTTTCAGGGGAGGGTTGCTTTCCAGACATACATTTGTTCTTAGTTCTCTATTGCTGCATAACAAGTCACCACAAACTTAGATGGTGTACCCATTTCTTAGCTCACTCATTTTTTAGGTCAGAGTTCTGGGCACAGTGTGGCTAGGTTCTCTGCTGAGGGTCTCACAATGCTAAATCAAGGTATTGGCCTGGTGTTTGCTTCTGGAGTCTCCAATAAAGAATCTGCCTTCAAGGTTCTTCATTTGTTGGCTAAATTCAGTTCCTTGTGGTTGTAGGACTAAGAACTCTGTTTCCTTTCTAGTTATCAGCCAGGGGATGCTCTCAGATCCTAGAGACTGTCCATATTCCTTGCTACCTGGGCTTCTCCATTTTCAAATCCAGCAACAAAGAATCTCCTTCACATTAAATTCTCCTCATTCCTCTCATCTCTCTCTCCAGGAAGAACCCATTTCCTTTTAAGGGTTCATCTGATTAGATTAAGTGCGCTTAAGGTAATCCCTGTGTCTTAAGATCAACTGATCTGAGATCTTAATTACATCTGCAAAATCCTTCACAACAGCACATAGATTCTTACTTAATTGAATAACCTGGAGAAGATATATACACCAGGGCTATGGGTCTCAATGGCAATCTGAGAATTCTGCTCACAATGCCATCCTTGGACACTCTGCTAGCTTTCTCACTTTATATCACACTGAGCCATCCTTCACCCACACTGGGCCTGATCTTCCTGTGTCTGTGACTTTACCCACACGGTCACCTCTGTCTAGAATGCCCCTGCCAACTTTACATGACACAGTCCTGGTTCCCTCTGTTGGAGTCAATCCTTTCTCCTTTGTACCCTTAAAGCTCTTTCCTCACCTTGCACAGCCACAAACCCTGTTCAGTTGGAGTCATCGTTGCTAAGCTCATCAGCCCCTGTTGGCCTGGGAGAGGTGGTGTGCAGGGAGCACATCTCATTTCCTGCTGCCTGAGCCTGTGGCATCCAGGTCATGGTAAGTTAGGGATTAGATTTTCAATAAGCTTGCAAAGTGATGTGAAGGCCATTGAACCCAAAGCATCCAGAATGACCACTGAGAGATGAGAGGCCAAGTGAGGTGAAAGGGAATGGAGGGCTGATTAAGAAAGAAAAGCCCACCTGAGGCAGCCCAGGGCCTCCCATGCTCTTCTACACATGGCTTCTTTCCCACTCACAGAAGGCCCCTGAGGTTAGTGGTGCTCGAGGTTTTGTTTTATTTTTTTCCTCACCTTGGGCAACTGAAACCATTGACTTGGACAGAATACGTAGGGTGGGAGTGAAGAGGCCACTCTTAATGTGGAGACCAGCCCATTGTCTCCAGTGACAGTCATTAATTATCCGAAAAGATCCAGGCAGTCAGCAGAAAAGACAGAGGTTTAGATTCTAAAATTTTTCATGCACAATAAAATCCAAACCTTTTAAAGCTGGTATATATGTTAGCTGAATTTCAAACTGTGAGGGCAGAGAGAAGAGAAGAAATGGCCCATGACACAGAAATTACTCAAGAAAATTTGAGTGGAATTTTTACATGTTATAATTCAGGGCAGTGGTAGTTCAGTTCAGGATGGCTAGGGCAAGGCCTCTCCCTGGGACGCTCTCTGGTGGGCCTGAGAACAAGACCAGTGAGAATGCTAGTAGGACCCCTCATCATGCTGGTAAGTATCTGTGTATCAAGGAGAGGCAGATGCTTGCACAGAGCAGAGGGACTAGGTGGGCAGAGGCAGGGCAAGCCCTCCAGCCAGCAACTTGTCCACTGCTCCACTTTAGTATGTGTATCGTCTCAAAGGAAAACATCCAATGCCCCAGTTAAATTGTCCTCAGACATCCATCCTTCTTCCTTTTGGTTACTGTATGGTGGCAAGAGAAATGCAGGCTGTACCGTCAGACAGAAAGTTGGGGTGTGTGGAGAAGGCAGCCCTGCATGAAAAGAGCACTGGATAGGGAGTGGGGACAAGCTGAGGTCCATTCCTGGCTGAGAAACTCCAGGGAGCTAAATTAGTAGTTACTGGGGCAAATCAAAAACAAACTAGGCATTTTATTGTTCTGGCACACATTTTGTGGCTACTAGGTAAAATCTATGTACTTAAAAAAATTTTAATTGCAAAAAATAAAACATTGTAGAAAAAGTACAGAATTACTAAAATGTCTACTTTTGACTGTCATTATACCAGTTCAGTGTGGCTTAAGTCACTCTGCAGCTTCTCTACAAAGAGGGAAGAGTCACCCTGAGCATTCCTGGCTTTGCTGATGCCCTGCAGGAGCTTTCCTGGTGTGTCTGCTGTGCTCCTGGTGCACCATGCAGCCACAGCAGAACTCATTACTCTGGGAAAATTGCTTCTCATACGCTAATGTGCTCTGTTGGCATCCTTGGAGACCTGGACCCCAAACACTGCTTAAAACTGACCATAAAATATTTAGAGCTGAAGATATTACTTTGAAAATGCTTTGGAATATAGAACTTTATCCAGAAAAGGGCTTTGCCCCTACTCATTAGGGCAGTGATTTAACAGTGTTTCCATTATAGAGTATTTACTCTCCAAAGATCATTTACCATTAGTAAATTAAAGTATAAATTAGACTTTTGTGGGAGAAGGAGGAAGGGAAAGTTGAAATCAATTGGTTCAGGACACATATAAATGTGTATTTTAAAGTGGTAGCTCCAGGCTGTCAAAGCCAGCCCTGGTAACAGGACCTGCCAAGTAGCAGTGACTGTTCTGTGAAGATCAGTGATAGGATTGGTGTGATAGTTTTTGTTTGTTTTTACGAAACTAATGTAATAATTACAGTAATAGGTAGAATTTCTGAGTGATCTGTGCACCAAGAACTATACTCAATTATTTGTGGTGATTAACTTGTTCAACTGTCAAAATAAACCTTTAAGGTAGGTCTTATTACCAAACTGGGGAACTGAGGCAAAAAGCCAAAAGGCTTTTCTGTAGCTCAGGTCTCACAAACTAGCTGCCCAGAGACAATTTGAAATCACAGACTTTTTTAAAACTTTTGGCCAAAATAACAATGTTTTATTGTTGTGTGTGTGTTTCTATTTCAACGCCTTTGGGTAGGGCATGCAAGATCCAGTTTGTCACAGGCTCCACCTGTTCCTAATATTTTTGCCCACTGCTCATATATATTCTACCTGCTCGACACCTGAGGACACGTGAATTGTTAAACTAGCTTGACCCACTCTGTAGCTTAGTCAGCTAGGGAGGGTCTCAAGAAAACAGCGGTGCTCTGGAAGTCAGCTTTGTCACAGCAGGGGGCCCACCTATTTCCTCAATCTTCCTGAACAGTTCCTTCAGTCCTGTCACTGAAGCTGCCTCAGACCCTGCAGAGATTGGCCCTTGGGAGAAGCCTGGCGGAGGAGGGGGTTTTCCAGAGTACATGCTGAGACAGAGGCCTTAGGGGTACAAGAATCCTATTGGGGATGACTCCTGAAGGCAAGAGGAGAAAGCAGGATTGGGCAGAGGACATTCAACTGCAGCCTGCCAGGAATCTTAGGCAGCTCAGCGGGGAGTGCAGGAGCCCTCAGAGCTGTCATGCCTCAGGCTGAAGTGGCCAGGTCTTTATACCCTAACTCTGCTAAGTCACAGGAGGTGGGCAGCTCCAGGAAAGGCATGGCTTGAACGAGCCAGCAGCTGGAGGCCATCTACTAACCACGTTTCTGGTATCTGGGTAATAAGCCCTCCTTAAAGGCACATCTAGGCTGTGCAAGTGCATGCAAAAGGGTATTTCTAATCACAATTTTAGTTGGTGTTAATTCCAACTGCAAGACCAGCCTGACTCCTCTTGGCCTGAGTGTCTTGGGCAGAGCTGTCTGAATCAGCGAGCACACCTAGGGAGGCTGGAAGGTGGAAGTAAACTGGCCCCACATTTACATGACAACCAGAAGCTCCAAGGATGAACTCCCTCTCCTCTCCGGATGAACGCTCTGTGTGTCAAAGAATGCCACATATACATCCGTTTTCTATTTTAGAGCCCTGACATTGACACAGGGTCCTGGCAGCTTTCTACAGTATTGAAATGAGGAGGATAGAGGCTTTATTGAGAGTGTGTTAGGACAAATCAGATCACAGCCCTGGTCCTAGGCCTGGGCCAGCACACAAAAGGTGGTGGAGACTCACCACCAGAATGGAGCATGTTACAATGAGCTGCTCATTCTCAGCATTTCCACTAACACATCTACCCCCTTTTTTTAATATATATTTTTTTAGAACAGTTTCAGGTTTACAGCAGAATTGAGCAGAAAATAGAGTTCCCACATAGCCCATCTACTCTTGACTGTCTTTTTTTTTTTTTTGTAACAATGATGAGAATTTCTAATGGTACAAACATGTTGGAAAAATTTATTTAACCCTACAAATTCTGCACCAGCAAGATATGCTGCACTCAGGATTTTTCTGAAGGGGAAAGAAAAAAGTCCCCCAAAAATGTGCCCATACATACAGCACCTTTTACAGTCCATCTTTATAACTGATTTATACTAGTTACCAATACAGTCTTGAGAATTGAAGCCTAATAAAGATTCAGATGAAGTAAGAGATTCCCCTCCCTTACCGTATTCCTTTCACCACGAAGAAGACATAATCCAAGCGTTTGCTGAATATAGGGAAAGGTCATCATTTCGTGGTGTGAGCTAAGTATTCCAGTATACTTTAGACGAGAGAAGATGACCATGGTGGAGTCCACTCTTGTGCACAGAATGTGAAGTTGGAGGAATTCTGATTAAAGGAGGGGCTTGTCCTGCTTCTACCAGCTTCACTGCAGCTCGGGTGTTGATCCTTTGAAATGGATGCCTGAGTGGAGGGGAGGGGACGGCAAGTCCTTGATCCCTAGGCCCAACCCTGGGCAAAGGATTAAGAGGGCTTGGTGCTTGGTCCCCTGAATGGTTTGAAAATGCCCCTTGGGAAGTGTGGATTCTCATGACCTCTTCCAGGGACTTGAGCACTTTTAGCATCTCTGCCATCTCTTCTTCTTTAGACTGCAAGAATCTTGGACCAGAGAATTGAGTTTCTTCCTCAAATACTCATTGACCCTCATCATTTTTCTGCCAGTATCAGTGAGGCTAGGCATATTTCATGAACCCCTGTCGAGCCTGGCCTACTCTACAGATGTCTCCATGCCAGCATTCTCCTTTTTAGCAGCACAAATCTTGTTAATGAGTTGGCATTTCTCCTCAATCAGTATTTGGCCAACTTCTCTTCATGTCTCCCATAAAGTCGACTTCTACAAGATTGAGCAAGTCTGAAATTTCCAAAACCCCCGCCAATAAGCTGATGACAGGCAGACAAGCCACTGCCTGCCCTTCTAGGTTCTGGAAAGTGATCCATGAACCCAGGCCATTGGGCAGCAGCAACACCACGACCTCACTCAGTTCCCCAAAGAAGAGCCCTAAGCCAAGCTCCACAGAGGACGGCAGGCCCTCCACGGCACTGATCCACCACAGGGCTCTGCCCAGTTACCGTGGATCCACCAGCCACAACAAGCCCCGCAGAACACACCAGCATTCCACCCAGAACCCAGCCAGCAACTGACATCCTGGATTGGTCAGGGAGCTTGTCAGTGTTGGGGGAGGGGCTCAGAGGAGACGTTTGTAAGGAAAACGTAATTCTCTCCATTAAGGTGTAATTGTCATTCTTTTCTTCCCTCTTTCCTTTTGTGTTTATCTCAATACACAATATAAATGGAAGGAAGTATGTCCATGATAAGTTTATGCTTTCACACATCTTTAAACTTTCTAACACTTGACAGTATCCAAAGACCCACTGAAGGGATCATATGTATAGAGTAATATCCATTAACCTAGAATATACACCTCTGTCACATTTCAACTGAAACACACACACTCTTCCAGCATGGATCCATCCGATTCACAGGGGCTGAATTTCAAAGAAATGAAATCAACCCCAGTGTACACTTTAATGTCTGTCTCATTTGCTCTCAGTACTGTTTATTAGAGCTATGTGTCTTTTTGAATATGAATATGCCAGTCATTCTCTTCGTAGGGTTGAATATGCCATTCATTCATTCTTCGGAAGTCTTCTAAGTGTACATCACATACTCTCAACTGTCCTTATACCAACTGCTTTTAGTGAAATCCTTGGGACTCAACCAGTCTATAAACGAGAAAAAATAAAAAATAAAAGTGAGTCATTATTTACTCAGAAATCACTCTGGATGCAATTATATTTGCAGTATAAGTCAAACAAATAGGGGAACAAAAAGAAGGCAGAGACGCAGAAACATTTAAAACCTGCCCCTAAATTCTGGGGCATGGAGGAGGTGGAAGATATTTTGATCTGCAGAGGACAAGAGGTCTGAAGCAGAAGTGAAAATACATAAGCCTAGAAGAGCCAAGGTCACACCATTCACCCTCTCCATCACCACAAGTGGGCAGGGGTCTCAAGACCTGAGAAATGCACACACAGAAAAACCTCCTAACTGTCTTTGTGGAACCTGTGATGCTCGGGGTCTATTTCTGCTCCTTTGTGATAAGACAACACTCAGTTTCTTTGGGAAACCCCCTTGCCCCGACTCTTAGCAGCATGGTTTGTAGAGTTTCTTCCTACCCCCAGTGACAGTGGAGGGTCATGATCACTTACACTAATTGGCGCCTGTATGTGCCCAGCCACAGCCCAGTGTTGCAGAGGGGAAATCATGATCTAAGCTGGTCCAGTTAGAAGGACCTCACCATCGTTTCTGAGAACGTCAGGTCACACTGGCCTCTTCTCTATTTCTAGACAGAAAGGTCCTGGGCTTTAAAGCACAGGGCAATCTTACAATAACAAAGGAAGTTAGCTTTTGGATGAAGCTGGCAACATGGGAAGCAGAAGAGAAAAAGGGAAACACTGAATCCTTCCCGGGTTTCTTATCTGAAGGCCGTTACCATTGTACTTTTCTATTAAACAACTCAATCAATGCCTTTATTGTTTATGTCAGTTTGAGTTGAGTGTTCTTTTTTTTTTTAAGCAGTCTAGTTTTATTTACTTTGGGGGAGGATGGGTGGGTAATTGAGTTTATTTATTTATTTAATGGGGATTGAACCCAGGACCTTATGCATGCTAGGCATCCACTCTACCACTGAGCTATACCCTCTCCTGTTGAGCTGAGTGTTCTGAAAGCTCCTAATTTTAACAGCTGAAAGCCATCACAAGACCTCTATTATGTGGCAGCAGCCAAATTGGATGTATGAGCCATTTTCCTTGTCATCCCAAATCTTTTATTTTCAATTATAAACACTCCCAACTCTTTTGGGGATTCTTGGTCCCATCCCCCTCTGGATTAGTTAAAGGCATGCCCTTTGAAGTTCCAGTTTTTTCTTGTTTGGATCCCTTTCTCCCTCAGGTAGACCGAGCTCGAGTTGTCTAGTCTTCCACCTTTGAGTCTGATAACAGATTAAATATAAACACACATATGACAGTGGGGTTTGTCTCCCAGTTGATACATCATGGAAGCAACAGTAGGCCTGGGTTTTGACCTAGAAATCTCGGCTGAGGCTTCCGTCTGGGCAGGGCAGATCTAACATGGAAGCACTTGGCAGCATGAGGGTGCATGATGTCTTTGCTCAGTACCACGGGTTGTGAGATGCTGCAGGGTGAAAGGCTCAGCAGGGAACAAGCCTCCCTCTGTGTGTTATTGCAGTGAGGGCTCCATTGACCACACCTGGCACAGGCTTGGGAGGGCACTCTGGAGAATGTCACCACTGCTTGAGACGCAGGACACAGCAGTGGGCTCGCCCTCAGTGTCTCAGCTACAGGCAGGCATGTTTTTCTGTGCATCAGGAGGATAGGTACTCTGGGGCTGCACTTTTCCAGGCTCTGCCTCTGTCTACTCCATCCCTCCACCCTCTCTTGTGCTGATGGTTCCACACTCAGGCTCTTAGCTACTGCTAAGAGCCAGGCCTTCTCTTACGATCTCAGTCTGCACCACCACCTGACTCTTCTCATTCTGCACTGTGGCCCACCTGGGTTCCGCCTCTGCTGGCCTTTCTGACCTAAATAGTCCCTTCCCCCACCCCAACCACAGAGGCCAATTAACTGAGCTTATGCTCAAGCTCCTGTCCTCCCAGATACATGCCTCAACTACTTGGATGCATACCTACCTTCACTGAGGCCCTGTCCTATCTGATGTTTTGCTCTGCCTAGAGCTGCCTGGCACTGCCTTGTAGGAGCCTAGGCAACCAGGGGAACCCAGAGACCCATGAATTCTATGGAACAGCAGCTGCATGCTCAGTCCTGGGGCTGCAGAGGATGCCAGAAAGCAAGCCTGTCTGCTGTCACTTAGGGCATCTATGTCAGGGCCAGGACAGGGTAGGCCCTGGGTCCACGTGTCACATTCCCAGTGAATGTATGTGTCACTGGCAAGGTGTTGCTCCTGGTAATTTCTTAGAGCTGTGTATGTATCATGTCACATTTCATTCTGCAGGAATTTTGGCCACTGTGGATGAGCGATAGGGAAACCAGGCAGGACTTGTAGCATTTCCAAATCTTTCTCAGGTACTCTATTTCTACTAGATACTCTAAAAATAAAGGGGTAGGGGGTGGTGAGTGTGAGTCATTGAATACATTTGAAAACCTTTCATAGTCTATCGCCTCATTGAAATTCCTACAGGAAAGAAATCAAGTTAACTTTCTTCAACTCAGAGTTCCATAACTTTAATTGGTCATGAACCCCTCCCTTTTGTGGAATATCTGTCAATATCACACACAAGGATCTGTGAAATGTAGTTTGGGAAACACTAGTTTGACTTCCTCTTTAGGAGATCACACCCATTCCTTGGAAATCATCAGCTGTCTCTAATGCTTTCAACGGACAGACCTTCTAATTCAACTTGATAAACATGTATTAAGCACCTTCTAGGTACCCGATGCTGTGACAAATGGTGTTGGGGGGAGATAGATAAAGGATGCTTCTGTGAAACATAGAGCCCATGACAGAAGACAAGTCAAGAAGAAAAAAGATCTCCAGAACAAAGTTCATTATTTTTATTATTAGATTAAGATAAGTGCCATAAAATTGATACGGACAGAGTGTCATAGGGCTTCAAAGTGAAACAGAAAGTAAATACATCCAGCTAGGATGCTCAAAGTAGGCGGCTACAGTGAGATCCAAACATATTTATCCAACTGCCCATCTAACATTTCTGCTTGGGTATCTCAGACCAAACTCACAATCCCCCTCCCCATAAATCTGGTTGCTTTCCCACATCCCTATTCCCAGAAGAGTGCCACCAGCCACCTGCCACGCAGGCCAGAGGCCCAGTAGTCCTCCTTGTCTCTGCCTGTCCATACAAAGATTAGTGTTTTTGTAGAGTTGTTTCTTTTCCTTTCCAGCACTTATCTCAGTTTGTAATTTCACATCTATTTATGTGTTCACTTAATTAGCGTTGGCCTTTCCCACTTTTTGGAACTACACATGTGATGTTCTTTCTTATCAGTGTAATCTCAGAACTGGTTTAATGCCTGACACCTGGTAGGTCCCAAATAAATAATGTTGAATGAATGCTGGAGAAACAAATGAATGAATATATGGCTTGGTTTTAGAGACTGCTTTTGATTAAGAGGACTACAACATTTTTAAATGGATGAAAAACACATTCAGAGTGAAAGGAATCAAATGAACAGAGGCAATGAGCCTGGTAAGTCTTGAGGTTTTAAAATCAGCTTTCTCCTAGAGGCAAGATGGTACCCATGACTGGACCCCAAAATGGAAAATAGACACTTAGTGGAAAACCTAGAGAAATCCAAATAAATTCTGTAGTCTATTTAACAGTAATGTGCCAATGTTCATTTCTTAGTTTTGACAGATGTGCCGTGGTAATACAAGATGTCCTCAGTACAGGGAGCTGGGCGAGGGGTAAGTAGGAACTCTTTGTATTAGCTTTGCAATTCTTCTGTAAACCTAAAATTATTATGAAGCTGAACACTTATTTTTAAAAAATCACATGTCTCTTTGCCGTATATATAAAACAGAGACCACTCCAGTTTAATTATGGTCATTAATTATGACCAATATTAGAGTATTAGTCCGACAGCTCCTTGGAATTGATAAAAACGACACGTGCAAGGCTGTTTTTGTGAATGAGGGGTGAGATCCACGGTGGGCCACAAAGGGGCATTGGAAATGTTTGAAGCATGTCTCTGTCAAGTGAGACTTAGGACAGTGCAGCTGTTGCCCTTCTGAAGACTTATCCCAGCTATCCCCTCACCTGATGCTGGCTTTGGGGAAATTGATCTAGAGGCCCTTTTCAGCAGGGAGCTAACGAAGTTTCAGTCCCCTGACCTTGTACCCAGACCTTCTCTCTCCCCAGCCTCACCCTCTCCCACTGGCACATTGATGGTGTCCTGCCTAGATCCCTTCAAATCCCTGCCACTAGCTCTATGTGCACCCCTCACTCCTGGGCTTTGCTAGACCTTCCTCCAGGGACTGCATTTGGGTGCTGGGGTTGCCTGGCCCATTGGAAATGCCCTCCCACCCCACCCAAAGATGGCTCACAGCCACTAATTGACTGGTGTGGGAATACAAAGCTCAGCTCCTTCACTTCAAGCAGGACGAACTCTGAGGTGTAGTTTACATTCCAGGGTTCCCATGGGGATTTCACCTGCAATCATATTCTTGCTCTAGTTTTTTCCACCTTCTGTCCTGCTTCCTCCACACCCTTACTGGTTTGTGTGTGTGATTGTTTGCTTGTTTGTTCTGAGCACTGCCTTAATCAATCGTTGGTTCAGGGTCTGCTTCTGGGAGAATCAGACCCCAGACACTGAAGTAGTGTGGGCAGCAGAAAGAATCAATTTTAGCATCAGAAGAGCCGCCCTTAAATCCTAGCTGTAATACCTACCAGGCCTTAGAGACAATTTCCCTGCCTCCCATCTCTGAAAAGTGGGGTTAATCACACCTGCTTCTCAATTGACCACGGGGCTTACAAGAGGTCATGAATGTCAAGTGCCTAATACCCCTTTCCTGGGTCTCTGGGCAGTGCAGCTCCCGAGCAAGCCGGGCCCCTTTTCTATGAGAAAGCTGTATCTGGACCTCAGAAAACCTTCCTGTGTGTCTCAGTCAATAGAATAGATTAGCAAATGCTTAGCCAAGTGTTCTGACTGCATTTACTCCCACATTCACCACCATAAATAGTAAATAGCAGAATAAATTGCCCATCTGCTGCCATCTATCACAAATACAATCTTCACTCACTGTAACACAAGGCAAACACAGTCATGACAAAATCCATTGCTTGGGAGATGATAGAGTGTTGGCCAGGACTATCCTTTCTCCACAGCCCCAGTCCACAACCTTCTTTTATCTAAATGCACGGTAAGTGACAAAGGGATCAATACGTTGCCTGCCTTTGTTGTCGTTGGCAGGCTGGCTGCCTTGAGCCTTGAGCCTTGGGGTGGTAAAGACTGGACAGTTCTTGGATAGAGGGCCATGAGGGGAAGAACAGCAGGGCACTTGCTCATGAACAAATTCTCTGTACCACTGAGAGCCTGGAGGGTGGAGAGAGACATGGAAAGGGATAAGACAAAAAATATATGACAGTGGTTCAGTATTTTTAAGTTTACCAAGTACCTTCACACATAGAAGGTAAGTTTAAAATAAATTTTTTTTCTGGTGTCAAAGGAGTTAGAAACTTTGACAAATAAAATAGCTCAAGGAAGAAAATTCCAATAATATGTGATTTCATTGACTCAAAAATAGTCACCATTAAAACATCGCTCCATATCCTTCAAGACGTTTTCTCCTTGATACAGATACATGCACACACATATATAAAAAGTAGATTATACCATGTTTCCAGTTGGAATTTTACATCTGTGTATGTGTGTCTTATGACGTTATGAAGGTACAGTTATAATACATACGTTGATAATGTATGTTAAACCATCATTTAAAAGTAGCGTGCTCTTTTATTTCATGAATGTATTTTGGTTTAAGATCTTTCCTATTGTTGGATATCAGGTTACTTCAATTGTATGTAATTATAAACAGCACTTTAAAAACAAGGTTGTTCATCAAAGTTTTGCCACATCCCTGATTAGCTCTTTAGTATAAAATCCTAGAAGAGCAATTACTAGGTCAAGGGCATAAACGTGAAGATTTTTGATGCATATTGCCAAATTACCTTTCAGAAAGGTTTGCCAATTTACATCACTACCGTAGGAGTATGTGTATATGTGTTTCCTTGTATCCTGAACAACACTGAGTTCCGTCCTCAAAAAGAAAGTAAAAGTCTGCCAGTTTGATAGGTAAAAATAATACCTTATTATTCTACCGTGTATTGAATAATTTTATGAACAAGATTATTTGGGGTCATTATCAGCTTCATGTGACGGATGAGGTAATGAAGACTAGAGAGAGTAAATTGCTAGCCCAGCATCACATAATAAGCAATGGCAAAAACAAGGTGTATGAGGGTGAAGCACATGCTTTGTGATTCTAAAATTTGTTACAACTAATTAGTTTTCATTAAAATTATTAAGCTGCTCATTATGGCATTTATAGATCACACATTTGAGTTTAAATTAAAAAGGTTTTAGTAGTGAAGAGTTTGACAAAAGGATACTGTAAGAGGTAGCCACAAGAATATGTCCCTTCAGTTTTCTTGCTCAATTAATAAAACCGTTCCTTGTCTGGGAAGCAGAATGTGTGCACCTGTTCATGCGTATGTAGGTGTATGAGTAGCATGTCCATGTATGTAGGAGGCGCTGTTGTGAGCTAGGAACACAGTAATGGCCCTCATCCTTTCCCTCACTGCTCACTGGTATTTCTATTCATAATTAAAAGCCTTCCATGTCACAAAGAGGACTATAGCCAGAACAGCCAATGTCCCCAGTGCCATTCATTCCACACATATTTCTTTAACAACTGTACTTGCCATTGGGAATAGAATTGTCAACACAATGAATAGGCTCTTCCCCTCACTGATCTTCTATCTAACTGAGTGGGGCAAGAAGACCAGATAATGGTCCATCCCTATTTGTATACAACCCTGGGTAATCAGTAAAGGATCAATGATATGGAGGGATATTTACATGAAGCAAATAGGAGTAAGTCAAAGAACAGTCTTAAAGATGGTGTCTGAACTATCCATTAGTATGCTAAAAACTAATCAAATGAGTGAGAAGCTAATGTATCTCCTGTGTTGAATTCAGCAAAGTCTTCTAGGGTCACCCCTACAATTAACAATGAAGTACTTGCTAATAAACTAATAAACTCATGGTTTATTCCCTGTTTACTCTTCAGACAAATCTGACTTTGCCAATTTACACAGCAAGGTTGCACCTTGATTAGACATCATTAAGTGGTCATTCATAAATGGCAATAATTTCCCCAAGTATGTTAGAATACCACAGCAAAGAGCTGAGATCAGTCAACGTGCATTTGCATATCCTCAAGAAAGCAAGATAAAAATCAGAATTAACTGTAACTTGAAACAAAAGTCTGAAGAGAAACTTCACCCCTGAGTTTTCAGTGGAACCTTGACAAATCTCCCTTCTCACCAAATGCTTGGCAAGGGAGCTTGAGAAGAGTAGAAGATTAAGGTTTGTGGGATTGAGTTGAATCCCCAGCCTTCCAGATGTGGATGAGGAGTAAAGGTTTCATGGATAATGCCCATTATATATGGGAATTTCAGCCATGGGTGCACTGATCTAGAGATCTGTTAGAAATCCAGTATATAGCACTGAAATCCCATTCTCACAGGTAATCCATTGCTTACTGAGTTTGAGCAGCTCCTCACGATTCTGCTGGGTCTCTGGCAATTCAGACTCACAAGGCTCTTATCTGCTCACACTCCTGCCACTCTCATCCCTTGCAGCTCACTCCATTCCTACCACAGCCTGGCTCTCCTCCAGCACTTCCCCGCAGGGCTCTTTTAACAGATGCACCATAACTGGAGCCAAACCCTGAGCATCAACCCAACAACAAAAGGATTCTTAGGGGAGACAAGAAAGAGTGAGTGAGAACTGAAAGGAAGGACCTCTTGTCTTCACATTATCTGAGTGCCCTGTTTTCCTGTCAAAGCAGCCACCTTTAGGAAGGAGCCTTGCCCATGTGTACGTCCACATACAGACAGGCACGGGAGGGTTTTGTCCACTGTCATAACCCTCCCATGCTTGCACAGGGTCTGTGTCATGCAGTAGTCACTCAATATGTTGCTGTTAAGAGAGTGAATGTGTTGCTCTCTCCCACTGGAGCCCTGAGGCTTCAGGAAACTGCCCTGGCCTCTGTCCTCCAGGACTCCCCACATGCAATGTTATCATTGCCATTCACTTTAATAAGCACCTTGACTTGGAAGCAGCAGGATGCCCAGCATCCAGCAGAGGGTATTATTTAAGACAGTGGAGGTGATTCACTTGCTGAAGAGGCCTGCCGTCTTCTAAATTTGAAGTCCAATTTGAAAGATTGAAGAGCTCTTAAAAATGTGAAGCACTCCCAATAATTTCCAGCTGGGTTCCACTCCATTTCCCAGCATCAGCCACCCCAACCCATCAGGCCCAAGCGTTGAAACACCAAACTAAAGGTGCAACTCAAAAGGCTCTGGGACAGATGGGGAGGGCAAGGAGAGGAGGTGGAGGGTCAAATTTCCCATGAAGATAAAACAAGTTGTCACATTTCTTCAGATAACGAGCAATTTCTTCTGCTTCCTAGCATCTACGTGCAGAGAGGAACAGCTGGATATCCAAAATGAAAAAGGCTGCAACCTCAAGTTCCCAGACTTGGGCAGGAGAGGAAGCACGTGTCTCCAGCTTGTGACCTGCCCATTCTTCCAAGGTAGAGTTTTAGTCCAGAGATGTTTGGTTTAATTGAAAAATCAAGTGATAGTCTGCAGAAGTATACAAGCTTCAAAGAAACCTGGTTCTGCCATTTTCTAGCCATGTGACTTGAGAAAACTGCTTCCTCTCTCAGTAATATTTTCTTTGTCCATAAGTTGCAGATATGAATACTAATCCCTTACTGTTGTTGTGAATTATCTCACACATGGAAAGGTTTGGCACTTGGAAGACTTTTTCAAAAATGTCACTGTTATTTTAGCTCAGTGGTCACTTCCCCTAGGAAGGATTTTCTGCCCCTAATGTGCTTCCAAAGCCACCCAGTTCACTAGGTCTCACCTGTTTATAGTCCTTCCCTGGCACACAGCCTGATTGTGGCAGAGGATGGGCCCTCTGGACTGAATGCTTATTCAGTGACTGTCTTAGCAAATCTGAGAGCCCAAAGGCCAGCCCCAGAGCATGGTGTCCCCCCATTTCTTTCTGCATAAGTCTTTTCTTTTATGCTGTTCCTTAGGCTTCCTTAAACTTCTAGTAATGAACTGAGGGGTTGTTGCATTTCAATCTACTTTCCTTCCATCTTTGAACATTGTCATTTCTCTCTAAGAAAAGGAGACCTTATTTTGAATTCAGATTAAATTTACACATAAGCATTAAAAAAAAACCCTGAAATTTAAGGAAACGGTAATCAACCCATCAGGATATATTTATTTTCCTGATGTGTGCATCCTGACCCATTGCAGGCATTCTCCCACAACACAAACATCTTCAGCACAACTGAAGCCTTCCTCTTCCAGCCTCACACCAGTAGGGGCTGCTCTTGCAGTAAAATAATAATTATCTTCCATTGATTCTCTGTTTTAAGCTTTCCTCTTACATTCAATATGATAAGGAGGTATTTTATCAAGGGAACCAGAATCCCTGGGATCCTTTCTTCTCACTTGTTTGTCTCCTAAGTCCTCACAAGAGCAATTTCAGTCATGAAAAGCATGGCCAGGGTGACAAGCCACTAGATCATCGGCTGCAATCTGCAGTATTTTGCAAAGCTGAGTTTAAGGATTCTCCCAAGGCAATCTGGAAAAATGCTGTGTGTGTGTGGCAAGAAGGTGAACTGGGGAAAGGAAACCTCACCCTGGATTCAGGGCTGTCCACCCCAGCCCCTCCCTCTTTCCAGTCTCTGAGACTGAAGAAAGGATGAAGCATTCACAATAGCAGTTTCCTTGAGGTTGCCCTTCCTTTCACCCCTGCTGCTCCTATTCCTCATCCTTCCTCCCCTCTATGCCTTGGCCTCACAGCCTTTCACTCTGAGGGGTGCAGGCTGCTCTTTGCTTGATGAAGCCTGACCTCAAAGCCAACCCCTCCACCATGAAGCTTTCCCTGACCCTCTTTGGGCATCCCTCACACCCCTTACCACAGTGCATTTCATTGTCTGTGGGTCTGTGCCCTCATGGGACAGGAGCACCTCTGTGTTCCCAGCTCTCCTGCACTAGCAGATAATATGTCACAGAATAGTTGCTACACTACTTATCGGCTGTAGGACATAAACACTACAAAACATCTTCAGGAGCTTTAGGTTTCATGTCTGCAAAAAAAGATGATAAGAATATTTGCTACATGGGATTCTTGTGAAGGTTAAATGGGAATAATATATGCAACCAGATGTACTCTGAAAGTGTGCAATGAGATTTACAGGGATGCCAATTGCTGTACTGTTTTAAAGAGCCAAAAATTGGAAACAAAGCAAAAATGTCATCAAAAATAAGAATCAGCTCATGATAAATTTGATTTTTTTAAAGCGAGTTACAAAACATGCAGAGAATGCCATTTTTGTAAAAAAAAAATCCTGTCATTATGTACTAAATAAAACATCATGAAATGGAAAAAAAAACAGAATCAGCTCAGTGGATTTTGCTTAGGATTTTATTTTGATCCTAAAATGAAATATTATGCAGCTGTTAAAAAGAATGCTATTCCTCCCCAGTATTCATTATGGTCCAAATTTAACTGCATTTCACAAAAGAGGGAACAGAGATTGAGAAGGTAATGCTAGTCTTCAAAATAAGAGAAGAGTAGAAATTTACATGTTTTCTACATTTCAAGCCCATTATGGGAAATTCTAAGCTCATATACACTGTATATAAGTCTATAATATATGAGTCAATCGCTGCATCAAATTCATTTGTGCATTTATCAAGTACCGCAGAGAAGGCATATCAAAACCACTGTAAGGTGGTAAATGGCAATATTCCCTCACATGCATATTTGTGCATGATAATTTGCAAAGTACTCTGCCTCCCCTTAATCTCCTTTGAGCCTTCTAGCTACCCTAAGGGGTATGAAGAAAAAGAATTTTATCCTGGAGGTTTTTTCATTGGCCACTGACCTGGTCCTTTCTCTTCAACCTACACACTTGTGACTCTCTGTAGCTTTCATGGGGTCTTTCCCATTCAGACATTGAGCTTAGTTAAATTGTGGAAGTAATCCAGATTCCTTTCCTGATCACCAAAGCATAGGCTGCCAGCAAACAGAAATTTCTGTCATGAGCTTTGGTGTCACGGGCCTCATCCTTGGCTCCAGGATGCCTCCAAACCCCTGTCCTTGTTTTGCTTTCTCTTCCTTGATAATACCTAATTGATGACATCTTGCTGCATCATCTGTATCCCTCTGAGCCCCCTTAGATGCTTTCAGAGTAGGTAGGTACAACCTCAGCCTGTTACTTATTTACCTATTTATTCCTTCAAGACTAAAAGGGGTTTATGTGACTGAAATGAGAAAACACCCATCTAGAAAGAGCTCTGGAGTTCTGAAATAAGAACAGAGTGAGAGCAGTGGAGATGATGGGGCAATTTCTTCAAAGCCCATCACCACAACTGTGGAGAAACCTCCCATGGAGATTATGTTTCCTAGAGGAAGATTCCAGGCCCAAAACTGTTGGGTACCTTCCTGGCTAAAAATATGTAACTGTGTGGTGAGAAAAAAGCAGGTTTTAAAAAAAATTATTTATTTGCTTTTATTTTGTTTCTTTATTTTGGCAGAGGGAGGGAGAGAATTATTTATCTATTTATTTATTTACATTTGGGGGAGGTACTGGGGATTGAACCCAGTGCTAAGCATGCACTCTACCACTTGAGCTATAACCTCTCCCTGAAAAAAAAAGTCTTAATTACAAAATGAACTATAACACATTTAGGTTCATATCTAATATACTGTCTTAATTGTGCCAGAAGAATGTGAAATCAGCTTCTTCCCTGGGTGTACTAGCTTTATAAACAAATAGGTAAACTTTTCCTAGTAGAAAGAGCCTATCAGGGAGTGGCCAAGGTGGTGGAGTAGGACGCTCGTAGCTCACCCTCTCCCATGAAGACACCAAGACTGACATCCAGGGACCCACCCATTCACTCAGAACACTTGCTGAACTTTGGCAGAACATCACCTTCTTCAAAAGACAAAATTTGTCACAAATCTGGTAGGAGAAAAAGAAGAAAAAGGAAATTAGTGCAGGACCAGTCCCACAGGGAGGGAGAAGCAAAGAAGGAATAGTGCTCATATGCTGGGGCTCCCCTCTCCAACAGAAAGGTTACGGGGATGAAGGCGGAACCCCTGGGGCTTGGATCTGTACAGAACAGCCCTTGACTGACAGAACTAAGTTAAATGGGCACAAAGGGTCCCTGTGACCCCAAGGCCTAGACATGACCCAGCTGAAGTGGAATGGGACAGGCTACCTGAGCCAGGAGAAGGACTGGGGCTGACTGTACAGAGGCAAACTCAGGTGACTGGAGTGTGCTGTGCACTGTGGCTGGGAGAGTATACAGAACAGAATAGCCTGGGTCCCCCATAAAAAATAAAAAAGAGAAAATAAAAAGCAGCACTGCTGGTACACACTAGGGGAGGGGTGCAATGTAGCTGCGCCATGACTTTGTCTCCATAACCCCCAGCATCTTTGTTGGTGCATTCTCAAGAGAAGAGAGGCATGGCTCCAAAACAGAGGTGGGGTTGAAACCTGAATCCATACCCAGGGGTTTTGAAATCTCATAGGTGGAACTGAGCTTTAATTACAGCCCCAGGCAAAGGGGACCATTCTGTTCCAGTGCCTTTGTGGACTTGCACCTCTAAGACAAATGAGCAAGAAGTGGAGTTCTGGCACACAGTGGGGGTGAGGGCTGGTGAGGCCATTTTTCTGTGAACCCACCTACTGTGTGCAGATGAGGCCCTGGGAGCAGCACAGACTGGGGTAGTGACCTGAGGGCCTCTGGAATGAACAAGCAAATTTCTCGAGGAGGCGTGAAGGCAGGAGCTGCAACGAACAGAACAAAAAGGAGGCCTGGCTCAATAGCTGGAGCAGGGTATGGCCCCCACAACACTGGCCACACCTCCAACCAAACATGTAACAGCAAAACACACAGAAGGAATACATGGCAACCATCCATATATAAAACAGACTTTGTGACAAAATTATTACGAGTGCAGAGTTGACACAGGAACACATTTTCCCTCTGTTTTTTCTTTTTTGTCTTTTTCTTTTCTTTCCTTTTTACTTTTTAAATTTTTATTTTTTATTCTTTTCACTTTTGAATTTGTTAAATTTTGTTTCATTCTATTTAAATTTTTTAATTATTTTTATTATTTTTAAAAAAATTTTAATTTGTTTTTATTGTGGTTTTTTCTGTTATTTATTGAATTCTATTTTTAAATCTTTTTTCTTTTTTAAAATTAAAATTTTTTAATTTGTTTTCTATTTTAATTTTTTAAATTTTTTAATTTTTTATTTATTTTAATTTGTTTTATAATTTTTCCCTTTTTTAATTTTTTTATTTTTTTATTAGCTTTAATTTTTAATTTTTTGTTGTTTTGTTTTGTTTTGTTTGTTTTTCTTTCCTGACACTTCTCTTTAACTTTATTTTTTATTACATCCTTCTAAAATTTCAATACACTTCTGATACTTTGCAAAATGGATTACTACCATATGGCATGTCTATAACTTGTCAATAAATGAATACATATATGTTGGGGATTTGAGCTTTTAGTGTTAACTTAACTAACAAGATAAAACAATTGAAAGTATTCAGAGACTTGGGTCATCTGTACAACACAGACAGCAAAATGGAGCCCCTTTTGGAGAAAAAAATATTTAGATCATTTCAATGATGTAAGTAATTTACTTCTCCATCTCTTCTTCTGAATCCCCAATTTTTTTTAATCTAGTTATTATTAGATAAAGCACAGATATCAATAAAATCTTATAGAGTGAAGTTTAGGCATTGAAGTTATGATGGAAAATACTGGATAAGTCATTTCTTTCATAAACAATATACAAAGATTTATGATTAATGAAAATGCCAGGCTCTCAATACTGGATGTGTCTTTCTTTAAAGGAGGTTATTTTGGAAGAATAGGAGGAGAAAAGCAAAAACCTGTATGTATTAAGACTCCCTGGACTGAATTCATTGATAAGCTGTTTTAATTAGGTACCAAAATCACCAGACTGTATCTTATTTCCAAACATTGTCAGGCAGCTCTTCTTTCTTTCTTTTTTTTAAATCTTATTTTATTGCATTTTAGTTTACAATGCCATGTCAATCTCCAGTGTAGAGCACAATTCTTCTGTTATACATGAACATACATTTATTCATTGTTGCATTCTTTTTCACCATGAGCTACCACAAGATCTTGTATATATTTCCCTGTGCTATACAGTATAATCTTGTTTTTCTATCCTATATATACATGTCAGTAACTACAAATTTCGAACTCCCAGTCTATCCCTTCCCACCCTACTTCCACCTGGCAACCAAAAGTTTGTATTCTATGTCTATGAGTCTATTTCTGTTTTGTATTTATGTTCACTTGTCTTTTTCTTTTCTTTTCTTTTTTTTTAGATTCCACATATGAGTGATATCATATGTTATTTTTCTTTCTCTTTCTGTCTTACTTCACTTAGAATGACATTCTCCAGGAACATCCATGTTGCTACAAATTGCATCATGTTGTCATTTTTATGGCTGAATAATATTCCATTGTATAAGTATGCCACATCTTCTTTATCCAGTCATCTGTTGATGGACATGCAGGCTGTTTCCATGTCTTGCCTATTGTAAATAGTGCTGCCATGAATATTTTGGTACAGGTGTCTTTTTGAAGTAGGGTTCCTTCTGGATATATGCCCAGGAGTGGGATTACTGGGTCATATGATAAGTCTATTCCTAGTCTTTTGAGGAATCTCCATACTGCTTTCCACAATGGCTGCACCAAACTGCATTCCCACCAGCAGTGTACAAGGGTTCCCTTTTTCACTGTTTTTATATGACTATCAGTTTAAAACAAATAGATACAGTAATGGGTTAATATACTTGAAATGGGGTAACCACAAGTCAAAAGCTTACAATAGAGTCACAAAAACCAAAAAGAAACCAAGAAAATACATAAGAAAATTATCAAACCACAAAAAGAAAAAGGAAAAGAAAGGAATAAAGAGGAAATACCAAATCAACTGCAAAACTAAGTTCAAAATAGCAATAAACATATATCTTTCAATAATAACCCCAAATGTCAATGGACTAAGTGCTCCAATCAAAAGACACAAAGTGGCAGACTGGACAATATAACAAGAACCTACAATATAATGTCTACAAGAGACCCACTTGAGGGAGAAGGACATATATAGATTGAAAGAGATAGGATGGAAAAAGATATTTCATGCAAATGGAAATGATAAAAAAGCAGGAGTAGCAATACCGCCATCAGACAAAATAGACTTTAAAACAAAGGCCCTAAAGAAAGAAAAAGGACACTGTATAATGATTAAAGGAGCAATGAAAGATGAGGATAACATATATGCACCCAATATAGAAACATCTAAATACATGAAGCAAATACAAACAGATATAAAGGGAGAAACTGATGTGAATGAAATCATAGTAGGAGTCTTTAATCACCCATTAACATCATTGGACAGATCTTCCAGGCAGAAAATTAATAAGGAAATGAAAAAACTAAATGACACAATAGAACGACTGGACTTGGTTGAAATTTTCAGAACATTACATCTTCCCAAAATAGAATATACATTTTTTTTCAAGTGCACATGGACCATTTTCTAGGAAAGATCATGTACTTGGTCACAAGAGATACCTCAACAAACTTAAGAGGCTAGAAACTATTTCAAGCATCTTTTATGACCACAATACCATGAAACTTGAAATCAACCACAGAAAAACAAAGGAGATAAAAAGGACAACATGGAGATTAAACAACATGCTACTCAAAAACCAATGGGTTGGGGATGAAATCAAAGAAGAAATTAAAAAATACTTTGAGACAAGCAACAATGGAAACACCACCACATAGAATCTATGAGATGCAGCAAAAGCAGTTCTAAGAGGGAAGTTCATTGTGATACAGGCCTTCCTCAAAAAAGAACATTCTCAGGTAAACAACCTAACCTACTACCTAAAAGAATAAGAAAAAGAAGAGGAAAAAAGTCATCAGAAGGAAGGAAATAATAAAGATCAGGGAGGAAATAAATAAAATAGAAATTAAAAATGGTAAAAATCAGTCAAACCAAGAGTTGGTTTCTTGAAAGAATAAATAACATTGACAACCTTCTGGCCAGGCTCACTAAGAAGAAAATAGAGAGAACACAAATAAAAAAAAATTAAATTAAATTAAAAAAAAAGAGAGAGAGGAAAATGGAGAAATTATGACAAATACCACAGAAATACAAAATATCCCAAGAGAATACTATGAATAGCTATATGGAAACAAACTGGAAAACCTAGAAAAAATGGACAAGTTTCTGGAAACATACAGTCCACCAAGACTGAATCAAGAAGAAATTGATCACTTGAACAGAATGATCACTAGAAATGAAATAGAATTAGCAATAAAAAACCTCCCTGCAAACTAAAGTCCAGGACCAGATGGCTTCACTGTGGAATTCTACTAAACATACAAAGAAGAACTCATACAGGTCCTTCTCAAACTATTCCAAAAGACTGAAAAGGAAGGAGTACTCCCAAACTCACACTATGAAGCCACAATCACCCTGATACCAAAACCAGACAAAGACACTACCAAAAAAGAAAATTACAGAACAATATCACTGATGAATGTAGATGCAAAAATCCTCAGCAAAATATTAGCAAACAGATTCCAACAGCACATAAAAAAGGTCATACACCATGATCAAGTTGGATTCATCCCAGGAACACAAGGATGGTTCAGCATATGCAAATCAAACAATGTGATACACTACATCCACAAAAGAAGGACAAATACCAAATGATCATCTCAATAGATGCAGAAAAAGCATTTGATAAAATTCACTGCCCATTTATGATATAAGCTCTTACCAAAGTGGGTATAGAGGGAACATATCTCAATAATAAAAGCTATTTATGACAGACCTACAGCCAGCATAGTACTCAAAAAGGAAAAGCTGAAAACCTTCCCACTAAAATCTGGAACAAGACAAGGCTGCCCACTCTCACTAGTTCTATTCAACATAGTCTTGGATGTCCTAGACACAGCAATCAGGCAAGAAAAAGAAATAATAGGAATCCAAATTGGAAGAGAAGAGGTAAGGTTGTCACTATATGCAGACAACATAATACTATATATAGAAAACCCTAAACATTCCACACAAAAATTATTAAAGTTAATAGGAGAGTTCAGCATGGTAGCAGAATACAAGTTAATGTACAAAAATCAGTTGCATGTCTTTACACTAACAATTAATCAACAGAAAAAGAAAGTAAAGAAACAATCTCTTTTAAAATTGCACCTAAAACAATAAAATTCTTAAGAATAAATCTAACCAAGTAGGTGGAAGGCTGATACATGGAGAATTATAAAACATTGATTAAGGTACTTAAAGATGACTTTAAGAAATGGAAATATATCCCATGCTCTTAGATTAGAAGAATCAATATTGTTAAAATGGCTGTACTACCCAAGGCAATCTACAGATTTAATGTGATCCCTATCAAATTACCCGGGACATTTTTTACCTAACTGAAACATATGATCCTGAGATTTATATGGAATCACAGAAGACCCAGAATTGCCAAAGCAATATTGAAGAAAACCCTCCTAGACTTCAGCCAATACTACAGAGCTACAGTAATCAAAACAGTATGGTATTGGCAAAAAAACAGACATATGGATCAACAAAACAGAATAGACAGCCCAGAAATAAATCCACAGACCACAGACCTGGTGGGAATATAATTTGGTGCAGCCATTATGAAAAACTGTATAGAGATTCCTCAAAAAACTGAAAATAGACTTACCATATGATCCAGCAATTCCACTTCTGGATATATATCCAGAGGAAACTCTAATGGGATACATGCACCCCAGTGTTCATAGTAACACTATATACAATAGCCAAGACATGAAACCAACTTAAATGTCCATCAACAGATGACTGGATAAAGAAGTTGTGGTATATTTATACAATGAAATACTACTCTGCCATAAAAAAGAATAAAATAATGCCATTTGCAGCAACGTGGATGGACCTAGAGAGCATCATTCTAAGCAAAGTAAGCCAGAAAGAGAAAGAAAAATACCATATGAAATCACTTATATGTGGAATCTTAAAAGAAAAAAGTGCACTATGAACTCATCTACAAAACAAAAAAAGACTCACAGACATACTAAACAATCTTATGGTTATCTGGGAAAGGGGAAAGGGGGTAGAAGGGAATAAATTTTGGAATTTGAGATTTACAAATTTTAGCCACTATATGTAAAAATAGATTTTTTTAAAGGTTTCATTTGTATAGCACTGGGAACTCTGTTCAATACCGTGTAATAACCTTTAATGGAAAAAATATGAAAATGAATATATTTATGTATATGCATGAGTGGGACATTATGCTGTACACCAGAGATTGACACATTGTAATTGACTGTACTTCAATAAAATAAATGAAATAAAATAAATATAGCTATTATTGAAGATAAAAAATAGTAAGTAAATAGTAGGTAAATAAAGATACAAATAATGTCTCAAGAGGATTTCTGAGCAACACGTAATTTGATGGATATGGGAAGGGATATATATAAATGCTTAAATAATTTTGTGAATATTGACTAGCTGGTATTCTTAATATGTGAGTGAAGGGGGAGTGTGCTATGGGAAACAAATAATGGACCCAAACACAGGTTTTATGGTTTGTCAGATAAAGTAAATATATATTTGTGTTGTTTAAACATGGAAATATTATCCTACTAGTATGATATCTCCACTGGGCCCATTAAAACTTACTGTGTCAATCTTTGTTTCACACATTACAGACAAAATATGGCATTAAAAAAAACAGAGTTTATCAGAAAGGTAAACAGAGCCTCCACCTTCAGGACCTCTTCAACAGAAAGCACTCCCTCAATGGTCAGCCATGTTGCCCGAACTGGAAAGTCTCCAAAAGATAGAGGGTATTTTGCTTTAAGCCAATTATTTTAAAATATTGACACATAAAAGTCCTTTATTTAGGAGGCTAATTAAAAATACACATGCATCTACTTCATATATCAGAGATCTGATTAGCCAGTTTTAGGTGGAATTCAGGAATCTGCATTTTAATAAGCTCCCCAAGTGATGCTGGGGACCATCTTCTCAGGAAACTTCCTTGAAGCATTTTGCTCGGGGTCATTGATCAACAATCTTTCTATAAGAAAAGGGCAAAGATATTGTTATGTCCACTGAATCCAGGGCTTTCAAACCTTGTCCTGGGTGCTTGAGACTTCTAGAATCCCCCAAAACCTGTGAGAGTCCCAAGGGGTCCTACCTAAACCTAACTAAACTCTGATTTCCTTTGTAAAATTGATTCCAAAGCCCACTTTTACCTTCAACTTCCAAATTGCTCCATACTTTTCACCCTCTGTGTATTTTTCCTCAAGTACATTCAAAGGCTTCCCCTCTCACAAATAGCTGCCATTTATAGACAAAATATTTGCTGTGTTGATTGAAATTCTGAAACAGACCCAATATATATATATTAAAAAAAAGAGAGAGAGAATATGTTTGGAGTCAGCTGCAGTGTACAGAACCACCCAATGCCAGCCTGAAGCAGGTGGGATCATTGTACTGGATGTGGGGGAAAGAATTTTTTTGCCCTGTGTTTCAACATCACTTCTTTAAAGCATTGTGTATTGCTCTCTTCCCCACATTCCTGATTTCTTCCTCTTAATGTATTTCAGGTTTGGAGGACCAAGCCCTTTTAAATTCCATTTAACTCTGTGACATAGAGCCCAGGTGAAGGCACAAGGGGCTCTTCTGTGAGTAAAGGGATTCAGATTTAGTGCTCTGAATTTTTGGAAATTCAGGAAATATAGTAAAGTAGCAATTCTACCAGTTCTGCAGTCAGACAGATGTGAATGCAAACCTTGACCCTCTGCCACTCTATTTGCTCATTTACAGAATGGTGTAATACCACCCATCTCTTTGGCTTGTTGTGGGAACTAAAGGGAAATGAGGTGTGTTAAGAGATGTTATATAGGAAGTCCTCTGAAGGATGAATTACCTAGAATGTATTTTCTAGGTAACAAGGTCTGGTCCAAGACAAATGGTCCATGAAGTATCAGAATTAGATGCCTGTCCCAAAGCCATGCTTTTCTGGGGAATCATGTATGCCTTGTTCACTGTAGGAATAAAATCATATGTTTGAGGTTTGAGCCTGAGTTAGTGGCATCTGTGGAATTCTGTGAACAAAGCTATGAAGTTTGACCTTGGAGAATCTTGGCCTCTCCTTCAAGAAGCCTCTTACCTCCCAACCTCTCTTTCTCTCATTCTTTGGACAGTCCAATTTCTAGAAATTTCCATCTGCTGTTTGAAAGGCTAAAGCTAAAGGCCTGACCTTGTTCCAGGATATTGCCCTTTGGTAGGGGATTATCACAGTCAGCAGCATTCACTGCTTCATCAGGTGATGACTATTATATCTGCATAGGACCTTGAAGAGGACCAGGTTGAGTGGTCACGAAGTGTGTTCCCTAGGCACATTGCATAATAGAAAGATTCCAGGGTCAAAACAATTAAGGAAAGGGTGTATAACATAGTGCCTCTTAAGGAACTGTAAAGCACAGTAGCACATTAAATGCCTTGAGAAGTTAAGAGCGAGGAATCCACCCAGCGCTTCCCAGTCTTATTTGACCACAAGGCCTTTATCTTCAGAACTCCTAAACAGCTTTTGCAACTAGGACTCCATTCTTTAAGCTATATATATACATATAAGAAATATATATTTCTCTCTTCTTATTTTAAATATGGAGAAACCAAGACCCAAAGAGGGAAAAGGGGCATGTCTAAGGTCACAAAATGAGATCCAACAAGGTAACTCAGGCTGTCTTCCTCCAATTTAAGGTGTTCTTTTAAGAGATTCAAAGGAAAGAGACTCTAATGATGAAAATGTAAGCAGATTGGTAATTTGGGGGTCTGTATAGTGTGTGTGTGTGTGTGTTTGTGTGTGTGTGTGTGTGTGTACTTAGATAAGACTTGATCTGCATGGATCTGGCAGTGGGGCAAGGAGCTGGCATCCTTCCTACCAAGCTGTACTCTTTGTTCAGGATTTGAAGCAGTACTCATCAGTAGGAGAAACCTGTATATATAAGTCCACTTATATATCAAATCTGGGGAGGGCAGTAGATGGGGTCAGTAGTAGGGACTTACAAGTCCTAGTCACACTCTCACCCAGACTGACTTAGCAGCTTTGGAAGGTTCCAAAATCTGGAGCCTTCAGGAATAGGTCATTCTGGATAGATATGTTTTACTGGTTAGTGAAAATCAATTCCTTTAAGACAAAAATTTTTCAAAATACCGTTTAACCATTTTGTATAGAAAGCTTTTTTTTATATTTTATAGGCCTCCATAGCTCCTTAAATACAAAAGTATATCCAAGCCTACTTTAGAGACATTTTTTAATTTTTGTTTCTTACTCTCTCATGCCTGATGCAATGAGCCCTCAGGCACTGTCAGAGGCTGCCTTTTAGAATATGGAATATGCCTTTTAGAATACAGAACATTTACTCCACACTGCACAGGCATAGGCAGCTATGGTTTAGATACTGTATTAGAGCTCTCCAGAGAAACAAATGAATTGAATGGATGGATGGATAGATGATAGATAGATAGATAGATAGATAGATAGATAGATAGATAGATAGATTTTCTTATGCACACATAGAAAGAGACATTGTTAGGAATTGGCTCATGCAATTATGGAAGCTGAGAAGTCACACAATTCTCAATCAGCAAGCTAGAGACTCAGGAGAGCTGAAGGTATACTTCCAATCAGAGTCTCAAGACCTGAGAAACAGAAGAGTCAAAAGCGTTAAGTTCTGGTCCAAATTCCAGGAGTCCTAAAACCCCCCAAAAAGCCAATGCTTATATCTGAGGGCAGGAAAAAGACTTATATCCCAGCTCACAGCAGTCAGGCAGGAGGAGTTTCCTCTTATTCTGGCTTTTGGTTCTAACCAGGTCTTCAACTGATGGGATGAAATTCACCCATTTTTTTTTATTTTTAGAGTCTACAGTTTTATTTAAAAAATTCTGTTTCCTCCAAGTCAGTGCTTCTCAGCATGAAAAACACCTGTTATGCCAATAACTTATTGAGTTACAGTTAATTTATTATTAGAGTTTATTATTAGATAAATAATACAAGATGCCCAGTTAAGTTTCTATTTCAGATAAACAACATATAATTATTTAGTGTGCCCCAGACAATATTTGTAATGTATAGTTATATAAAAAATTACTGTTTTATGAAATTCTAATTTAACTGGGTGTCCTGTATTTTTACTTTTTTTAACATTTTTATTGTGTTATAGTCATTTTACAATGCTGTGTCAAATTCCAGTGTAGAGCATAATTTTTCAGTTACACATGAACATATATATATTCATTGTCACATTTTTTCTCTGTGAGCCACCACAAGATCTTGTAAATATTTCCCTGTGCTATAAAGTATAATCTTGTTTATCTATTCTGCATATGCCTGTCAGTATCTACAAATTTTGAAATCCTAGTCTGTCCCTTCACCCATATTAAGGAGAATAGTCTGCTGTACTCAGTCTACCACGTCAAATGTCAACCTCATCCAAAAACATCTTCACAGACACACACAAACTCAGATTTGACTTAAATGTCTGAGTGCCCTCGGGTCCAGTCAAGTTGACACATAAAATTAACCATCACATATACCCTGGTAATTGCTCTCGGTTTTCCTGTTTTCTCCTTGGGATCAAATCTGCAGTCTTATTTTAGCTTATTTAGTCTTATTTCTGCTTCCTACATCACTATTTTGAACTCCCTGTCATCTCTACCCTGTACTAGTTGTGTGATCAGGGAAGTTATTTGATGTCTCAGAAACTCACTTTCCTCAGATAAGATAGTAATGTCACTTGTCTAACATGCTGCAGTATTAGGTAAGGCACATGAGTACTGTGCATAGTCACCCTTTCTCTCCTTCAAGGCTTTGCTTGGGAGCCCTCCTGCAGGATGTCTTGCTTAACCTCTTCAATGGAGAGCTCTCTCTTTCCTTCTCTGAATCATTGTACTTGTGTAGCACTTTCTTCCAACAATTCACTATATTGTTGAGAAAAATTTTGTATATAGTAGCATTAAACTCCTTTATGAGTTTATATGTTTTTGCTTAATTTTGTTCCTGTGATTTTATTTCAAGAGAAAGACTGTGTTGTTGTTGTTGTTGCGATTTCTCTTTTTCTTATCTCGGCTCCCAGTGTAGTGCCCAGGGTGGGAAAACAGTGGTTCTTGGTGCCTGCTTGGCTGAACTGTTAGTGATATGGTTGTTAGAAATTTGATGGCATTCATTCCAGTTCTTCTCTCCTTAGAGCACTTTGTAGGGCAGTACTTTCTCATCCCTCTTTGAAACTGGGTGTGGTGTGTGACATTCTTTAGCCAATTAAATGTGAGTGGAAGTGATGTGTGTTACTTCCAGGCAGCAGTGTTATGACCCAGTGCCCGAATTGCCAGGTGATCGTTCCTGGAAATGCTGATCATGGAAGCATGAGTTGAAGTGAACTCTGGGCTGCCCCAAGTCCCTGAGTGACCACATTAACAATTTCCCTGCAGCCTGTGTTTGGACACAGAACATCAGCAAGAAATAAACCTCTGTTATAGTAAGCCACTGCTATTTGGGGATATTAGTTACTCTAGCATAATTTAGCATGCCCTGGTTTTTATAGTAAGCAAGTGAACAGTACAGTTCCTACACAGGAGTCTTTATTTGCACCCTGTGAAGTGCTTCTTCCTCCCATTTCTCATTTTCTCTTCAAAGCCAATCGACCTAGTTACTGGTTCCATAACCCATTTGTTTTCCTTGTGGACATTTTGGGAGGAGACAACTACAACCCTGTCCAGCCCTGCATCCCTTCCCCTACCCCTGAACACTGGTTTAGACCTGGTGTGCTCTGGATCTGTGTAGTCACCTGTGTGTTTCCTCACCTCATCCACCCTACTTTAGAGCAGAAGGAGCTTTGCCAAGACTGTTTCAGCTTGTCAGTCTCATGTCAGATATTTTTTTATTGTTTATCTTTCCAATTACATTAATTGAATTGAAAAGTCCCTTTTGTGTGAATAAGAGACCTCTACTTTCCCTAACTGCTTAATAACTTTTAACTACAAAGGCACTTTCTTCCTCTCTTTTATTTGACTTCACTCTTCACTAAGCATTTTAATTGTCCTAATATAAACGCAGTGTGAGTGATTTCCCATACTATGAAATGTTTCAAACCTGCTGTGTGTGTATGTTTATATGTTTGTAATTTTTTAAGCTTTAGCAAGAATCTTACCTTTTCTCCCCTAAAACTTCTTTAAAGACTTCAGCTTAGCTGAGTGAAACTTGCTGCAATCTTGGGCTCAGTACATTACTTGTAATTACTTTCAGGTGCAAAAAAAAAAATTCCTTATGCTTCAAATTCTGATTCCACTGTATTGAAGTAAATAGAAATAATTTATTATTGAAAATGCTGCTGCTCTGCCAATTTGGTGGGTTTGGGTGACAATTTGAATATCATGTAATGTCTAATGAGTCTGAAATGAGTGGTTCCAATCCAGTCAGAATTGAAGGCAATTTCCCTTGTAGGGCAAAATGCTTACAAATTAAGTTGCATATCTTCACAAAGGCAAGGAACGGCATAAACTGTAGAAATAACTCGTTTTGATTCTGCTTTTCTTAGGAATTGTTTTGGATGTGTGTTCAGAAACATATTTTATCTGAGATGGAACCATGTATTTTCAAATGCCAGAGAGATATTTGAAACACATCTTTGGTAAGGATTACTTTCTAGACGTTATGGAAATAAAATCAATAAGTAGGGGCCGGGTTCTACTTGTCACTTTCTATGAATATTACCTGACCTAATAGGGCTACAAACTAGCCACAAAACGAGGCTGGGTATTGCTCCTTCCTGTCTGTCCATCCCTTCCTCTCCAGCCCAGGCCATGCAGAATGATTTTGCCCAAAGTGAGGTCCAAAGATGGGACTTGCTCAGAAATGACAAGCTGGAGAAGTTATTGCCTGGCCAACAGGTGAAGAGCAAAGAGCTGGAGAAGAGGAATGGCATGCACAGGCTTCAGGACAGGGAGGAAGAGAGAGCTGCACCCTACGGAGAAGCAGTGTTATTGAATTAGAAGGTGCCAACTGCAAGATGAAGGAGTGTGTGAATTTACCTGGAAATCACACTGAAATGGGACTAATTTCTCACACCACTTCGGGAAATAGCATGTGCTCTATCTCTCTGGCATCAACATCTCATTCTCCTTTGTGCCCTTACCTGCCTTGATTGATATCAGGAATTACATCCTGGACTGTTAGGAATAAATTTTTCAGTTGTTGCCCATGGAGTCCTTTCTTCCCTGTGACAAAACAATTGGTTTGCACTATTTACTTAAAGTTGTAGGAAATATCAGTCATCATTTTGGAGTGCTCTTTTGCTCAACTCTTCCCACATACTAGGTAGGGAAACTGAGGCCCTGACAATGTCTAGAGGGATGCCTGTTCTTCCTACCATGTAGTCACTCTCTGGGACTAAGACACTGGCTTCATAAGTCTTCAGGAGTACACAGTTACTTGCTCCCATGAAGAACCATACAAAGCCCACTACCAAACTAGGAGCTGAGGCCTCAACATACTGATGTACTGATGGAGATCCTCTACAACCTGGCTCCCAACACCAAAACCATTTTCCTCTTTCTCTGACCTGTTCTGTAATGCAAGGCACTGTTAAGAGATGCAAAGGTAGGAGGAGAAAGAGGTAAAAATATTCCTCTCCCCTAATCCATCCCTGCTTACATCCATGTTTCCAGTGGTGGCTGATCTGTCCATGACTACAGTTCCTGTTGAACAATCCCTTCTCAATGCTTCAAGCTCTCACTAGGCGCCATTCATCCCCTTAAGCCTTTATCCCTAGGAATGGAACAGCTCATTGCCACTCTCTGGAAGCCTCAGCATCTCTTGTTAGTTCTCTTAGCCCTACTCACGACCCTATACGTTGGCCCTTCATTTAATTCTCTTCATTTTAATCATCTGGGGTGTATTATGTTTCCTGCCTGGACCCTGTCTAATAGAAACATGCAATCTAAGTTCAGTAGAAATAAGGAACCCTGAAGATTTAAGCAGTCAGGGAAGTCTTCTTGGGAAGAAGAGAACTTGAGCTGTACCTTGAAGGAAATGATTAAAGTCTAAAGAATTTCAGATAACGTAAACACTGAGAGAAGAATAGTTTGTATCTTTCTGGACTCAGTTTTGTGCCATTTGCAACTACACAACCTGACTTAAGCAAAAGGAATTTATTGGTTTATATAACTAAAATTGCAGGGGTTTCAGTCATGGTTGGATCCAGGAATTTAAACAAAATTATAAGACTCAATCTCTTTCCACATTTTAGCTCTGTTTCTTACTTGCTGGGTTCATTCTCTGGCAGGTTTTCTCTTTTTGATGCAAAAATTGACCCCTGGGTCAATTAGCTCATGGTCTCAGAAAGAGCAAAATGCTTTTGCCTCTAATACCCAAGGCAACCTCTCCCAAAGGACCCCATTGCTATGTTTGGGTCAGATATGCACACACATGACCAATCACTGTGACCAAGGCACTGAGGCATTTTAATTGGCTAGAGTTCTTACACCTATGGTCAGGCAGTAGGAGCCTTTGTATTGAGTATGCCACCATGCTGGAAAAGGGGCAGATTTCAGAAGAGAAGGATGCATGGGAGGCAAACAAAATGTCACAGATGTCCCACTTCAGTCTCAACTTCTCCACCTACCTTGGGATCAAACTCAATCCAGGCCCAGTGGGAAGCCACTGTCCAGAAAATATGCTGACCCTAAACCCAAACATGAGACTCTAAGATCAATGAAAGGGTTTGCATGTGGTGCCATGACTTGAAAAGCACTTTGCTGGGTAAGCCTCTGCCTCCTGACACTATCTCTAAAACTTTCAGTCCATACCCTGCTTGACACAGAGGCCCAAAATTCAGTTCAATTTCAGAGAATTGGAAGTGATGACAGAAGATCAAATATTTCTTCTACTTCCATCCTGCCAGTCAAGTTCACTTAGAGGGAGATAAGGCTAATAGTGTCTCAAATTGTTTCTCAAACAATTACAGTTGTGTTAACATTTGGTCTAGAACCATATCTGAATGACCTTCCAAACCTTCATCTTCTTAATCTGCTCTCAATCATCTTTGTTCTTAACCAGTCATCCACTGACTTCCAAGAAAATAGACTGACTTCCTGGAACATTTATATTTTTACAAATTTAACTTATTAACAGCACTGAAAGCAGGGCAACTGCCTTAGAACAACAGGCCATATTCAGCCCATCCTACTGAAACAGACAATGCCAGCTTCTGATGAATTTCACCTGCAAATTTTTCAAAAGCAGGAAATGCATAAGTGATGTATTTCAGTAACAGGTGGGGAGAGAAGGACCAAAGTAGCACATATTTGAAGGGATTAAAAGTCTGCTTCTAAGAAGCCATTGCCATGGCTTCAAAGGGCACTTTTCTAGGTAATCTTTGGAGACAGCAGGCCTTAGAGCCATATCTGTCCAACTATTGACTTAATATCTAGCTTTATAAGCCAGTATCCACCTTTGATTCTTTCTTGGTTTATTCAGTATTATTACTTCCCCCAGATCAGAATCCCACCTTTTGCCAGTTTGTGGTGGTGTATGTATCCTTAATCCCACCAGGAATCCTAGGCTGCTGTGTTTTTCCCAAGCCATGAACATTCATGGACATCATAGGGTACCCTCAACCATTGGCCCTGCAATCCAGAAAATTTTAAATATGCCAGAGATTTGCTGGCACGTTGAGCATGAAAACCCTGACCTCATGATTCCCAACGATGGTTCAGGGTGGGGTCATTGCCCACAGATAATGAGTGGCTATGGCAGTGATTTACAATGTGCCAGAGAGTTGCCAAGGAGTTGCTGCACACTGGCTCTAGGTCAGCGCCACGGAGGGAGGACTTGAGAGAAAACAAAACAGAGGAAGGCCCATTCCTTTAATCCTCCCCCAGCCCTTCGCAGCAGTCTATTCTTATTTCTGTTGTACAAAAAAGGAGACTGGGGCTTGGTGAGGTGAAGGGATTTGATGGAGGCTAAACTGCTGATTAATGGGAGCATCAGGATTTGAGCTCATGGTTTGTCGCTCCAGTTCTTGAAAGCCTGATAATTATCTTTGCATCCTGTTACATTCTACTGAACAAGACAATTTTTGAGCAAGGCAACCTCTTCCTGGCTGATGGAAGCTGGCACAGGCAAGGGAAGGGATTCTCCCCTAGAGCCTCCAAAAGAACCAGCCCTGCTAACATCTTTACTTTAGACCAAGATTTTGGACTTTTAACCTCCATAATTGTAAGATAATATATTTGTGTTATTTTAAGCCAGTAAACTTGTAGTCATTTGTTACAGCAGAAATAGTAACCAATATAATGTGCTTTTAAACTATAATTTGCAAATTAATTACTAGAATATTATTAAAATTCAGATTCTTTTACAGGAGGTTTGGGGTGGGGCCTAGGATTCTGCATTTCTTTATTTTTTATACAATTTTTCTAGGTTACACTCCATTTGCAGTTATCACAAATGATTGGCTAAGTTCCCTGTGTTGTACAATACACCCTTGTAGCTTTATACCCAGTAGTTTGTAGATCCCCTCCCTCATTCCCACTGGTAACCACTAGTTTTTTCTCTATGTCAGTGAGTCTGCTTCTTTTTTGTTATATCCACTTCTTTGTTGTATTTTTTAGATTCCACATATTAGTGATATCATAGAGTATTTGTCTTTCTCTGTTTGACTTATTTCACTTAGCATCATGCTTTCCAATTACATCCATGTTGCTGCAAATGGCAAAAATTGTTCTTTTTGATGGCTGAGTAGTGTTCCATTGTATATGTAGACCACATCTTTATCCACTCACCTGTTGATGGACACTTAGTTTGCTTCCATATCTTGGCAACTGTATATAATGCTGCTATGAACATTGGAGTGCATGTTATCTTTTCAAAAATTTTTTTTGTTTTTTCAGATATATATATCCAGGAATGGAATTACTGGGTCATGTGGTAGTTTTATTTTTAGTTTTTTAAGTATCCTCCATACTGTTTTCCACAGTGGCTGCACCAATTTACATTCCCACCAACAGTGTACAAGTGTTTCCTTTTCTACACATTCTCATCAACATTTGTTATCTGTGGTCTTTTTATGATAGACATTCTGACAGGTATGAGATGATATCTCTTTTTTTTTCATTTTTAATTGCATTTCTCTGATGATTAGCAATATTAGGCATCTTATCATGTGCCTGTTGACCATCTGCATTACCTTTTTGCTCATTTTTAACTGGATTGTTTGTTTTTGATATTGAGTTGTATGAGCTGTTTATGTATGTTGTATGTAGACCCCTTACCAGTTATATCATTTACAAAAATTTTCTCCCATTTGGTAGGTTGTCTTTTTGTTTGGTTTTGGTTTTGTGTGTGTGTGTGTGTGTGTGTGGTGTTTTTTTGTTTTTTGTTTTTTGATGGTTTTCATTGCTGTGCAAAAGCTTTTAAGTTTAATTAGGTCCCATTTGTTTATTTTTGCATTTATTTCCCTTATGTTAGGAGACAGATACAAAAAATACTGCTGCAATTTTTGTCAGAGTGTTCTACTTATGTTTTCCTCCAGGAGTTTTATAGTATCCAGTCTTACATTTAGGTCTTTAATCACTTTAAGTTTACTTGTGTATACAGTGTTAGAGAATGTTCTAATTTCACTCTTTTACATGTAGCTGTCCTGTTTTCCCAGTATCACTAATTGAAGAGGCTGTCTTTTCTCTACTGTGTATTGATGCCTCTTTTGTCATAGATTGACCATAAGTGCATGGGTTTATTTCTGCATTCTCTATACCATTCCATTGATCTATGTGGGTCTGTTTTTGTGAAACTGCCATACTGTGTTGATTACTGTAGCTTTGTAGTATTGTCTGAAGTCAGGGAGACTGATTCCTCCAGCTCTGTTTTTCTTTCTCAAGATTTTTTTGGCTATTAGGATCTTTTGTGTTTCCATACAAATTTTAAAAATATTTGTTCTAGTTCTGTGAAAAATGCCATTGGTATTGTGTGAATCTGTAGGTTGCCTTTTGGGTACTATGGTCATTATGACAATATTAATTCTACCAATTCACAGTATATCTTTCTATCTCTTTGTGCCATCTCCAATTTCTTTTATCAGTGTTAAAGTTTCGTCAGCAAGTCTTTTGCTTCCTTAGGTGGCTTTATTCCTAGGTATTTCATTCTTTTTGATGCAGTGGTAAAAGGGATTGTTTAGTTAATTTCTCTGATACTTTTTTGTTAGTGTACAGAAATGCAGCAGATTTCTGAATGTTAATTTTGTATCCTGCAACTTTATCAAGTTCATTGATGAGCTCTAATAGTTTTCTGGTGGCATCTTTAAGATTTTCTATGTATAGTATCATATAATCTGAAAACAGCTACAATTTTACTTCTTCCTTCCCAATTTGGATTCCTCTTATTTCCTTTTCTTCTCTGATTGTGTGGATAGAACTTCCAAAACTATGTTGAATAAAAAGTGGTGAGAGTAAGAATCCTTGTCTAGTTCCTGATCTTAGAAGAAATACTTCCAGCTTTTCACTACTGAGTATGATATTAGCTGGGGGTTTGTCATATATGGTCTTTATTATGTTGAGGTGTAGTCTCACCTTGCCTGCTCTGGAGAGTTTTTATTATAAATCAATATTGAATTTCATTAAAAGCTTTCTCTGCATATATTGAGATGATCACATGGCTTTTACTCTTCAATTTATTAATGTGGTGTCACATTGATTAATTTTGGGACATTGAAAAATCCTTGCCTACCTGGGATAATTTCCACTTGATCATATTGTATGATCCTTTTAATGTATTATTGGATTCAGCTTGCTAGTATTTTGTTAAGGATTTTTGCATCTGTGTTCATCAGTAATATTGCCCTGCAATTTCCTTCCTTCCTTCCTTCCTTCCTTCCTTTCTTTCTTTCTTTCTTTCTTTCTTTCTTTCTTTCTTTCTTTCTTTCTTTCTTTCTTTCTTTCTTTCTTTCTTTCTTTCTTTCTCTTTCTCTTTCTCTCTTTCTCTCTTTCCTTCTGTCTTTCTCTCTGTCTTTCTATCTTTCTCTCTTTCTTTCTTTTTGTGATAACTTTAGTTTTGGTATCAGGATTATTGTGGCCTCATAGGCTGAGTTAGGAACTGTTTCTTCTTCTGCAGATTTTTTGGAATAGTTTCAGAGGCTAGCTGTTAGTTCTTCTCTAAATGTTTGGTAGTATTCATCTGTGAAGCCACTTGTTCCTGGACTTTTGATTGTTGGGAGTTTTTAAATTACTGATTCTATTTCATTACTGGTAATTAATCTGTTCATATTTTCTATATCTGACTGGTTCAGTCTTAGGAGATTGTACCTTTCTAAGAATTTGTCCATTTCTTCTAGATTGTCCATTTTATTGGCGTATAGTTGATTGTAGTGGCCTCTTATGATCCTTTGTATTTTTGTGTTGTCAGTTGTAACTTCTCCTTTTTCATTTCTGATTTTATTGATTTGGGTCCTCTCCCTTTATTCTTGGTGTGTCAGGTTAAAAGTTTATCAATATTGTTTATCTTTTCAAAGAACCAGCTCTTAGTTTTATTGATCTTTTCTAATTTTTTTTTAGTCTCTATTTCAATTATTTCTGCTAAAGTCTTTATTATGTCTTTTCTTCCACTAACTTTGGATTCTGTTTGTTCTTCCCTAGTTCCTTTAGGTATAAGGTTAAGTTATTTATTTGAGATTGCTCTTTCCTGAGGTAAACTTGTATCACTATAAACTTCCCTCTTAGAACTGCCTTTGCTGTGTCCCATAGGTTTTGGATCATTGTGTTCTTGTTTTCATTTGTCTGTAGGTATGTTTTGATTTCCTCCTTGATTTCTTCAGTAATCCATTGCTTGTTTAGTAGCATATTGTATAGCCTCCATGTGTTTGTGTTTTTGTAGGGTTTTTTTTTCTTTTAGTTGATTTCTAGGCTCATAGCATTTTGATCAGAAAAGATATTTGACATGATTTCAGTTTTCTTAAATTTACCAAGGCTTGTTTTGTGACCTAGCATGTGATCTATAGTGGAAAATGTCCCATGTATGCTTGAAAAGAATGTTTATTCTGTTGTTTTTGTTGGAATACTCTATATATATCAATTAAGTCCATTTGGTCCAATGTTTCACATAAGGCTTGTATTGTCTTACTGATTTTCTGTCTGGATGATCTGTCCATGGATGTGCATGGGGTGTTAAATTCCCCTATTATTTTATATTACTGTTAATTTATCTTTTTACATCTTTTAATATCTGCCTTATATATTGAGGTGCTCCTATGTTGGGTGCATATATATTTACAATTTTTATAACTTCTTCTTGAATTGATCCATTGATCATTATGTAGTGCCTTTCTTTGACTCTTGTAATAGTCTTTTTTTAAAGTCTATTTTGTCTGATATAAATATTGCTACTCCGGTTTTCTTTTGATTTAAATTTGCATGGAATACCTTTTCCCAGTCTCTCACATTCAGTCTGTATGTGTCTGTAGATCTGAAGTGAGTCTCTTGTAGGCAGCATATATACAGGTCTTGTTTTTGTGTCAATTCAGCCACTCTGTGTCTTTTGGTTGGAGCATTTAGTTCATTTACATTTAAGGTAATTATCAATATATATGTTCTTCTTACCATTTGTTAATTGCTTTGGATTTGTTTTTCTGAGTTTTTTTTAACATTTTTTATTGATTTATAATCATTTTACAATGTTGTGTCAAATTCCACTGTTCAGCACAATTTTTCAGTCATTCATGGATATATACACACTCATTGTCACATTTTTTTCTCTGTGATTTATCATAACATTTTGTGTATGTTTCCCTGTGCTATACAGTGTAATCTTGTTTATCTATTCTACAATTTTGAAATCCCAGTCTATCCCTTCCCACCCTCTACCCCCCTGATAACCACAAGTCTGTATTCTCTATCCATGAGTCTTTAGATTCCACATATGAGCGATCTCATATGGTATTTTTCTTTCTCTTTCTGGCTTACTTCACTTAGAATGACATTCTCTAGGAGCATCCATGTTGCTGCAAATGGCGTTATGTTGTCGGTTTTTATGGCTGAGTAGTATTCCATTGTATAAATATAACACTTCTTCTTTATCCAGTCACCTATTGATGGACATTTAAACTGTTTCCATGTTTTGGCTATTGTAAATAGTGCTGCTATGAACATCGGAGTGCAGGTGTCATCCTGAAGTAGATTTCCTTCTGGATACAAGCCCAGGAGTGGAATTCCTGGGTCATATGGTAAGTCTATTCCTAGTCTTTTGAGGAATCTCCACACTGTTTTCCATAGTGGCTGCACCAAACTGCATTCCCACCAGCAGTGTAGGAGGGTTCCCCTTTCTCCACAACCTCTCCAGCATTTGTCATTTTTGGATTTTTGAATGATGGCCATTCTGACTGGTGTGAGGTGATACCTCATTGTAGTTTTGATTTGCATTTCTCTGCTAATTAGTGATATTGAGCATTTTTTCATGTGCTTTTTGATCATTTGTATGTCTTCCTTGGAGAATTGCTTGTTTAGGTCTTCTGCCCATTTTTGGATTGGGTTGTTTATTTTTTTCTTATTGAGTCGTATGAGCTGCTTATATATTCTGGAGATCAAGCCTTTGTCGGTTTCACTTGCAAAAATTTTCTCCCATTCCGTAGGTTTTCTTCTTGTTTTATTTCTGGTTTCCTTTGCTCTGCAGAAGCTTATAAGTTTCATTAGGTCCCATTTGTTTATTCTTGCTTTTATTTCTTCTAGGAGAAAATTTTTGAAATGTATGTCAGATAATGTTTTGCCTATGTTTTCCTCTAGGAGGTTTATTGTATCTTGTCTTATGTTTAAGTCTTTAATCCATTTTGAGTTGATTTTTGTATATGGTGTAAGGGTGTGTTCTAGCTTCATTGTTTTACATGCTGCTGTCCAGTTTTCCAGACACCATTTGCTGAAGAGACTGTCTTTATTCCATTGTATATTCTTGCCTCCTTTGTCGAAGATGAGTTGACCAAAGGTTTGTGGGTTCATTTCTGGGCTCTCTATTCTGTTCCATTGGTCCATATGTCTGTTTTGGTACCAATACCATGCTGTCTTGATGACTTGGATTTGTTTTTGTAGGTCTTTTTTCCTTTCCTTTCTTTTTCCTTTGTTCTCTTGTGCTTCAATGACTGTCTTTGGTGTTATGTTTGGATTCCTTTTTCTTTTTTGAGTCTGTATCTATTATAGAGTTTTGGTCTGCATTTATCAGGAAGTTCATATATATATATGTAATTATTTTAAGTTACCGACCTCTTAATTTCAAATACATTTTAAAAACCCTTCATTTGTACTTTCCTCCCCTCACAGTTATTGTTTTTGATACCATATTTTACATCTAATTATTTTGTGTATCCCTTAAATGCTTATTATGGATATAAATGATTTTACTACTTTTATCTTTTAACCTCCCTACTACCTTTGTGTGTGGATGATTTCCCATCTTTATTGTTGAGGTTTTTCATTTTGTAATTTGCTCATTTCTAGTCGTGACCTTTCTTTTTCTCCTAGAGAAGTTCCCTTAACATTTGTTGTAATGCTGGTTTGGAGGTGCTAAATACTTTTAGCTCTTGCTTGCCCATAAAGCTTTTGATTTCTCCATGAAATCTGAATGAGAGCTTTGTTGGGTAGAGTATTCTTGGTTGTAGGTTTTTCCTTTTCATCACTTTAAATATTTCATGTCCGTCCCTTCCTGATTCTTTCTCTTACATTAGGACCATAAGAGTTGCCAGGAATATCAGTTTTCAGGCCCTGAACTGAAGAAAAAGCAGAAATTGAGGAATGGGAAATATGTGAGAGGCAGAAATCGGGCCAGCCAGGTTTGCATCCCCACTCTGGCTCTACTAACATTGTAACCATGGAAAAAAATCACTCATGCTCTGAACCTCGATCCCATTATACATTTCACAGGACATCAGTGCCAATTTCATCAGACCATTTACATGCGGTGTTTTCACCATGGCTAGTACTGATAGCAGTCAGCAAATGGCAGTTATCAGGTAGCTAAGGAATCCAGTGACTCTGACTTGATCAAGATCTAGCTTTTCTTCTACATTTCTGTTTGTTAATTTCCCCCATCTGCTCTATGCTCAGCTTCCCTAAGGAAATCCAAGGTCCATTATCCTCTAGGTGGCCAGCACTCCCTAACTCCTTATTTGCACAAACCTAATTTAAGGATTCTTTTGGTGGGGGGGAAGCAGACACAAAATGCTTCTTTGTAAAAGGAACTTAATTTGTTAGAAGTGATGGTGGAAAATTAAGAAACAACTTTATTCATACATTAACACAGAAAAAAAGAATCAAAACAGGAAGTTTACAAAAACTTCCCTACAGGAAGTTTACAAAGCTAGAAAAGAAATAAAATGTCTGAAAACAGAGTGTGAATTTCCTTTCATTTGTCTGAAGCAAAAATGTACTGCCCCTCTGCAATTCCCCATGAGCAAAAAACTATGTGGAAAGAGATGACCAGGTGAGTTCTGAATATTGATTTCCCTACATGTCATTAACAGGGAAAAACTTGGTTTTTTGTTTGATACTTACAGCTGGACTTTTTATGCAGTTGTGAGCAGGACACTGTGGGGCCTCCCAAGGACAGACATCTCCCCCATATCCCCTGCTGCAGCTCCTCTCTGAAGCACCCAAATAATAGTATCTCATGCACATTTCTTGAGTTTTTCAGATGCTAAAAACCACTACCAAACAGAAGAAATTAACTACTTGATGATCCAGAACAATGTGGCCCCCAGATCTTCTGGTGCCTAGGGGTTGATAGTGTTGACAGCCCTGTTTCCTCAACATCAACCAATTAGATATTTGTACACAAGCTGATCATGCCTGCTGTGACTGCCCACCCCCCTTACTTGGCCTTTAAATGTGCTTTGCTGAAACGCTTGGAGGAGTTTGGGGTTTTCTTGGGCATGAGCTATGCTGTCCTCCTTGGTCAGCCCTGCAATAAACCTTTCTCTGCTTCAAACTCTGATGTTTCAGTTTGTTTGGCCTCAGGTACTTGCCTTTGGTAACAACTGCAACCTCCCCAAGTGGCTAAAACCCCACCTAAAGCAAACATTTGTCCTTCCGTGAAGGGCTCCAAGAGGCATATTTGTTGTCCAGAGCAGTATCTCCTGCCCTGACTTCCCTTGCCAAAATATGTTTCTAAAACATCAGATCTAACACTTTGTTGTAGCATTTGTGATCTGACAGACTTGCTGCTTTCATCTGTGGACAGCTAACCTGCTGGTTTTATTTTTCATTTTATCTTTTTTCCAATCAATAAAGCTATATAACTAGTGTTTAAGATACTACAGGAGGTACTGAAGCCAGCAGACAGTGCATGCTAATCAATTTTTAATTATGGCTTTAATTTTTATATGCTGCCATTTAATTTTACTAGATGTATTAAAGTGAAGCTGTTAGAACACAGGATCTACTGCTTGGGCCAGGGCAAGAAATGTCCCAAAGGCTGCATGCAGGTGTATGTCATCATTCAAATGGGCATAATTGGATGTATATTGCAATGTGCATATTACATACATAAATGTCACATATGCCAGAGTGACTGGAACAGCTTCATCACCGACAACATCTGAGTTAGCAGAGCCACTGTGCTCAGTGCCTGTCAGAGACCACAGGGGACTGTAGACCCAGTGTTACACCAACTTGTCCCATGGTCTTAGTTAAATCTGTTATTTTGCTTCCTAAGCCTCAGATTCTACATCAGTGAAATGGGGATTAAATTGGGGAAGAGATAAAAAGCGAAACAAACTCAACCAGGATTATTGGCATTAATCTCCCTGCCCTGGATTTTTTTTTTTTAAAGAGAGAAAGAAAAGTAGAACAGAATAAGGAGTGTAAGGGATACTGGTGGTGCTTTGCCCCGCATCCCCCTGGATCCCTTTCCCAGGTTCCAATTTCTTTAGCTTCCAACAGCCTGAACCCTGCCTCAGCCTCGAGCCACTTTACCTTCAAAAGCAGAGATTGCACTTGTGTTTATGGCACGCCCACAAACTCCCAGGTGTTGCTTATAATCCAGAGACCTCTTCAGCACCTTCCCTTTCTACGTCCTGCTTCCCCTGGTGCCTATGGGCTTCTCCAGACTGTACTCTCTTGGGAAATCCCTTGCATACAAATCCGTGACTCAGTAAAGGAGGAAAAACACACCTCAAATAGGGGAAAAGAGCTAGGAAGACAGATTGTGTACAGGCTAAGAGAAATTTTTATCCAGCTACAGTCTGAAAGGCAGAGACATTTTACACCAAGATTTCCTCATCAATCATCATGTGCATACGCATGTGGGTGTGTGTATGTGTGTACAGAATATTAAAGACTGCTTCCCATTGTAGTAGGCTGTAACACTCCTGAAAAGGAGCTAAGTGGGATGGAATGGTACCAAGATAACATCTGATGATCTCATGGAAACATATTGTCTGAAGGACTCTGTACTCCTGTGCATGAATGACTTGCCTGGATTTCCAGAACTGGCCACAGATGCCACATATAGTCAACCATTAACCCAATAGAAAGGTGCCATCTACACAGGAAATAGAATGCAGAACTTCCTAAAGTGAATTATATCGTTACTGAAGGCAGGTTCATGTGCTCATCACACCATGAGGCCAAACAAACAGAAACATTGGAGTTTGGAGCAGGGAAAGGTTTATTGCAGAGCAGAGCAAGGAAGACAGGGTGGTCCATGCCTAAGAAAACCCTGAAGTCCTCTAAGGTTTCAGTAAAGCACATTTAAGGTCCAGGTGAGGGAGAGGGTTGCAGGTATGTGATCAGCTCATGCACAATCCTCTGATTGGTTGATGTTGAGGGAACAGGGGGGTCAACACGATCAACCCCTGGGTGCCAGAAAGTCTGGGACTGCTTGCTCAGGACTATCAAGTAGTTCATTTCTTCCCTTTGGTGGTAGTTTTTAGCATCTGAAAAACTCAGGAAATATACATGAAATACTATTATCTGGGTGCTTCAGAAAGGAGCTTCAGCAGAGGATATGGGAGAGGGGTCTTACCCTGTAAGGCCCCACAGGGTCCTTTTGGGTTACAAATTGAGCAGAACAATTTAATAACCAATGGCATAAAATTGTATTAAATGCATTTTGAAATACAGTAATGTGCAAAGTTGCTTAATGTTTTAATTTCTACCTTGTTTTCATTGCAGTGAGGCAGAAGGAACACTCTTAAAATTGTGATATTTAAAAGACCTTCTTTAAAAATATTTTTAACAGGTATCTTTGGGCAGACTTAAGGCTGCTTGAGTGACATTAATCCAAGGAGGCTTGATTTCCTGCCCTCTCTCTGATTTTCCCTTAACCCAGACTGCATATCATTTTCTCCAGAAACCCTCTGTTTTCTTGGATAAAACAAATGACTCCCCCACTATGCTCCCTCCCATTTTTATTTGTACTTTTCTTATAGCATTTATTTCTTTACATTAACTGGATGGATACAGTCTCTCAAATAAAACTCTTTTCAATTGATCATACATTCAGTACATAGTTTCTGAGCACATTCCATGTGCAGGCTGCTCTTCTATGCAAATTGCCCTGTTTATTCAGCAGTTACTACATGTCTACACCCTCTTCTAAGCACTGGGTGATCATATGCCAAAAAGGAACCAGGGTCTCTGTCTGGGGGAATGTTACTGAAAAATCGACCTCTGTACCCTGAAAGACAAATTCAACCTCAGAGACAGAGCCCTTGGAAGCAAGAGAAAGGAGCAGCTTTGCTTTGCCAGGCAAAGGGAAATCACAGCAGGCTAAAGCTTCAAAGACTGTGGACCCATCTTGGGGTTGGGGTCTTGCAGTTTTATAGCAAAACTACATGGAGCAGAGGGCTGATGGCAGTTTGTGGTGCTGTATTCTCCTGAATCTTGATAAGTCCATCTGTCATCATGGAAAACTCCTTAGGGCCTGTCCATTCTTCTGAGGTCATCAACCTGTGACTTTCTTTCGGGAAAACGGGTTAAAGAATGTATAGGGAAGGCTGGGGGCTATTTTACCAAAGTAATTGAGCCAGTAGACAAAAAGAAATATAAGATGTGTCAAAACCAATCAGCCAACAGCTGCCTTAGCATCAGGAAAGCCATCTTATTAGTTACAGGAGTTAGATTTCCACCCTTTCAGAAATGCAGTCTATTGAGAAGGAAGAGCCAGTGAAGAAGTAATTCCTGATAGTGGTAAGCGCCACAGAGGAAAAGAACCAAAGTGGTGTGATAAGAAGTAGGGAGGGGGGTTCCGGACAGTTTGAGGAGGGGACATTTTGACTGAGAAGGACTGAGAAGAGGGGAGGTAGAATGAGCCAGGGAGGAGAAACCACTGAGTTGAGAAAGTGCCTGAAATTGGGGGAAGGCCAGGACAGCTGACACCTGGTGGACACGGTGGAAGCTGATAGGAAATAAGTTCAGGAAGGTGGGCCAGACTGGCAGGACCTTGCGGCCATGAGGAGGAGCTCGCATTTCATTCAGCTGGATGAATGAGGCCCCTGGGCACATTCCCTGCATGGTCCATCATTGGGAGATGACTGGAAAGTGCGTCCAAGTACTCTGGACAGTTTCAAGTTTTGTAAATTAGCAGATGAGGGCAAGTCAGAGAATGGACCACTCTTCTCAAGCTGGCAACATTCTCTTGGCTGGAGCTTTGGGCTGAGATCTATGACTTCCACCATCAGGAGACCCATCATACTGAGGGCCCCTGTCCCAGCCTCTCCCCGCTCTCTCCCCATGGCCCCTTATCCTGGGTCACAATCTTCAGATTCAAACTCTAAACTTCTTGTTCTCCTATTGTTTTGCTTTAAAATTAAGGACTGTATCTTGCCAGCTTCTATGCCAGGTGCACAGGGAGCATATACTGAATAAAAAGGTACAGACTCAAATCCCGTGCAAGGCCAAGTGACTGAGTGATGGGCAGAGGCCCAGGCAAAACCCACAAAGTCTGGGAGGAGATTTCCTGGCAGTAGGAGTCAGCTGCTGGCCGTTTGAACATAACAATTCAGCACTGGCACAACACTTGATTTTCATTAGAAATCCCTATTATTACATGAACTCCTTCAGTTTGTAAATATTGATAATTAGTTCACATTTTAACATTGTGTGGGTCAAATTGTCTATTAGTTATGCCATAATAGTAAACACAAAGCAATTGCAAAGTTCCAGGTGCTCTTGCAAACACTTCCATGTGTATTAACTTATGTAATTTGATCAACCTTATTAGGCACTATTTTTATTCCCTATTTCTAGATAAGAATACTGCAGTTCAGAGAGATTATGTAACTTGTCTAAAGCCATTTAGCAAGTTACTGAGGTGCTGGGGTCTGAAGAAAAGCTGTGTGTGGCTCAAAAGTCAAATGCTGTCTGGAGGTCAAGCATGGACAACTTCTGCTTAGAGTGTTCTTACCTCTTTGGCCTGTAAGGGAGCCCTGACAGCTCTCTAAGCCCCTAGCACCCTGCCTGGGAAATTAGCCTGAAGACCAGGGCTGGCGACAGAGACTGAGCCAGGACAATTTCATGGAAAGAGGGCACCTTCACTTTGGACACTCAGGCCTCCTTGGGGGCTGAGGTGGAGCAGCGCCCATGGACCTGGCACACATCAGGGGACTCTGTGGTTGTCATTAGCTCCATCATGCACCAGCATTATGACCCCGAGCCCTGTGGTGGTGGGAACACAGAACTGGGGGTGTTACCAGCAGATGTAGCCGGTGTCCAGTTTCTTATCCTGTCCCAGAAAGAATTCTGAGATGCGATGCAGACGTTAAAAAAGTAAAGTGGGGATTTATGAAGAGATGGATAGTACACTGTCAAGGGGAGAGCGGGCAAGCTCAGGTGAGCAGCTGTGCTGAGTTTTTTTGGCAAGTTGGTTACAGAGAGCGTAAAAATAAATAGGTGGAATATTCATTGCGGAGGGAAGGGTTTGGGGTCATATTCCCTGATTTTCATCCCAATTCCACCTTCCTGAAAGAAAGAGGGATTTTTGTCCTTATTTAGTCTGTATGGGAAGTGTCATGGCCTCAGTGCGTGATGGGTACCTCTAATCTGCAAGGCTAATTTTATTGAAATGAGGGCATAATGAGCAAAAGGTTAGCCAGTCAGACACTGGATAGTCCTGCCTTTTCCCACCTTTCTTTGTCGGCCTCCAGGCTGCTCATTGAGTCACCCCAAAAACATATCAGCCCAGAGGTTCCTGCTTTTCTCTCTCTGCCCAGGGACCTCTGCTGCTTACATGATGTGCGGTTTCCTGTGTTTTGTCTGTGCCCCTCTATTCTGCCCAATTCCTGCCATTTGGCCTGTGTCCCCCTTTCACGCTCATATCCCCCTATCTGCCCACTCTAACAGGGTGTCCAGCCCCAGCTTCTGTTTTCTTTGTGTCCCTCCAGTATGCTAAGCCACCTCTCTGAAACTCATATCCTCATCAATAAATGAGCAAAACAATCTTTGCCTTGCAGGACTGTTTTACGTGGAAGGGAAGATGCTAAGATGAGACAGGAAAGAGGCCTAAGGAATAAAATTGAAGGAGGCCAATACTGCACTTGCAGGAGCCTGAGAATGAATGTCTCCCATTTTGACCCCTAGGTGGCACTCTTACCCCACCTTCATCCGGCCCCAAAAGACGTAATGCGGTAGAGCTAAGCTCAGGAAACCCTTGCTGATTGTTAGGTGTTGTTATATATTAGTGAGAAGGCTTTGGGGATCTGTTATCTCATCTGCAAATGAGAATGAGAGTGTGTGACAACTCTCTCAGGCTTGTGAGGACCGCATGGAATCCTTGAGAGAGGCCACTTGGCATGGTGCCCAGCCCACAGATGGGAACACACAAAGGGCATTCCCCTGGCTTTGGGCAACCCCAAGCTTACTGCCTCTCAGACAGGGGCCGACCTTGATCAGCCATGGTGAGTGCTGGGAGGCGGTGCCTTTAACAGTGCACTGCCAGCTCTGACAGTGCTATTTGGATGTACCCTTCAGTCTGAAAAACAGCCCTGAGTGATACGCATTTCCACTTAGTTTCTGGCAATTGACACACAGCGCTGAGTTGAATACAGCTAATTTTGAAAGGAGAGGATTACACAAGGATGAGTTTCCTCCCTCATAGCATTCTAGGGAGGGCCATGACCCTGCTGCTTACCTAACAGGTTGGGGCAACATGGGATACAGGGGAGGGAGCAAGAGTGTGTCTGTGAGCATTGTGGCCAATCCCCAGCTGCTGGGCCAGACTCCTGAACAGCATGCCCAGTGTGTGGTGCTACGTCTTAGGGAGAGGCAGCCACATATACCTCTCCCCATCCATTAGCCTGTATCTCCTGAGTAGGGACTCTGTGCCTGGCACTGTGCTAGAAACCAGGCCTGGGGACCAGCATGACACAGTGCTTATCTTTGGGCACTCACAGAAGAGGACTTTACTTAACAAGTAAAGTCAAGGCAATAGGAAAGAGCCTCTCTGCTCTAAGGGAGAGGAGCCAGATACATCCCATGGGCTTCCCTACCAGATTAGCAGCTCCTCAAAGCAAACCCCTAGTTTATACATCTTCACCTAAGGACCCAGAGATGAGGGCACTGATAGATGTCCTATAAAATCTGTTCATTAAAAATCTCAGTACATAGCAATGCAAAGGGACTCCAAACTTAGAAATTCCAACACACAAAGTTACTGAAATGAAAAGGAAACTTCACTTTTTCAGAATACTTGCCAAATGGTCACTGTAAATCACCATCAGTCTCACAGAAAGTTAAGCAATGTGGGTGATGCCTCTAAAGGCCTTCAGGAGCCTGGAAACTGGTAAATGAGGATGCACTGCCAAATATGGGGTGTCAAAGTTGTAGTGGGATTTAATAAAAACTTATACAAATTCTCAATTGCTGTGAAGCAAGGTGTCAGCCCTTCTCAGGGGAGCATGCCTGCTCAGGGTTCTTTTTGTTCAGTGGGGCTAAAAAAGTGCTAACAGCCAAGTCATTCTGGAGGTAATTTTGGCCCCAAAGTGCAGGGCAGGGAAGCCAGTGGGCTGGGGCTGGCCTTCTGGCTGAGCTAGGTCCAGGACTGCCCAGTTCCCAGGACTCAGCATCGCTCACTCAAGGTATGAACTATGGGCAAATTTCCCAAACTGGGGCCTGCTTAGATGCTTAGAAAATAGACTAGGTTCCTGAGCATCCTCTCTCAAGACAAGGTTGTAAAATGACTCTGCTACTTCCATACTGGGATGGGGAAGGGAGGCCATAGTGCTTAAACAACAACAACAAAAAAAATTTAAAAGCCCTGATGAATATTGAAGAATTGAGCAATTAGGAACACACGAGTGGATGCACTAGAAATGACAGTAATAATCAGTCTTTGAATTTATATGACTTCTATAACTTTGCATTTCACACATATTATCTCATTAATCCTCATTTTTAATAATTTAAAATCGAGTTTGTGTGCTTCTGAGTTTTTGGTGAAGTTTCATAACCCTGCTGGGCTACTTTCATAGGACTGCAGAGGCCTTTGCAGAGATATTATAAAGATTTATCCTAAATCATTCAACAAAAATAATAATAATAATAACATAGAGGGAAAAAATTAACCTCTACTTCCGTCCCCTCAACTAAGTACAAAGAATCAATTTTGCCCTCTCTGGGCTCCCACAGGCTTGACTTGAATTTGCCTTTTCCTAAACCATCCAACCCTGACACCAGCTTTGTGTGCAGAATTCTTACATCCTCTGGGACCCCTACAAGATCTGGAGCCTTGTCATTCATTTTTGAGCTCCTTGTGCCCAGTTCAATTCTCAGTAAGTGCACAATATAACAGCTAATGAACAAGTGAATACTAACATAAATGATGTCTTGCAATATTTCTTGTGTTGCGCAGTAGTTTCCCCTTCTAGGTGCAGAAGCCACATATTCCGACCTTGACTGTATCTTCCTGAGAGCAGCAACCATGTGTCAAGTGACTGACAGGTGCCAAAAGCTTAATAAAGTCTTCGATTTAACTCACATTTTCTTCATGATTCAAATGACAACCATAAGCAAACAGCAGAAAGAAACACATTTAGGGACCTCCATCTTCCCTGTGGACCTAAGATGGTCTTGGCTTAGATTTCCCCCAAAGCAGAGCTTTAGATAAGGATTTGGGTACAAGTAGTTTATTTGGAAAAAATTAGAAAGGGAAAGGAAGGCAGCCAGTAAAATGTGTGTTATCAAGTCAGGGACCACCGCAGGCAGTGGTGCTGAGTCCCACTGGGGGAAAGCTAGGGGGCAGTGTTGAACACACTAAGACCTATCACATCTCAGAGGTGAGTGAGATGAGGTATACATCTACAACCCCTGTTAGTCATTATTTGACTGCTTCTAACTGATTGTCTAACACTTTGAACCTGATGTGGTTCAGGTGAAAGAATGTAAGTCTTGACTCTGTCGGGAGTCAGACCAGAGTACTCAGAAATGGTGCACACCATGGACAGACGGGTGAGTGTGGATGGCATCTGCCACATTTGCTCTTTAAATGTGGAGTCAGTTGATATGTGGAGCCCTTGACCGTGGGCCCTGGCTTTCAACCCTGGGTCAGGGTTCTCAGGACTTTGTGCCTCTTTCTCGGCTGTCTCAAGACAGATGGAGGACTCCCAATCATTCTTTGCGTCTAGGACTTCATGACAGGGACGAAAAATGCTGCCTGGGCTCTGCAGTGGAAAGGGGATCACTGGCTCAGGATCCAGGAGCCCTGGCTTGCTTCTCAGCTCTGCTCTAATTAACTCCCTCTCTGAGACTCCATCAGGCACAACCTATTTGTAAGAACCCTCCCTTCTTGCTCTGCTATGCTCAGCAGACTGTATGGTTTCCCTCTATGGATGGAAGTGTTTCTTTTTTTTAATTGATATTTTTTGCCATTACATAAGTAATATATAATACATGTCTATTGTAGCACTATTAGAAAACTGTAAATAAGTAAATAACTCATATAAGCTTATGGCACAGAGAAGGATACCATAAACATTTTGGTGCACAGCCTTCATAGACACACGCATGCACATGTGCGCACACACACACACACATACACAAACACTCTCTCTCAATATTAGTAAGTATGCTAAAATTGTCCAAAATGTATTCTAGGCTCTTGAGACATCAAAATGAAAAAGCATATAAGCTCACTAGCATTCCACGGGAGAGCACGTAAACACAGTAGAAATAAGAATTGCAAATATCTGTGCCAGAAAGGTGTTATGATGAGAGAAATATAAATTCCAGTTAAGTAAGAGGTAATAGTCTGCTATTATCCTTTAAAAAGAGGGCAGATTTTAGGGTGAGCTGAAAATAAGACAACTCTAGCAAGATTTGCAGGGTCCATGGCACTCAAGGCCTATTACAACAGCATTAAGAAATTTTTTTATTCCTATTTTCTCAAACTCAAAAATAGAGATCTCTTTGCCTATTTGCCCAAATACTGCTGAATATAAATATAAACCAACTTAAGGGGACATTTAACGACTTAAGGCCAGTAACCATACTAGAATAAAACAGCAGGAGTGTGTGAAATTGGATCTGCATACTTTAATTAAATGGGTGACCTTGATCTGTTGTCTCCCAAGTCCCCCCTCCATCAAGTGTTGAGCTATACTTTCTTTTTTTCTTTTTTTTCCCTCCTGACTCTCTGCTTCCTCATCTGTAAAGTGTGGAGCTATACTTTCTTGCACAAATATTTGGCGGCTCTCTCTGCGTGGAACACTCCCTCCTTCATTATTTAAGGTCTTGGCTCAAATATTACCTTATCAGAGAGGACTTTCCTGACAGGTGTATATAAAAGAGCCCCCCACATGCACACTTCATTGTTCCTCATAGTCTTTACTTGTTTGTTTGCCGCAGTCCCCAACCAAGAAACTCCATGATTTCTGGGTCTCAAGAATCTAAAACATTCCCTGGAATGTGGTAAATATTCAATAATGATTTTTATTGTTTTTGTTTGATGAAGAGTGGGTGTATTAAGTCAGGGGAAGGAGGTCGCTTTAAGTTGAAAGAGATTTAACAAAGGCCCCTGTGCAATGTCAACATTTGAGCTAAAACCAGAATGACAGAAAAGACATATGCAAACAAAGATCTAGGTCAAGGATTGGCAAACTTCTTCTATATACTGCAATACAGTAAATTTTTTAGCCTTTGTGGGCTACCTATGATCTCTGGCGCATCTTCTAAGAAAGAACAAAACCAGAAAAACCTTTAAAATTATGAAAAAACTTGTTTAGCTCATGACTGTACAAAAGCCCATAGGTCATAGTTTACTGATGCTTCTCTACAGGGAAAGCATTTCAAGGGAGGGAGCAGCCAGTGCAAAGGCCCTAAAGTGCTATGTGCTTAGAAATTTTAACAGACAGAAAGATGGCCAATGCGGCTGGAAAGTAGTGACCAGGACTCAGAGAGAGAGTAGGAGGAGAGACTTCCAAAGAGGTAGGGGTGCCCAGACAAACAGGGCCTGTAGGTCATAGTAAGGCATTTCTATTCAATTCTCAATGCAATGGGAAGCCATTGGAAGATTTTAGCAAGGTTTATCTTTTCCAAAAAATCTCTAGCTGCTATATAGAGAAAGGCATTTGGTAGGAAGAGGAAGGGTAGGGAGGCCAGGCTGCAGTTAAGCAGTAGGCAGATGAGGGATGAGGTAGCAATGGGGAAGAAGAGACACCATCAGACTTGGGACACAGATGGCACCATAGGAGTTGTTTTTCAACCTGCTTCTTTCATTTAACACTTAATATCCTTTAACCACATTCTTTCATAAATCTGTGGAAGATCATATTGTACTATAATTTATTTCAGCCATCTCTAAAAAAGTAGGTATTGAGATTGTTTTTCTATTATTTGATATTAGGAATAATCCTCCAGCAGTGCTAGATTTGATCAGTCTAGTAGCCTATCCAAGATAATCTCTTTAAAGAAGGGGAGGGCATAGCTCAAGCAGCAGAGCACATGCTTAGCATGCACAAGGTCCTGGGTTCAATCCCCAGTACCTCCTCTATAAATAAATAAGTAAACCTAACTGTCTCCCTGCCCCCCCCCTCCAAAAAAAAAGAGATAATCTCTTTGATGGAAAGGAAGCTTTTGGTGGTGAGCACTCTTGTAGTGTATACAATGTTACATGCATGAAATTTATATAATGTTGTAAATCAATGTTACCTCAAAAAAAAAAAAAAAACCTGAAAGAAAACAGATACTCTCTTTGAAATGGTCTCTAGTGATCTCTGAAGGTGCCCATATTTCCTCGACTTCAGGAAGTTACAGAAGCACAAGTAAATAATGCATCCTGTCTGGTGACCTCTCCTAAGGTCTGGAGTCCTCCAGGGTCCCTGTCAGCACCCCCTTCCCTCCTCACCTCTTAATCTTCATGCCTTTTGTTACCCTGTTTTTCCTTAGAACAGTTTACTCAAATTTTGTCTCCTCCTAAATTCTTTTCTCCTTTGATCAACCTCATTTTGTCACCTGTGGGATCATTTTCTCCCCAGATCCGGAGTAATAGCAACTAGAGAACATGGAGATTAGGTAGACCTGAGAGCTTACAAGGTGATCCTCCTAAGCTATTGGCTCCCTCCTCCACCCCTTTAAGTGATCCATCCCAGTACCTGACCCTTCCTCACTAAAATTCACCACCAGGTTCTGGGAGTGTAACAGAAAAAAAGAAATCAGACTCCATATTAGATCTGTTCCTTTGGCTTTAACCCTGTGCCGTGTTTTCTAGGCTTAGTCTTGCCAGCTCTGCACCTTTTGTAAAACAATGTTGCCTTTAGCCTGAAATATACAGGAGAGCCTATTCTCAAGGCTCTGACCTTTAAGGATATTAACACTTTTGCACTCATATAAAGATAACAAGTTGCAGAATAGAAAATAGCATTTTTTTTGTTAGAGGTTTTTCAGGGGCACCATGACCTGACCCATGTGGACAGCTGTGAGAACAAAGAATTCCTACAGCAAGAAGTTTGCAACAACCAACCACATGCCCTCCTCTTTTTAGGATAAAAGGAACCTTAATTCTGACTTGGGGAAGATGGTTCTCCAAGACATTAGTCTGCCCTCTTCTTGGTCTGCCACTATTCTGAATAAAGTTACTCATCTCCCAATTTATTGTCCTGTCATGCAGTGAGCAGAGTAAGTTTGGACTTGGTAACAGGAGGACCTCAGAGAGAGATTCCTCATCCTGCTTTGGGCTGGAAATCATGATGACCAGTTCCACAAGTGATACAGCTGAAAGCAGACAGCAGAGAAGGAAACCCAGGTTTGGGTTCCCCTCCCCTCCATGGAGCAACAGTGGGCTCCACCTCCCTGTGAAAACTGAACAGGGCCTTCTGGTTGGAATTCCAGGAAGCAGAGCCCGCCTCCAGAGGGAGCAACCAAGAGGAGAAGGAAATCCAGGGTTCTCTGGGTAGGCTGCTGTTGAATCTCTATTTTTTCTCTTATTCCTCTTCACCTTATTCCAGCTAATTTTTGTATTCACTGCCTTTGATACAGAAGAGTTGTCTGGGATGAGCTGGGAGGGTTGAAAGGACCTGAGGGGTAGCAAGAGACATGAACATTTTAAAGTTCTCTGAGATGGGAATATGAGCCCCTGGCACTCCAAGACAAGATATGGAAATTTCAGAAAGGTTAGGGCATCTGAACTCAGGACCTATGCTAACATCTATGTGGAATCACACATCTCTGGTATGGGATCTCCCCAAAACCCAGAGAATGGTAACCTAGAACATTAGACAGACACGACAGTTCCTCAGAGCCCACATTGGGCAGAAATTGTAGTTTCTGACAGCCCGGAATGTGCATACAATACAGTCTCCCCCAGCTCATGCCTGGTAGACATTGTTGTCCCTCCAGCCTAGGATGGTGCAGATACCATAGTCCCACACAGCTCAGGATGGTGCCAACAGTCATCCCTTATACCCCAGGACTGAGCAGGCACCACAGTCCCTCCCAGGCCAGGACCAGGCACACACTGTATTCCCTACAACCCAGGCCTATGCAGACACCACCTCTCTCACAGCCCAGCTACAAGGGGCAGGCCCTCAAAGCTCACAAGTGGGCAGACACTGAAGTATCTCATAGCTCAATGCTAGGGGGATGAGAAAGTGGCTTAAATAGGCCTGTTGGCCGAACCTTGGGCATTTAGAGTATACATACAACTGATACAGTAAAAATGTGGGGCAAGAGGATGGCTGTGTCCCAGGTCTCGGCTGAGTCCACGGGACATACCCTACAAGTGGGCATCCTTGGCATCGAGCAGGAAAGACTTCAAGAGTGAGCCAGAGTTAACTTAAAGTAGATTTATTCAGAGAGATACATACTGCACAGACAAAATGCAGGCTGTTTCAGAAGGCAAGAAAAAGGCCATGAGGTGTGGGAGATAGGTGTTTAAAGTAAAAGTAGATACTCCATAGAGTGCAGGCTGTCTCACTCCAAAGGGAGAGCAGCCAAGAGGCTCTGGGGTTGGAGTGGGGTTGCTGGTTTTTATGGGCTTAGTAGATTTATATGCTAATAACAAGTGGGAGGATTATTCCATCTGTGTTGGCACCGTCCTGATCTATGTGGGACTATGGTATCTGCACCATCCTAGGCTGGAGGGAAAACAATGTCTTCCAGGCATGAGCTGGGAGAGCCCGTATTGTATGCACATTCTGGGCTGTCAGATTATTCCATCTACTTTGGGGTTCCCAGGAATTAGGCCATCACCTACCTTTTGACCTTTTGTGGTCAGCCATAATAAAACTGTCTTGGCAGCTGTAGGAGTAACATTTAGCATGCTATTATATTTCAATGAGCGTATATTGAAGCTTGAGGACTACTGGGAGTTGCATCTTCCACCATCTTGGTGCTAATTACTGTGTCATTCTTTTAATGACCGTTCCCTGCCCACTTCCCTCCTGTCTCACAATGACCAAAGCTCAGGAAGAACCAGACAACACTGTAGATGACAGCATGGCCAGAGGCTGCCCAAGGATATAACCCCTCTTCCTCAAAACTAATGTTTCAAAGTCAGATGAGTCTTACATATTTAGATACTACTCTGGGGAGAAGAAAACATTTCTGGAATAAATTTATCCAGATTAACTGTATGTAAAAATTATATTATAGAAAAATATATTAACACCTTTGTGCACATTTGGATTTTAAAGAATTAAAATAACCAGTCTAACACATTTTCCTAGGATCCATAATCACTTTGCCTTCATGTGAGTGTTAGAGCAGGCAGACAGCTAGATATGAGCAGAGAAAGGGAGACACAGGCCAAATGGCAGGAACTGGGCAGAAAGGAGGGGCACAGCCAAAACACAGGACACCGCACATCATGTAAGCACCAGAGGTCTCTGGGCAGAGAAAGAAAAGCAGGAACCTCTGGGCTGATATCTTTTTGGGGTGACTTGATGAGCAGCCTGGAGGCCGACAAAGAAAGGTGGGAAAAGGCAGGACTATCCAGTGTCCGACTGACTAACCTTTTGCTCATTATGCCCTAATTTCAATAAAATTATCCTTGCAGATTAGAAGTACCCATCACGCACTGAGGCCATGACACTTCCCATACAGACTAAATAAGGACAAAAATCCCTCCTTCTTTCAGGAAGGTGGAGTTGGGATGAAAATCAGGGAATATGACCCCAAACCCTTCCCTTCCCAATGAATATTCCACCTATTTATTTTTTCTCTCTGTAACCAACTTGCCAAAAATCCTCAGGGCAGCTCTCACCTGAGCCTGCCCGCTCTCCCCTTGAGAGTGTACCATCTATCCTTTAATCAGTCCCCAATTGACTTCTTTAACCTCCGCATCCCGTCTCTGAATTCTTTCTGGGACGGGACAAGAACCTGGACACCAGCTACATCTACCAGCAATGAGGAGACAATTCTGGGAGCACATGGAGAATGTCACCCTAAATGTGCTTTTGTGCTACCCTTCCACTCACAAGACTGTTCCTATTGCCAAGAAATTTGGACTGTTTAGCCCTCAGTACACAAAGGAAAACCCTTCATAGAAATCAACCTCACTGCCCCTAGCCCCAGTCTCCTTAAGAGGTCTTCAGAGATGATTTCAGGCATTGTGGGTTACACGTGAGATGCAAGCTTGATTTTTCCACCAAAGATGTTTCTTCAACAGCCCATTTCCACCAGGAAACCAAGCCCTTATCTCTGCCTTTGACAAAAGAGCCCTTCATGCTGAGTGCTGCTCTCATTGCTCCTGTTTGCTCTGTGTTTAGACAGAGACAGCGGATTCGTGTTTTATTAAACAGTGGTAGGCCTAGGAAAATCAATTAGCAAGCAGAGTGATCAACGGTAATCATGATCACTACCATTTGCCAAGCTCTATTATGTGCCAGGCACCACACAAGCACCTCCTGTGCAGCTTCTCACTTTATCTTAAAACAAGGAGGAAGGAATTATTATCTTTTTCACTTTACAAATGAATGAGAGGCAGAGACAGGTTAAGTGACTTGCCCAGTCACAGAACTGCTAAATGTCAGATCAAGATTTCAGAATAGGGTTTTGTGATTCTGTAGGTCTTGCACTCAGCTGCTGGGGCTGCAGCCGGGTGCACACCGCACACTGTGACGCTGCAGGGAGTTGTCGGGAACCATGATGGGCCCTAAATGCAGGCAGGTTGGGGCAGGTTGTGAACAGCCCAGAAGTGACCCTGTAAATGATGTGTGTGCCTTTCTTTCCACAAGTGGGTTATTTGATTTCCTTCCTTGTTTTACTCTTTGCTTTTTTGTTTTTAATGTGAAATAACACCATCCAGTTGGCAGAGCCTGCAAAAAAAACCAGTTTAGTACTTTTTTCTAGATATGATGTGAAAAAGTTGCTGCCCCACAGCTCTGGAGCAGGAGCCAATTGGGCAAGGTCTTTTTATGAAGGGGACAGGTGACATGTAGGGTGGCAGACTTGGGGCTCTCCAGACAAGCTTTTGAGAACTTAAAGCCCAATTCTTGTTCTCTTCATGTTATAATCATTTGAGTAAGAAGCATTTTTCATGAACTGTGTTTGAACTTCATGATGCCATTTGCAAGGAGAGCCTTGGAGCCCTGGTAGGAGTCATACTACCTCTATGAGACATTCACTGAGCCACTTGTCAAAGGGTCAGATGTTCTGTATTTTAGGACTTCACGGTATGCCGTCTTGACTGTTCTGTCTTTGTTGTCTGAATCTGCCTTTCCAAACTCTTTCGTGGAGAAAGAGCTGGGTGTCACTTTCTTTCACTCATTCCCTCAGCGTCTGGCAGTGACAGGCATTTGGTCAGCTCTCAGTAGTCACTCGTTTGACATGCCTATTTGAGCCCCAGATCCTACTCTTTAATAGGAACAATAATAGATGTACACCCTTTAGGGATGTTGGGAGGATTAACAATAATGTACACAAAGTATTCATCATGTTGCCTGATATGTAGTAGGCAATTAATTAATGGTGACTACTATCATATGTTTCAGAAATAAATGATTGCAAATGGAACTCAAGTTGTCTTCCTTCAGGGAGTGGGATTATGTCTCCTGGAACTCTGCGGAGGTCAGTCATCTGTGTTATCATTTAACTTTCTTATTGATCCTCATCCACTCACTGATGAGACCTTCTGGTGATGCTGCCCTGGAAGGCATAATTAAAAATAAACAAAGCAAAACAAAACAAAACAAATACAGGAGAGGGTTGAGGAGTGAGGGCCAGGAGCAGCATGGAAGCAGGTTAGAAATGCAAAAGAGGCCGTGCTAAACTGGTCTCCACAGATAAGAGTATGGCGAACTTATCCAGGGCCTAAGGATTTTCTCACTCAAGTGGTCAAACCCTCTCATTGTGTACTGAGCAAGACGGGACCAGAAAGGTGGAGGCACTCATCCAAGATCCCAGAGGAGGTAAACAGCTGTTCTTTTGTGTTGTATTGTGTTGTGTTGTATTGTTCTGCCTCCAGAACACATGTACATTCTTGGGAAAATCACTCCCACTCCTGCATTTAGTTTGTGTGCCCCAGTTAGACTCCAGGGCTCTCTGGTTCCAGGGGCATTGCATGTGGCTCAAGCCTGGGCAGTCAGCCATTCAAATGCCCTAGAGATGGTGATTAATTCGTGGCACGTCCTGTGACCCAAGCTGGCCCAATATGAATGGCACCCAGGGTGAGTGTAGGAGCTATTGGGAATAATAGTTTCTTTCCCACTGGATTTGATGTTGGGGGAATATGAGAATGGAACATTTGGGAGTCTTTAACCACCAAGTAGAGTCTGAGGATAGAACATCAGGGAGGAAAGCAAAGCTGAGAGATTGGTTTCCAGTAACTTTTTTTTTTCAAGTCCCTGGACCAAAGCACACCTGAAGATAACAAATTTGTTGGATTCCCCAGTTATGTGAGGCAATAAATTCCCTCTATTTTTTGATGAGTTTGTGGTGAGTTTTCTTTTATTTTCAACACTCAGTTCTGAGGCCTCAGTGGGGAATACAGTAGATTGGTCTACTCAACATTTATTCCAATCTCTTTCTGGTGGGTTTCCCTTTACTTCAAGAATTGGGGAGGAAGAGCAAAAAGCTCCAATTGCAAGAGTCCTTATAGCTAAGGACTGTGATTGAGGGTCTACCAATCAGGTGCATTTCTGTGAGACTTAATTTGCAACCAAGTTAAAGGGGAAGGAGATGGGGCATCTATTTTACCTGTGCAGAGGCAGCAGTTGTAGGGGTGCTTCTTTGTCCCCCTATCACTGCCAACGTGGTAGAACCTGAAGTTAGTGCTTAGGACAGAGGCCTGCTGATTTATCCCACCTGGCTGTGGCAGACGTGGCAAGCAGTCCACCGGGTGGACCACTTCTACAGCGGTGATCTTGGTTTCAGTCTTGTAGCATAGATAGAGCCCTTCCAGGGATTTTGTAAGCAGCTTATTTCTAGTGTTAAAAGTCTTTCTGCTTGTTTATTTTTTTTTCCTGCAGTGGAACTCTGACTAATAAGACAGAAATCCTGCCTCTGGACAAGGCACTTGCTTTCCATGATTAAGCAAGAGCATCCCAGGCTTTGCCTGACCTAGGGCATCTCAGTGTTGTCAGGTGGCAGGGAGCTGATGATGGCCACTTGGACTCCCAGAAGTATGAACTGACTGTTGGTGACGCTTGGCTCCCAGAAGACCCAGAGCTGGGGTGGAGGAGGGAGAGAGGGGAGGGGGTATGGGGAGTGATGCAAGGGAGTAAATGGGCTGAACTGGAAGAGAAAATGTAATGATGAGCATTGTACAAACTCCCAGAAAGGGCTCTGTTAGGCTTTGGGAGGAATAGCAGTTGAGCTCTCGTATGCGTGCTCCACAGGAGTATCTTGAAAGCAGATTTATGCAGGGCTCTTTGATTCTGTTACAGCCCAGGATGACTGCAGGGGGGTGAGATGGGTTATTGATTGCTCCTCAAAAGTCACGTGACATTGGGATCACAGGTTATGAAACCAATGACATCTAATTATTTCACACTAAGCAGTTGTGACTACTTAGCTATGAGCACATCTCAAGGTACTCTCCAAGTTTTTGGATCTTAAGTCTTTTCAGGTATATGGATTATGCCCTGAGATTAAGGACAGGGCCCTGAGTTCTCAGTGTATTTGTGCCCCCAAATTTAGCTCTACATTTACATTTGAGTTCAAGCTCCAAATAAGATCTCCTAAATATAAAGCTTCTACAGATTTGCTGACTCCTCGTGGCCCTCATACCAGCAGTATCAGCATCACTATGGAACTTCTTAAAAATTCAAATTGCCAAGCCCCATCCCAGACCCATAAAATATGACCTTTCTCACAGGGCTAACTGTGGTAATCAAACTGGAACAAAGTGTGTGACACATCTAGCTAAGCGCCTACAACCAGAGCTGACACCCCCAGTGTTTGTGTGTGTCTAGATCTTTGTCTGCACTAGCACCTCTGTGACCGCACTGACTCCTTCTCCCTCAAGGGAGTGCCGGACCTGCACTCTTTCACATCTTCACTCAAGCATCCAGTTGCCTATTTGTCTCTGCACCCTTTCCTTTTCTTCTTCCCTCCTGGTACTGACCCCTCCCTCCTTTGAGCTCCCGTCTTGTGAAAGTAGATGTGTCCCTCAACATTCCATGTTTACAAGTCTAGGGTAGCTTGTCACATCTAGTCTAGAGTCAATCCACTGTATTTTGGGGCATCTTGACTTCCCCAGTCTTGGTCCATGTATTTTGGATGGAATGGACCTTGTACCCCAGCCAACACCATATTGCTTAGATCTGGCCAGTCTTATTCCACTGCATGACCACAGCAATGGCTTAACAGGTGGGCATGTGACAAGAATAGGTCCAAGGAGGGTTGGTGGTATAGACTTTGGCTTGAAATATTGGGAAATATAGGTTTATTTTTGGCTGGGGGTGTGGGGACTAAGTTGGTGTAATATGTGAAATACTGCTGAACACAAAGTAGGGAAGCAGAGGGGAGCCATAGAGACAGAAGCCTGGCCCTTTTTGACACTCAGACCTCTCAGTGCCTGCAGTCAGACCCTGCCAAGTGACAGCTGTATGCATGAACCAAGGCGTTTTTCTTTTTGTTTGTTTTCCCACATCAGTGCGATTTTGATTTCTACCAGTCACAAAAGAGTCCCTGGCTTTTGTGACCCATTAAAGGACTTTGTTTAAATGCCTCTGCAAGGAGCTTGGTCCATGGTGGTCCCCCAAGAAGTGTTGGTTGATGAGTGGAACTTTGACAAAGAGCAAAGAGAGGGCTGAATTCCTATACCCCTTGCAGCTCTTTCTTCTCCTTTTTGGCATGTACCCCACAGGCAACACCCAAGCGCCAAACATCTCTCCACCGTGCAGTTCACCTTGTGGGGACTTTCCTGACCTGACCACCCCAGCCCTCAAGGTATCTGTGAAATCTCCTCAGAGGGTGGGCAGAGAAGTCTTCACACTAGAGCCGAGCAAAGGCCACTCCATGACTCCCTTGTCTGAAAGCCTTTCAGCTTTGATGGTCATGGAGGATGCTTGTCTGCTGACCGTCCCCCAAAGCGGGGAACAAACACTTTTGTCGAAATGTCCCTTTGAACCTGGCTCTGTATGCCCCCCTACATTAATTAATTCCCTCTTGTAAATGAGATTAACCAGCTGTTATCCAAAGGACATTTGTCAATCAGGTCGCAGTGACTGATGGCCAATCTGCTGGGGAATATTTGGGGGAAACTCTCCACAGGAAATATCCTCTCTCTCCATTAAGTCTCTTTCAGATTATGGCTCTCTCTCTTTTTTTGTTTAATTGAAGTATAGTTGGTTTACAATGTTGTGTTAGTTTCTGGTGTACAGCTTAGTGATTTAGTTAGATATAAATATAGATATATAGATATAGATATAGATATAGACATATTCTTTTTTATTACATATTATTACAAGATATTGAATGTAGTTCCCTGTGATGTAAAGTAGAACCTTGTTGTTTGTCTATTTTGTATATAGTAGTTAGTATTTACAAATCCCAAATTCCTAATTTATTCCTCCCTCCCCTTTCCCTTTTGGTAACCATAAGTTTGTTTTCTCTATCTGTGAGCCTGTTTCTCTTATGTAAATAGGTACATTTGTGTCATTTTTAAAGATTCCACATATAAGTGATGTCATATGGTATTTGTCTTTCTCTTTCTGACTTACATCATGTAGTTGATGATCTCTAGATCTATCTGTGTTGCTGCAAATGGCATTATTTTATTCTTTTTTATGGGTGAGTAGTATTACTCCAAGTTCTTTATATAATCATCTGTCAGTGGACATTTATGTGGCTTCCATGTCTTGGCTGGTGTAAATGGTGCTGCTATAAACATTGAGGAGCGTGTATCTTTTTGAATTAGAGTTTTCTCTGGATATGTGCCCAGGAGTGGGATTGCTGGATCATATAGTAACTATTTTTAACTTTCTTAAGGAATCTCCATTCTGTTTTCCATAATGGCTGCACCAAGCTACATTCCCACCAACATTGTAGGAGGGTTCCCTTTTCTCCGTACCCTCTCCAGCATTTATTATTTGTGGACTTTTTAATGACAGCCATTCTGAGTAGTGTGAGGTGATACCTCATTGGAGTTTTGATTGCATTTCTCTGATAATTAGTGATACTGAATGTCTTTTCATGTGTCGTCCACCAACCATATGTCTTCATTGGAGAAACGTCTGTTTAGGTCTTCTGTCTTATTTTTGATTGAGTTTTTTGTTGTTGTTGTTGTTGAGCTGTAGGAGTTGTTTGTATACTCTGAAAATTAAGGCCTTGTCATTTGCATAGTTTGCAGATATTTTCTCCCAGTCTGTAAGTTGTCTTTTCATTTCATTTAGAGTTTCCCTTGCAAAAAGAAAAAGGAAAACCTTTTCCTGTGCAAAAGACTTTAAGTTTAATTAGGTCCCATTTGTTTATTTTTGCTTTTATTTCTATTGCCTAGGGGACTGATCCAGGAGAACATTGATACAATTTATATCGGAGAATGTGTTGCCTAAGTTCCCTATGTTTGTTTCTAGGAGATTTATGGTGTTTTGTCTTCTGTTTAACGTCTTTTGGCAATTTTGAGTTTATTTTTGTAAATGGTGTAAGGGAGTATTCCAACCTCGTTGATTTACATGCAGCTGTCCAGCTTTCTTAATACCAGTTGCCAAAGAGACTCTTTTGTCTGTTGTATGTTCTTGCCTCCTTTGTTGAAGGTTTTTTTTTGAGTTTAACTTTTTTTTATTGATTTATAATCATTTTACAATGTTGTGTTAAATTCCAGTGTTCAGCACAATTTTTCAGTTATACATGAACATATATATATATTCATTGTCACATTTTTTTCTCTGTGAGCTACCATAAGATCTTGTGTATATTTCCCTGTGCTATACAGTATAATCTTGTTTATCTATACTACAATTTTAAAATCCCATCTATCCCTTCCCACCTCTTTCCCCCTTGGCAACCAGAAGTTTGTGTTCTATGTCTATGAGTTTATTTCTGTGTTGAAGATTTATTGATCATAGGTGTGGGTTTATTTCTGAGCTCTCTCTTCTGCTCCATTGATCCATATGTCTGTTGTTCTTCCAAATACCATCCTGTTTTGACTACTGTAGCTCTATAGTATTGTCTAAAGTCTGGGAGGGTTAGTCTTCGAGCTTCATTATTTTTTTCCATATTGCTTTGGCAATTCTGAGTCTTTTGTGATTCCATATAAATTTTAGGATTATTTGTCTTAGTTCTGGGTAAGTTGATAGGGATTGCATTAAATCTACTTTGGATAGTATGGCCATTTTAATAATATTAATTCTTTCAATCCAAGAGCATGGGTTTTTTTTTTCCATTTTTAAATCATCTTTAATTTTCTTTATTAATGTTTCATAGTTCTCAGGATATAAGTATTTCACCTCCTTGGTCAAACTTATTTGTAAGTTGTTTTTTTTTATGTAATTTTGAAAGGGTTTTTTTCTTACTTTCCTGTTCTGATATTAGTGTAAAGAAATGCAACAGATTTCTGAATGTTAATCTTGTATTCTGCTACCTTGCCAAATTCATTTATCAGCTCTAGTAGTTTTTGTGTGGAACCTTTAAGGGATTTCTTTATATAGTATCATGTCTTCTGCATATAGTGAAACTTTTACCTCTTTCCTTCCAATTTGATCCCTTTTATTTCATTTTTTGTCTGACTGGTATGGCTAGGACCTTCAATATTTTGTTGAATAGAAGTGGTGAGGGTGAGCATCCTTGTCTTCGTCCAGATTTTAGTAGGAAGGCTTTCAGATTTTCACCATTGATTTTTATGTTGGCTGTGGGTTTACCATAAATAACTTTTATTATGTTGAGTTATATTTCCTTTATAGCCATGTTGGTAAGAAGTTTTTATCATGAATGGATGTTAAATTTTATCAAATGCTTTCTGTATCAACTGAGATAATCTATGTGGTTTTTGTCCAGTCTTTTGTTGATGTGGTGCATCACATTGACTGATTTGCATATGTCAAACCATTCTTGAGATACTGGGATCAATCCAGCTTACTAGTACTGTATGATCTTTTTTATGTGCTTTTACATTCAGTGTGCTGATATTTTGTTGAGAATTTTTGCATCTGTATTCATTGAAGATATTGGCCTGTGATTTTCTCTTCTGGTAGTGTATTTGTCTGGTTTGGGTATTAGGGTGGATGGTGATGCTATAAAATGAATTTGGGAGTGTTTCCTCCTCTTCAATCTTTTGGAATATTTGAGAAGGATCAGTATAAGTTCTTCTTTGTATGTTTAATAGAATTCCCCAGTGAAACCATCCAATCCTGGGCTTTTGTTTGCAGTGGTGTTTTGTTTTGTTTTGTTTTGTTTTGTTTTGTTTTGTTTTGTTTTGTTTTGTTTTAATAAAGACTCTATTTCACATCTAGTGATCAGTCTATTCAAATAATCTATTTCCTCTTGATTCAGCTCTGGTGGACTGTATGGTTCTAGAAACTTGTCAAATTCTTCTAGGTTTTCAAATTTGTCACCATATAATTGTTCATAGTACGTTTTGTTTTGTTTTGTTTTGTCTGTTTGTTTGTTGATATTTTTGTGGCATCAATTGTAACTTCTCTTTTACACTTCTCATTTTGTTTATTTGGGTCCTCTCTTTTCTTCATGGTTAGCCTGACCAGAGGTTTATCAATTTTATTTACTCTGTAAAAAACTAGCTCTTGGTTTTACTTTTTTTTTCTTTTTTTAATCTCTATTTTATTTCCTCTCTGATCACTATTTCTTTCCTTCTGCTGACTTTAGGTTGTGTTTGTAATTCTTTTTCTAGCTCTGTTAGGTGGTAGGTTAGGTTGTTTATTTGGAGTTTTTGTTGTTTTTTGATAAAGGCTTGTATTTCTATGAACTTCCCTCTTAGGACTGCTTTTGCAGCATCCCATAGATTTTGTGTAGTGTGTTTTCATTATTATTTGTCTCAAGGTATTTTGTAATTTCCATTTTGATTTCACCACTGACCTATTGTTTTTTTAGTAGCATGTTGTTTAGTCTCCGTGCAGTCATTTTTTTCTCATTTTTCTTTCTGTGGTTGATTTCTTGTTTCATGTCATTTTGGTCAGAAAAGATGCTTGAATTAATTTACATCCTCTTAAATTTGTTAAGGCTTGTTTTGCATTCAAGTATGCAGTCTTTCCTAAAGAATGTTTCATGTGCACTTGAAAAGAATATATATTGTTGTTTTTTTTTTTGAGGTGGGTGTAAGGTCCTGAAAATATCAATTAAGTCTAACTGTTCTATTGTGTCATTTAGTATCTTCATTGCCTTACTGATTTTCTGTCTGGAAGATGTTAGTCAGGTTTAAAATTCTCCTAATATTATTGTATTCCCATAAATTTCTCTCTTTATGTCTATTAGTATTTGTTTTATGTATTTAGTGTTCCCATATTGGATGCATCTGTATTAACAAGTGTAATGTCCTCTTTTTTTAATTGATTCTTTTATCATTATATAGTGTCCTTCTTTTTCTTTCTTTACGGCCTTGTTTTAAAGTCTATTTTGTCTGATATGAGTATTGCTACCTCCTCTTTCTTATCATTTCCACTTGCATAAATTTTTTCATCCTCTCTCTTTCAATCTATGTGTGTCCTTCACCCTAAAGTAGGTCTCTTATAGGCAGCATACTGTAGGCTCTTGTTTTATTATTCAATCTGCCACCTATGTCTTTTGATTGGAGCATTTAGTCCATTGACATTTAAGGTGATTATTGATGGATAATTTATTGACATTTTAAACTTTGTTTTCCAGTTGATTTTGCATTTCTTCTTGTCCCTTTCTTTTTCTTTTTCTTTTTCCTTTTGCGGTTTGATGATTTTCTTTTGTATTATGCTGGAGTTCTTTTCTTTTTGATTTTCTGACTCTATTTTTTTTTTTAAGTTACCCTGCTTTTCAAGTATGTTAACTCATTACTGTATCTATATGCTTTAGACTGTATTGGTTCAAACATATTCTAAACAAAAAAAATCTGCATTTTCTCATTACCCTCAGCCACATTTTATGATTTTGATGTCCTCTTTTACATCTACAAGTTTATTCTTTTCCTGTTCATTGTAGTTATCATCCCATTTCCAATTGTGATTTTTTTTTCTTTTCTATAGATTCTTGTTTCTTTTCTATTTAGAGAAGACCTTTCAATGTTTCTTTTAGGATAAGTGTAGTATTGCTGCATTCTTTTAGCTTTTGCTTATCTGAGAAAATCCTCATCTATCCTTCTATTCTAAATGATAATCTTGCTGAGTAGAGTATCTTAGGTTGTAGGTTTTTCTCTTTCAGGACTTTGAATATATCTTGCCACTCCCTCTGTCCTTCAGTGTTTCTGTAGAGAAATTGCTTGATAGCCTTAAGGGGATTCCCTTGTAACTTTGTTTTTTCTTGCTGCCTTTAAAATCTTCTCTTTATCTTTAACTCTTGTCATTTTAATTGTAATACGTCTTGCTGTAGGTCTCTTTGGGCTCATCTTGTTTGGGACCCACTATGCTTCTTATACTTGGATATCTGTTTCCTTTTTTAGGCTTGAGAAATTTTCCATCATGGTATCTTCATATATTTTTTGATCCCCTTTTCTCTTTCTTCTTCTTCTGGGATCCGTATTATGTGTAGATTGGCATGCTTTATATTATACCATAAGTTTCTTATATTGCTTTCATTTTTTTTTAATTAGTTACTCTGCCTGCTTTTCTGATTGGGTGATTTCCATTTTTCTATCTTCCAGATCATTTATTCATTCTTCTACATTATCTAGTTTGCTGTTTATTGCCTTTAGCTTGGCTTTCATCTGAGCAAAAAAGGTTTCTGATTTTAATTATCTCCTGTATAGTTTCTAGTTCCTTTTTATAGAAATCTGCATTTCTATCAATAGGCTTTCTTAATTCCTTCAGTATTTTTATTATCTCCTTCTTGAACTCAAGATGTGGTAGACTGGTTCACTGTTTGTTTTTCCTGGGGATTTCTCTTATTCTTTTAATTGTGAGTGGTCCCTCTGCCACCAGGGCAAATCCATTGAAGTTATGCACCAGGACCCACTGCGGCATGCATAGGAGAGCAGTTGGATCCTCTGTGGGCTACAAGATCAGCACAGACCCCAGCTCTGCCTCTGCACAGCCACACCTGCTGTTAATGCCGGACCTGCCCCAGCCGTGCACCAGCACTCAACTTGGATGTCCCACAGTCACCAAGCCCACAAAGGCACCAGAGGCACAAATCCTCCAAGATTGCCTAGGACATGGCTCAGACCTCAGCCCTGATTATATTTGGGGGGAAACTATCAGCAATTATGCCCTCCCAGAGATCCCAGAGTCAGAGCCACACCCTACTTTGAGCAAGCCAAGAAAGGGGCTACTATGGTGGGGTTCCACCCCTCCCCTTGTGTATGCCAACAATGGGGCTTTTTATGGTGAACCCAGCCTCCTTTGCACACACTCCTAGTTTCAGCCTGTAGCACACTCCAGCCCCTTCAGGCTGTCTCCACACAGCCAAAGCCTGTCCTCTCCCCAGGTCTGTTCTCTGAAGCCCTTGCTTCAAACCCAGTCCCTACATGCACCAGCAGGCTCATGTCTCAGGCTGGGGACTTCAAGGACCCTCTGTGCTGGTTTCCGTCTGTTCTGCCTGCCACATAGGGCCTGCTGTGCTCTCCTCCACACTTCTGGATCCTCCTTTCTGTCCAGGTTCTCCTCACTGGTGAAGGGACTTCCTTAGGTGAGGGCACTTTTCCTCTTTCACTGCTGCCTCCCAGGGGCAAGCATCTCATTGTATCTCTTTCCCCCTTTTTTTTTTCAATCCTACCCAGTTACATGGAGATTTTTCTTGTAGATTTGCTTGCATAAGATTTTCTGCCAGAGTTCAAAAGGGATTCTGCAAGAATTGTTCCACAGGTGGGTGTATTTTTGATGTATTTGTGGGAGAAGGTAAACACTACATCCTTCTACTCTGTTGTCTTAAAGCCCTTCCATGATTCATCTTCTAATCAGAAAACTTTGGCTCAAGTTTTTGAGCAGTGTCAGGTTTGCAGTTAGGGGTAGAAAGCCAACCATGAAATAAACTCTTTGTGGCCCCCTAGAGAGAGAGAGAGTAAGCTGGGTCTGTTTTTGCCAGAGGAAGGCTGCACTCCACAGACTGGGTTGGGGCTTCTTTCCTGATGCTTTCACAGAGGAGTTAGAAGTCCTGTGAGCAGTCACTTGCCCAAAGGGGTCCCACAGTGAGTCCCTGACAAAGCCTAGGTCTGAATTCCAGGGTCTGGACCCCTGAATAGTGCCCTCCCTCTCACCATCATATGGGGGGAGGAATGGAATGAGGGAGAAGATAAGGTAAGGCTGAGATAAGGGGGAAAGTGTAAGAGGAAAGGGTAACAGTGATTCTCCAAGACCTTTTTCTAAAACCGTAGGTTGCGTTGCTGAAATCCAATGCTATGACTCTCTCATTAGAAACAGTTGTCGAATCTACTGGAGCAAATAGTAACCTGGAGACTCAGAACAGGAATTTCTCTTGTCTAGCTACTCCCCCATGGATATGGTTACATCCACAGCATCAAGGACAGGATCTTGCATAGAAAATCTTAGGAACAATTTTGGTTCAACTGCTCTTTCTGGACGTCCTGCCGAGGGCCTTTTGGCTATTATTTAGGATTAGAATTTGACTGTCCTAGGCCTTCAGCCTGAAGGAATTTTTACCCCACCCAGAGTTCTAAGGTGCCCATTAATCATATAAAGCCGGGCTGCAGGTGCACGGGTCCTGAATAATTTGTTATCCTGTAGCGCCACCTGGTGGACCTTTGGACGACCTGCCTTTAAAATCTATAAGAAGGACTAAAGTGGCAGGAAGGATATCATGACAGAACCCCATTTCCTCCGTGGCAGGGATGTAGTTGGCTCCCTCTCCCCCTCCCTCTCTCACACCTATGTGAGCACTCTTTCCCCTCTTGTTCAAAATGGATGTGATTATTATCCCACAGTTTTTCTTTTGCAAGCGCCAGAGTGTGGCTCTAGAGAACTGTAGGTGTGGGTGCAGTGTGTTTATGTTGGTCCCCTCACCAGATGGGATGCCACCTGAGGGGAGGGACTTGACCCTTTGTTGTTGTAACCTTAGTCCCTATGCCTGGCATGGGGCCTAGTATACAGCAGGCCCTCGAGTGTTTCTTAAAGGGAGGGTAGAAGGGAGGCAAGGCCAGAACACTTGCTTTAGACATTTTTGAACCCCTGCCACAACCAAAGTAGAGCCTGACAGAGTAGTGTTGACCAGGGATGGACGAGTGGGTGGATGGAGGAGTGCGTCTCTCCAGGACCTTGCCCTTGTCAGGCTCTCCTTGCTGGGCTCCCGCAGCATCCGTCCCCTAGGGTGTCCTCACCACTGTTTGGGTCTACAGCGAGGGGTGGGCAACAGAAACTTATTTACCCTCCCTTACTATCCTTTGGGCATGGCTTTCAGATCCATCCATTTTTTTCTCCTTCATTAATTCATTCACTAATTTAGCAAACATTTACCAAGCAGCTCTGGGTATCACACCTGTGGGTGGGGGATGTTGCTATCAAGATAAACACAGTACAATCCCTGCACTCAAGGAGCTGTGGTCTCCGGAAAGAGGGAGCAAGACTCGAGGCAGGGAGATCAGTTAATAAACACTTACAGGCCAGGAGAGCCATGATGAGGTTTTGACATCAAGTGGGTGGCAGGAGTGCACAGTCAGGGCTGGATTTGAGCCATGTGACTGACAGGCAAACCTGAGGTCCCTTTGCCTGTGGGCTTTCTATGGCATTTTCTGTGTTTCCATAGGCAATGGACCCAGAGCTTGGATGCCCTGTTCATTGTTATGAAACCACAGTGGCCCTGATTATCTCAGAAATCATTTCTGAAAGCCCTCACGAAATTACTTGATTCTGACTGCCTCAAGGTCCAGCTAGCCTGCACTGGACATTTTGACAATCGTCTCTGCATTTACAAGAAAAGTTTCAATTGAGGCGAGGTGGGGGGCAGGGCTGATGCTCATTTGCCTCCCAAGCAAATGCATCGGAGACTCTTCTAACAGGGAAAGAAAGTATAGCTAATGAAATTAAATTCAGGGAAGAAAGATGAACTCTGCTAATGATTAATATTCAACTTTAGTAGATCAGCAGGACATGCTGAGTTGAGAAGTCACCCGGAGGGTTCCGGTCTGATGCCCAAGAAAAGGAAGAACAATGAAAAAAACAATTTCAGCTCTCCCACATTCCCCCACAGCTTGTCTCTGGGGAAACGCAATTATTAATTGCTTTGAAATGTCAGCTGCTTCACTTCAAAGTAGCCACTTCTTAGCGACTTCCCGATTCTCTCCCCCTTCCTCTCAAAAAGACTTGCAATGTGAAAATCAGCTCTTCTGTTGGAAACCAAACCTGGGGACTGATACCCACCCCGTCTATGTCCAACTAGTTTTGGACAAAGGAACAAATTTGCTCAATTCAACATAGGTGGGTGGAGCTCCTGCTGCTCCCTTCCCATGTCCCCAGGGAGTCACAGTCAAGCCCAGAACCATGTAAAGCAGGGTCCAGAGGCACCTGGAGGAGAGACGAGCTAGGAGAGATCTCAGCGGAGGCAGTGCCCAGGGGCAAAGGAGCCAGTGATGTCTTCCTGGAGGGACAGACTCTAGGCTTAAGGAATAGGGGGGTGGGTAGCTGGGCTCTGGTCCTCTTTCTTTGCCAGGCATAAGGGGCAGGCAGGAAAAGACCACTCCCCACTGGCTCCCACTTTGGGCAGGTGGACTAAGAATACTACTGCCTGCCACATCAGTAAACAAAGGATGTTGCAGTCCTCGAGCCATCACCCGGCTGGTGATCCTGAGGGTGATCCATGCCATCAAGCAGTCAGCTTCCCACCTTAACGCTGCACCCCGGGGGGACTCAGGAGGGGAAAGCACAGGCTACTGGCCCTAGATCCTGAGGTGCACATCAAAGGAATGATTTCAACGAACCCATATTTTGCACTTTCCCATATATAGAAAAAATGCTAAATTAATTAACTTGAGCTATCTGGTTTTATTTAGTAGTAATATTTTGATGTTCAACTGCCTGTTTTTTGTTGCAAAATCTCCTATATATGCTGGCTCCTGCCTTACCTCTTCAGAGCAGTCCCTTAGAGCAATCTGAGAGCCTGTCTCCCAGATTTGAAGTCCTCATAAAATCCACCAAAGAAAACCTAATTTTCAACTTTTAGGTTGTGCATTATTTCCCATCAACAGGCATACGGCCTCCTTACTTCCTGCTCTCTTGCTTGTTGGGGTTTCACGGAACCTCCCTTGTGTGCCAGGCCCTGGGCTGGAGAGGAAGGGGAGCAGCTGAAAGCACTGGGCTTGGACCCTGCAGCTCACAGGAGAAGCCTGGGGTGTCTGGGAAACAGAGCGCCAGGGGCACTCAAGCAGGCAGGCACAGTGGCACGGCCTCAGGGAGGGGACATCCGTGTGACAGCCAAATAATCCCCCTATTCTGGACTCTTGTTTTTAACTCTGCAGTCTTTAAAATAATGTAATCTCTAGGATTCTGTGGCGTCCCCAAATCGTATTGACCTGTGAGTCGGATAAACACTGATCTCATTTGTGTCTGAATGAATGAGTGTTGTCTGTGCAAGCAGCAGGCTTCAGGGCCAGGCTGGCACCCAGCATAATAAAAGCCAACACATGCTTTGTGGTTACCAATGTGCGCTCAAGAGTGCCCAGCCACCCTCTCTTAGGGGGCTTGAAAGGTCTGGGGGTGCGGGGAGCACATGCTGGAGGCCTGCCTAAAGGCTTGTCTGCTGAGTATCTCATGACCTTGCTGGCAGTGTGTCTGATCAGTCAGTTCCCCTGTGACTAAACCTTTGGTCACGGCAGTAGGATAGGGTTCCGTCAGTGGACAGCTCTATTTTTAAGGCTCAGATTTTGTTTTCTCTTTCCCAGGAGGCAGCCCCTCTGGCAGGCTCGAGCATCTCTCACTGACAGCAACCCTTGCATAATATTAAGCAGGTGTCTGATATTTGCTGGAGGGCAAGGAAACGCAATGAAAAAGGATGGAGTTGAGAGGCTGTGTTCCTCGGGTGGAGGCAGTTTCTGTGCTACTAGGGAATCCACCAGCCAGGCCAAGGTGATGCCTGCTTCATGCTCCCCATGGTGTGTGTTTGTGCGCACGTGCGTGTGTGTGCATGCGTGTGTACATACACAGGGTACAGAGATGATACCGGGTTTCCCATTACCCACCCAAAGCCGCCCGCTTCTCTAATCTGGCTAACCAGTTCCTTCATTCACCCCCCCAGGTAATGTATGTCTACTCTCATCCCTTTGCCATGACAGGCCTCTGCTTTCCTTCTCTTTATTTTAGTCCTTCAAAACTGAATGGCATGTGTCCTTTTCATAATAGGCAACTAGCTCAATCCCATTTTCTTATTAGCCGGCACTGTGGTCTTTGCCAGGCTGCTGCATTAGGCCAAGGCCATTTTTCCTCATCTGTGATAATAGTCCTCTTCATAGGGAAGTGAGGGAATGCTGTGCCCAGAGCCCCATCAAAGGGTTAGCAACTCTTGCTCTGCAGGCTGGTTTAAGACACTGCAACTCTTCTGTTACACACCTGTCATTCATGGTATATACGTCATTCAGGCATAGCTTTGTGCAGGCAGTACTCCCAGCTCATGAATGAAGACAATTTAAGAAACCCTTCCTCCGACACACACAGCTCTTTTCCTTCTAGGAAAGGAGCAGGGGAGCCCCGCTAGAAGTCAGCCAAATAGACATTAATTCATCCTCTGAACACCTCTTGGAAGATGCTCCCTCCAACCATTACCTTGAGGACTATGTCCAGTTACAAGACTCCACCCTTTAGGGACACAATCCAAATGGGCTGTCTTACCAGCCTACTCCCCAACATAGCGGTTGATGCACAGATAAGCATTTGATCCATGTGAGCCCGAGAACCCCCCTGGGGTATTTTGGATGGAGTTGATGGTAAAGAACTTGATCCTTGCACTATCAATCCATATTTTCATGTTCAGGCAGGGGCCAGCCTGGGAAAGTGGGTCTGTCCTACAGAGACAGAGAGGAGAAGCAGGGAGTGTGTTACTGGTCATGCCTGGTTCCCTTCTCCATGACCATTTGCTTTTGTGAACCTGTCCACGAACCTTTTGGACCGCAAGGACCAGGAGGAGGCACAGTACAAACTCTGAGCATAGCTCACTAATGCCCTAATGCCCTGAATTAGTGGGGAAAAAAACCAACTACAAGATTTGAAAACATACTCTGTAATTGATCCCAAGGGAAACTCAACTTTAAAAAAAATTTTTTTTAATGAAAATAATCAAAGAAAATGACTTTTACCAGTGCTGTTGTCGATATGGAAGAACGGGACAGTGAGGCTGACTGAATGGATCCCTCATGCATAAGTCTATTATCCCAAAAGGTAGAGACCCAGTTCTTGTCATACCTGAAAAATATGTTTTCAGTCAGGAGACCATGCGTTGTGTAGCGAAAGATTTTAAAGATCCGTTTAGAAAAGGAAAAGCACACCCCCAAGAATGGGAAATGGGCTGATCCTAGGGAGGAAAAGTGGTGGGGTTGGTCTCCCCGGCTCTTATACCCTCACTCAGAGGTGGTCTTTTGATTCATTGACAGCTCTTGTCCCTGGAATGCTTAGCCCAGAAGCCTGACCCACACCCTGCCCCTGCTGTGTGTGTGTGTGGGTTCCAGGGTACGCCAGAAAAGGAAATGACAGAGTGATTCGTGTTAACTTGGAGAATGTGATTATCCTCACAAAGCCAAAACGCTAGCTGGGAGACAATGAGGCTTCTCCAGCCCACCCCCAAGGAGGACGTTCTGACCCAGATTTCTGTGGGTCCCAGGAAGCTTCTGTCCACAAAACTCAACAAGATAGGAAGCCTTTGATGCACTTTCATCCTGGATTCAAGAGTTATTTCTGACATCTGGGTTACGTGGCACCTCTGCATGTTTTTCTACTGAGGTGGGAAGCCCCATGAAAAAGACAGCAGGACCCCCAGGCAGGGCGACTACCCTCCTGCCAGCACCACCCAGTTCCCTGGCCCAGTGGCTTTATCTCGCTTTTTAAACTCTGAAACGACTTACTTCTAGGAAAGCAGAACTTACCCCTAAGATTCTATTGGTTCCCTGACCTAACTCCTGATAGGTCCATTTCCCTCACTCTTGATTGGTCCATTTCTACAAAGCTTGTTCCTAATTAGTGACCTTTGTTATACCTTATTTACATATGATGTTACAAAATGTTGCAAAGTCTAGACTGGCAGCCTATAAAAGCTGGTGTAAACCTACAGATGGGGTCCAGAGCTTAGAGTGTTAACTCCTCTGGGCCCGCTGGTGTAATAAACCTGAATTCTCCAACCCTCCGAGTGCTGCATGGTCTCTCGTCTGCATCCAGGTTGCTGTCACAACTGAGCTAGAACACAGAGCTGTAACACAGCTGTAACACTCTTTGCTGCAACGTTTCTTCCTCATACTTCCTGGATTGAACTCTAACATCTCATCCTCAAGATCCCAAACATATCTAACTTTGACACACAAGGGGGTAAGCTGCTGCTGAGGGCACCAAACAAAAACAAACCAGAGCAGAGATACCCTAAAATCATTGTGTAGAAACCTACATAATGTCACAAAGTAGTGCCAGAGCTGAATCCAATCTCATAGCACCCCAAAAAAAAAAGAATTTGAGTTGTCTTTAGACTTGGCTGGTGGCCCCAGTTCTACCCACACTGTCCTGCTTCAGGCTACATTCATATTTCTTTTTGGCTCATGCAGACATTTGAATATGAGAATGTTGGATTCTGGGGCACCGAAAGAAACAAAAGACTAAATATAGGTGTCAGAATATTCAATTCAGTGCTTAAATAGTGTGTCATCTAGGGGTTGATGTGGGGTGGGGGACTCTTGTTGACCTTCAGTGTTTTCTCAGTTGAGTTTAAATACTAGTCTATATAACACTATTTCATGGGAGCAACTCCCATTTTACAGGTGAGGAAAACTGAGGCTCCAAGTTATGAAATGGCCATCTGACTTATTCTGATGCCTTTCTGTTTGGCACCTTTGTTGCAAGGGTGGTGATGCAGACTTCTTCAAAGGGGCTTTGAGATCCATTTGCACAATGCGCCTTAAAGAAAAGGTCACTAGAGTACAGGTTAAACTTCAGGGAATTTTAAAAAATGGATTCATCAGCCTACATGAACAGAAATTATACAGCTTCTGAAAATAAATTGTGTTGCTCTAATGGGGCTTAGCTATGAATCCATCTGCTTTTGTTCTCCCTTTGGCCAGTTGTGAGTTTAGCCTGTTAAGCAGAGAGCTGCAGCATGGGCAGAACCCCCATACCTCCCTCAGGCCTGCTGCTTGGTGAATTACTGGGTATTTTGGATCCATGACCTGGATCAGGTGAAAGCTGCCATGGCAAAGGGGGAGAAGTCCAGGCACAAGAAAATGAGGATGCCTTATCGTGGGCTTGCTGCAAATGGTGAGTGCAGACAGGCAGTGCTGTCTAGCTGCTGGATTTGCAGGCACTACTGTTACCTTGGGAACAGCATCCAAGGCCCTGCTGGAACTTCTCCACACTGAGCTTGAATCGGCATCAGGTTCTTTCTGGCACTTAGAGTAGGAGTTAGAAACTTAGGTGGGAATGGGAGCTCTGGGAATCAGAGAGGAACACGACCAGCTTCATAATTTGACTGAGAGTCAGGTCCAAGAGCAGAAGGGCCAAGAAGAGGCAGAGGTGTGGCAGCTGCTTTCCAGATGTGAACATCTGTAATAGAGGAGAACAAATCTGACTCCGTATTGGATCTGTTCCTTTAGTTTTAACCGCTGTGCCCTGTTTTCTAGGCTTAGCCTTGCCAGCTTTAGCACCTTTTGTAAAACAATGTTGCCTTTAGCCTGAAATATACAGGAGAGCCTGTTCTCGGGGCTCTGACCTTTATGGATGTTAGCCCTTCTGCACTTATGTGGAGATGGCAAGTTGCAAAATAGAGAATAATCTTTGTTTTGTTGGAGGTTTACAGGGACACCATGACCTGATCCACGTGTACGGCTGCAAGAACAAAGAATTCCTGCAGCAAGAAGTTGGCACCAACCAACCACACCCCCTCCCCTGTTTTTTGTATAAAAGGAACCTCTATTCTGACTAGAGGAGGATGGTTCTCCAAGACATTAGTCTGCCATGCTCTTGGTCTGCCAGCTTTCCGAATAAAGTTGCTACTCCTTACCCCAGCACCTCTTCTCCCGATTTATTGGTCTGTCATGTGGCAAGCAGAATGAGTTTGGACTTGGTAACATATTTGCAGGGAAGATCAGCTTGGAGAGAAAGGAGAAGCTAACTAAAGTGGGTGTGGACCCCCTCCTGACAATGAGGACTCCAATCTGAGCAACCCTGAAGGTAAGACTTGCAAAACTACAAGCTTTCTTAGCAGCCTGGTGAGCATCCGGGTCAGTGCCCTGTGGGAGCAGCAAAATGCCCAGACTACCCAAGGAGTCCACCCTGGGGTGTCCCTGCACCCTGTGAGCATGACTAAGGCATGCGTCCAGTCCAGGAGGACTCTGAGAGGTGCAAGCCAACAGCCAGGGAATAATTCAATCAGGAACAAATGGATGCCTTAGCTAGCTTTCAAGAAACACTGATGTGCTTACTGAGGTCTCTCTTTCCCAGTCCTGACTCAGAGGCATTCACGTGTGTGGTAGTTGTGCACCCAGTCTGTCTCTTTTTTCTACAAGGGAGCCACTGGAGCCAGAGTCAGGTAAGGGGCAGGTGACTTGTGTTTCTGGGAACCCTCATCACTGCTGTTGAGATCTAAGAGGACTCAACCCAATTTACCTGCTTGGAGAGCAGCTCTGCTCACAAATCAGGTCTGCTCCAAATGAGTTTTTCCTGCAGAGCATCCAGAGGCCATTCCTCTATAACTGCTTAATTTATGTAACAGGTCCGATTACTCTTTCCTAAGCTAAAGTCAGACTGAGAGGGCCAGTTGAATTCCTGTGTGTCTGCCATTCAGCCGCACCTTCTGTGTCTGCTTGCAGGGCCCAATCTGGCTCTTGGTGGAATGTTCTCCTAGAGCAAAGGGAAGGGACACCACCAAAGATTCAAGGGCAAGTCCTTCACAGGATGGAGCTGTCAGGACGTGGAGTGATGGTCCCCTGTGAGCAGGGGCTGAAGCACAGCAGGGTGGCTGTCCAAGGCTGTACAGAAAGAAGGAGCAGCTCTCAGGACCTTTTGGGCTTTCTGGGCCAAATGCTTAAGCTTCAAAGAGACCCGTATTGGGGAGGGGCACTGGGAGTCAGACAAAGTGGGAGGCAGTGAGGTAATTATGTCAGAGCATATGGATAAAGAGACAAAGTGGCCATCTGGGCTGAGTTTTGGTGGAGAAGACTTGGAAAAGATTTGAGTTAACACAATTTAATTTTGATTTTTTTTCTAATTTTATTACTTTTTTTGTTTGTGGTTTTGTGGGGGGGATGGTAATTAAGTTCATCTGTTTGTTTGTTTAATGGAGGGGCTGGGGATTGAACCCACAACCTCGTACACATTAATTGTACACTACCACTGAGTTATATGCTCCCCTCTCTACATTTTAAACAATGAGTTTTTGAAGATTGTTCCAAGTAGTCTTGGTAGATACTTCTCATGGAAGACACCTCTAATCACATTTCAGGAGCCAGGTTGCAACTTTACTAACATTAACAACTGAAATAATGCCAAGCAGCCAATGTGCAAAGTTTGTGGAAATGCCTTGGGGATTCAATCCTTCAAACTTGCCCTCCAGCAGATGACAATGCAGGAAAATTCTGCTGTGCTCTGCTGAACGTTTGTAAGCATTGCCTGAGAGCAGAGTACATGGTTCTACATTTTGTTTCACAACTCAGACTTCAGTTCAGCAGCCGTGGCTGTTGGCCTCCAAGGAGAGAGCTCAGGAAAAAACTCCCCATCGCATGGCTCTGTCTCTAAGCCCCTACTTCTCTCAAACAAACCATCAGGGCAATTCTACAGGGTGTGCAACCAAGCTCACACAGCCTGATATTTGTAAGCTAAAAAAAAAAAAAGGTGACAGGTATTAAATAGTGGCTATTTGAGGAAATGATAAAAAATATCGTTGGCAGCATGAGGCTGGTTGGTGACTGCTTGTGTCTCTGTGGCTAAGACTGTCAGCCTTTCCATTATGAAACCAATTTTTCAGAGTTTGCAACTTGGAAGTAAAAAATGTGCTCCAGGCAGAAACCTGGCATATGAGGTCTCTGTCCAGAAAGAGGGACTTGAGCAGATTTGTTCAGATCAGTGTGGGAGTTGTAAAGGGAAATTGCCCTGTATGTGCAGATGAGTCTAATGCCGGGACAAATTGCCCAATTTTGACTGCAATAAAGCTAGCACTGGGGGAAAGCTTCGTGGAAACTTCGCCAAGAAATTGCCTGCCCGATGCTGTTTACCTGGCAGCACCAATAGGTGAATTGAATCCTGAGGGCAAACAGCCCCAATGACTGCTGGAGAGTAAAGGACTGGCTGCCTTCCCCACTAAAAGGAGCTCAACAGTGATCTGCGCCTAGGATCTGAGTGGCTTCCTGACTGGAAGTAATTCATCAAGCTTGGTTTCTAAAGGCTGTCCAGTGCTGACAGCCCTTCGATGTCATGAGCCAAATTCATTCTTCTGAGACCCCAAGAGAATCTTTTAGCATAATAAATGGGTACCCAAATGGGGAACCCTAGTTTTCCACCATCAGATGTCTCCACTTTATTTCCCAAAGACCTTGATAACAAGGTTAGCTAGATTCCTTCCCAAATGTAATTTTCAAGGTCTAAAAAATAATCAAATGAAATGAAGTCTCTTCCTCTTTAATAAGACCATCAGTACCGCTAATAGGCCGGCAGTGTCTTTCTGATAGAACTGTTGATTCAACAGTGGACGTGGACGCCATTTGCATCAAGTGTTTATAATTAGAGGATGAAGAGATAAATGGCAATGAGCTGAGACAGGGTAATGCTTTCAGGGAACATTCAGTTCCAGGAGACGTGGTCCAAACTCTTAGTAGAGTTTGGTTGGGAACCTCCATCATCAAAGCATCCGAGGGATCATTTTAGCAGCTTAAAGACATTTTGTCTAGTTTTTTCCTGTAGGAAATTTGGAAAAAACAGAAGGAAAAGATAAGAAACTAAAAAGTGCTCAGACTACATCATCTGTTCATCATCTGTATCTAGTATTAGCGAGCACTTTTTTCAAACTTCCATCCAAATATTTCTCAATGATATAGATCCAAATGTTTGACAAAATTGAGAGTATATTATATATTTCTGTATTTTTCTTTATTTATTTAGCATTATTTTTGGTTCATTTTCCTATCTCATTAGCTACCCTTAGAAAAAGACCTTTTAAAAATTAACTCTGTAAAGAAAAAGAGGACACTAACGAACTCATCTACAAAACAGACTTGCAGACATAGTAAACAATCTTATGGTTACCAGGGGAAAGGGGGTGGGAAGGGATAAATTTGGGAGTTTGAGATTTGCAAATGATAACCACTGTATATAAAAACAGATAAAAACAAATTTCTTCTGCATAGCACAGGGAATTATATTCAATATCTTGTAATAACCATTAATGAAAAATAATATGAAAATGCATATATGTATGTATTGCATGACTGGGACATTATGCTGACTACCAGAATTGACACATTGTTACTGATTGTACTTTAATTAAAAATAAAATAAAGTTAAACAAAAATAAAAATTAACTCTGTATTTCTCCTTTGAATGGATTGAAGTATTCTATTTCTGGAAGTATTGCTGTTCTTTTTTTTTTTTTTTTACTTTTTCCTATTACTAAAATATGCCTTGATGAACATCTTCACACATAAACATTTTCCTATACTTCTGTATATATCCTTAAAATAGGCTCCTGGAAGATTCTAAAAGTAACTGTGTCAAAGGATGAACCTATTACAAATTGTCAAAATGCTTTCTTGCAAAGTAAGGCAAAGTGAGACATAAAATAGTTCTGCTCCGTCCTGGAAGAAGAGATTTTGTCATGCAGAGATCAAGTTCTTGCATAAGTCAGTGAGTCAGTGCCTCTCTTCCCCTTTCAGTTGCGGAGGTTAAAATAACAAATTAATATTATTAGCTCTCTTTCATTGAGCACTTACTCTGTGCCAGGCACTAAACTGAGCCCTTCCTCTTATGGGATTTTTCACAATCTTGTGAGGAAAGCACTACTTTCTCTGGGTTAGTTGATAATATTTATTCACAAATCTTCTTTCCTTTACTTTTCCTGCCTTAGTTTGTTGAGTGCAAAGCATACATCTCCACCCCACTGACTTTGACCTTGGCCATATGACTTGCTTGGGTAATGTGATATGAACATGCCAGAGGCTTTAAATATGTTTTGTTTTGTTTTAGGGGTTTCTGTTCATCCTCTTCCACCCTTGCACTCAGATGGCCCCGCTAGCCATTAGTCCTAGAATAAGGAGACACATGGGGCATTCCCAAACCCAAATCTCTCTCTGAAGCTAAGCCAGCCAAAGCCAGCCAAGCCATAGATAACATACATACACGAGTGAGACAAATGCTTGTCACTGTAAGCCACTAAGATTTGAGAAGATGTTTGCTACACGGCATTACTACAACAAAAGTCGATTAAGGTAGCTTTGTCTGTCAGTAAGGAAAATGAAACCCAGAAAGATGAAGTAATTTGGTCAAAGTCACATGGGATAAATGTTAGAGCCCTGGCTCAAACTCAAGTCATTCTTAGTTCTGAAGGCAGTATTCAAAATGAGTGCACACAAGCATGGTGTTTTAATTTCCATATGTTTGCCAGAGTTCTAGGGGTTCCCATAGATGCCTAAGGCAACTGTGGACCCAAGATCCTGCTTCATTGTAGATAAATATCTGCTGTTATACATAAGGTGATAGTCAGGGTCAGAGTAGAGCCTGGGTGAAGCTACAACAGAGCAGCATGTTCAAAATGACTGTCCCATTTAAATCATTTATTACGGTGATTAATTAATTTAGAATATGTGAAACTTAACACCAAAGTTTGATGCTTCGTGCACAGAAAATTTATATTTTTAAGTATGAACGGGGGAATTGCACTGCTCAGTTTTGAATTCCAGCTCCATCTCTTACTGGCTTTTTACTTTAGGCAATTTATGGAATGTCACTTTGTCTCAAATCTTCTATCTGTAAAATGAGATAACAAGAATACTTTTCTCATACACATAAGGTGAAGATTAAATGAAATATTTATGAACACACTGAAGAATACTTGGCATCCAGTAAGCACTCAGTAAATATTAACTATTGACTAATTTTATTGTCCATCCTTCATAGCCTAGGGTACATAATGTAAAGAAAGCACTGACAGTCTCGTCTTATTTTTTTTTCTGCTAATTGAAACAATTAACATTCCATGGTTAAATATGAGGCTTTCTCATGAAATATAAACTGTGTTTCATTTTTAAAATTTTTTAAAGGGGCAGAAGGTAATTAGGTTACTTACTTATTTATATGGAGGTACTACAGATTGAACCCAAGACCTCCTGCATGCTAGGCATGCATTGTGCCACTGAGCTATACCCTTCCTCCTAAGCTGTATTTCTTTAAAGCTGCATTCCTTTGGTCGTTAGTAAGGTTAGACATATATATTGATAATTGGTGCAGTTGGGGACTTTGTCAATAAGCAAGATACTGAAAATTATATTTCAGTCCCATCATCACTTTATCTTTGTCAAAAATCTCTGACTATCATCCAGTTAAGACAAAGTGTAATACTGATACACATTAGGATTTCCAGCTGCCCCCTTATTCTTGGATTCTACCTGTGAAAACATCCCATTTGTCTGTCTTGCAAAGTTTTTATATTAAGAGTGCCAGGGCCTTACAAATGAACATACAAGGAAATAAACCAGAAAGAAAGAAATGCATTTAGGCTTGGAGATGATAGGAAGTACGGATTTATGGCTGTGACTAGACTGCCAGAGGCATCTAGGAGTTAGCCCAGTTGTCGTCAGAAGGTTAGCTCATGGTCTTGCCCCAAAGCCTGGAGAAAAGCCAAAGGCCAGCGTGCTCTACTGGGGAACAGAGCTGGGGCCACTGGCCGGCTTGGCTGACTGGGTCAGATGCTTGGCCCTCCTGTGAGTTAGTTTTTAATTTACTCTGAATGGCTGATGCCACGTCCCGCTGACATGAGGTTGGCCCGGTGCCCTTCCACCCTTGCCGCAAGTGCTGGGTCCTGAGGCTCAGACATGGGTGTGTTCTTGGTGACACGTGAACTAAGAGCAGTGAAGGGGAGTTTCAGAGGAAGGTAGGGGCCCTAGAAGTCAACAAGACTCGGTCCCCACTACCTGCTCGTAAAGAGGAAAAGAAAATTCCCCAGGTGTTTGCCATCCTCTTGAAGCCTGAAGCCCTGTGGTTGTCACGCCCTGTCTGTGCCTACCATAGGGCTGATCACACTGCGGGTCTTCAATCATTGTTTGCCTTTCTCTCTCTCTGAGACAGATCAGTGTGTTGCATTCAGGGCTGCTTAGGAAAAAAAAATTACAAAATTCCTATGGAGAAAGAAACCTCAGATGGTAGCTATTGCATGTCTTCCAAATTGTACTTAACTGGCCTCTGTTTGCAGACTCCTTGTGCGAGAACGCTCACTATATGCTGATGCAATTAATTCCACCGATGGACAGCTCTGCATATTTAAAAGCTCTTTACTATACTGACTGGATAATATATGTTTAGCAAGGTGAAAGGAAGAAGACTCCAGAAGCCCTGTCGACAGACATGCTCCTTTCTCCGTTTCCCATTCTCACCACAAGTGAGTCCTTAACACACTCGAATGGACCTAGGTAGGACTTGGGATTAATGAAGAGGTGCTGCTTCCAGCCTTGCTGGCAGGAAGAAGTTTGATCTCCAATCATTTCACCTTGAGGTTGAGGGTATTCCAAGCCTGAGTAGTTATAAAAACGACCCAATGTAGTAACATCATCGAATACAAAGTTTGGGATAAATATTTCAGATCTCCCTATTATAAATAATGTATTATGATCACCCTGTGGGTGGTCATGGACCAAGATATGAGCTTTTCTTAATGAAGCATTTCATAAAAATATCTTTCCATTTATATTAGCACTGGCTGCTATGTGAACTGAACAGCAAATGAGGTAACAGATGTGCAAATCCTTGAATGTACCCATCTCCTCCTGTCAGAGGGCAGGATCAGAGAGGGTTTTCCTCTACGAACTTCAGAAGCTTCAACCCATCCGAACCTTGGACCAGGGTAGTCAGGGTGCATTTAACTTTCGTTGTACTGGGTCCCCAGAGATGCTTCTTCAAGGAGGTGAGTCGGAGCTAGACAAAGCACTAACTGGTGAGGTGAAAAGTGATGAGCATTCAAACACAACCTGAGCTTTCACTTTTGTGCTTGTGAGCTCATCTATACCAGTGTCCGGAAAAGGTCCTGGGCTGGCCAAGACAGGTGTTCCAATGAAATAAATGCATTTTGGAGATGACAGTAATACAGCAAGGCTAGGGCCTCCCGAGGGACCCCTCCCCACACTTAGAATCATCAAGCATGTTAAGTCTTAGAAATTGGATCAAGACATTCATGACAGCTTCATATAAAATGTGTATCTCAGGTCAGGGTGATCTAATTTAGATCTCTTAGTGTTTGGCTTTCCTCGCTTGTCATTGTAAAGACAGATGTAATGGAACCAAGGTTAAAATACTAGAATGACAGGGAATGATTGAACCTTGACTGCATTAAAAATCGCATGTGCTCTGGGGGAACATATTTAATTTGAAACATCTGTATCCCCTGTTCATGACATCTCTGCAATGCACTACCATCTATATTAATATTAAATGAGTCGAAGTGATCCTTTGCCTTTTACAGAATTTCAGTGTTTTTGTTATTGTTGTTTAAAGTTTTTTTTAAAGATCCTAAGACTTCCACCAAAAAGGGAATTATACTGGACATGGAGGAAATTGTTCTTCTCAACTACGTTCCTAGACCCACATACGACAGTGGCTTCAAAAACCAGCGGACCAAGAAGCTCTGTGCTAGACTCAAGGGCCCAAGGACGCAGAGCAGAGAAGAATCCCCTCCTTGCGGCTCTGCAGATTTCAAAGAGAGCCATCCGAGGGGCCATATGACATGTCGGCTGCACCTGGGGGATGCCACTCCACCATCTACCCACCACAGATGGGACCAGTAAATGCCTCCCAGCTATTTACAGAGCCAGGTCTGACCACAAAGTTGCCCACCATTAGGAAGATGCCCATTCAAGAGCTGGAGAATGACCTCTCCCATTCCCAGCCACCAGCAAGGTGCAACAGGAGGCCAGAAGCTAAAGCCTGCAGCCAGATAGTAGCCTCCGTTTTAACCTTCTCTCCCTTTTTGTCCCCACATCCCAGTCAGCTACATCTCCCTAGGCCATTACTCTGGTGATGCCCTCCCTCTGTTCCAGGACTTTCAGAGGCTCCACTTGCCTGCGTTGAACCAGAAGGTCCTCCCCTCTGAGACCTACCCTGCTGTCACCCTCTTCTGTGCCGCCCCCCCCGCCCCCCATAGCATGGTCTCTCCAGGCCGGCCTCGGTGCTCTTCCCAGCCTCAGTGTACCCATCGCGTCATTCTTTCAGCCTGGGACCTGCTTCCTCGCTCCAGTTCACCTTCGGGGCTCTGCTTACAGGAGTCAGCGAACACCTCTGCAGCACTCTCCTGTGAGGTTCCCTCTTAAGCGTTTTACCCCTCTTACATCATTAATGCCCCCAAACAAGCGGGGAAGTAGGGGCTAGTGTTCTCCCAGCCCCGCGGTGTGGATGGGAAATCGCCCAGCGTCACGCAGCGAGTAAGCGGCCACCCTGAGCTCCGGCAGTCGCGTGGCTCAGCTGCCTCTCCTGCTTTCCTCACGGCAACCTTCCCACACCCTCCACACTTCCCCTCCCCTGCTGCGCCCTCCCGGAGACCCCACGCCTGTTACTCCATAATGCTGATCGCGGTTTGCAATGTTGTAAGCATCACTGTGATTACTAGCTCAAGTGTGTCTCTCTTGCTAAGTGGTTTGGTCCCTGTGGGCAGAACCTTGTGCGTTTTGCCCTCCACTGTGTGTCACCACTGCCTGGCAGAGTCCCTGGCCTGGGCCTGCGGTCAGTGACTAAGCTGCGCATTGTTTTCTGCCGCTAGGGGACCACTTCAGCCATCCTGTGAGGTGGGGACAGGGCGAGGCAGCGCTACTTTCAGACGTCTCATCTGCACCTTTTTTTTTTTTTAAATATTTGCTTGCACACTTTTTTTTTTTTTTACAAATTAGCTTTATCTTTTATTGTATTTAATTATTTTATTTTGGCATGGGGGAGGTAATTAGGTTTATTTATTTTTAGAGGAGGTACTGAGGATTGAACCCAGGACCTCAAGCATGCTAAGCATGCACTCTACCACTGAGCTATACCTTACCCCCACCATCTGCACTTTTGAATAGTTCCCTTGCCAGGGTTCTGTGTGCCATGGCTCACCTGACCTAAGCCATGAGCTAGGGGACACAGAAGAGATGCCACAACCGGTCTCGCAGGGTGCTTGGTGTTCTCAAGGTCTGGAGAGGGAGGTAGGCACAGTCAGTGTTGGAGATACTGCAGCTGCCCACGTGGGTGCCCTCTATTTGCACATCTAACTGCTGACTCTTTGAGAAGAACAGAAATTAGCAGAGCAATGGGGGAGACAGACAGAAATAAGGGGACAGCGGGTTCTTTCCAAAATACTTATTGCTACACTGTTTTTAAAAGCAATCCCTGACTGTGCTATCCTGGCCTGCCAATGGAGAATGAGGCTGTTTTGCTACAATATGGGCCATCGAGAGACAAATAAGCCATTTCTGCTTGCTGACACTAAGAGAAGCCTTCCTGCAAAGGATGTGCTAATGCCAGGATGCAGCTGTCTTCAGTATACGTGCAGTAGAAACTGACAGCAGCTTCCCAAAGGGCACATTGGATAAGTGGTTAGACTCCCCAGAGCTGGCAGCAATCTGCTGCTGCCATCTCACAGGCATCTTCAGAGACGCCCAGGTTCAAGTCCACCACTAACTAGCTGTGTGAGCTCAGGGCTCCCTTTCAGCTTGAAGTGCTCACCAACAAATTGTGGGAAATTATACTTTCTTCTCAGAAGTGGTGGGCAGGTGAAAAGAGCCTGAATTTGAGAAACACTTGATAAGCAGTTCGCTTTTTCTCCTACCCAGTGTCAATAACTGGGCTAATCTTTGTATAAATGTGTGAGAGAGACAAGGAAAATCTTATTTTATAGAGAACAGTCCTGACATCAATGAGGCCACATTCTTCTTTCTACTTTGGGTAAGTCCTTTGGAGCCAACTTGCTGCATCCCAACTCTAAACTCTCCTGTAAAAGATTTCTGGCGTGTTGCCTGGCTAATATTCACCTTTTCTTCAGGTAACACTTCTTGATTGCTCTTTGGTGAATGGAATCTCCCTAGCTCTAGCTCCCTGAGGTTGTGCAGGGCCCATCCTAGCTCTGGGAGGATACCTGAAGCCTGTGCCTGGCCATCAGTGACCTCCATCTCCCAGACACCATAGCTGATATAATCGTTGGACATGCGAAAGAGTCAGACTCAACAAGTTGGTGGAAACCACTGGGAAACATTCTGCCTTTTATCTGAATTTGCTTAGCCACTAAAATGGAGGCCTGGAACTGCTGGATGCAACCATGTCACCAGAGCCAGCCTGAGAAAGGAGCCACATGAAGGAGGCAGAGGCAAGAAAGACAGACAATGTTTGATGTTTTGGAGTTAGACTTGCTTTTAGCTGGACAGATATATGAACACATTTTTTTTTTTGATTAGTTAGTTTCAGGTTGACTTTTAACTCTTGCAACCAAAAGAGTCTTAATACATTCTTTTTCACTCGTTGGTTTGCTGCTTAATCAGTAAGTTTTACCTTCTGCAAGAGTCTGTCCTGGGTGTATGTCAAAATCAGGGAGGATGAATACACAGTCCTTGCCCTTGAGGAACTTAGAGTTTAATGGAAGAGGTGTGACTGGGCCCCAGTCAGAAGTGCAGAAGGTGCTGTGAAATAGGTGTCTTAGACAGAATATAAAAAATCATGAACGTGGGAAGCCAAAGAGGGTCACTTGATGAGAACCTTTCAGACTGATGGAGTGAATTAAGGATTTGTGGAGAAAGTTGTACTTAAGCTGGAACTCCTACCGGCACCTAATGCTAGGTGCCAGTGCTGGGCCTTTGTGGGGGTTGTTTGGGATTCCACCACATCTCCTTTCCCCACTCTTGGGCTCCATGGATCCAACCCCCAATGGTGAGTGGCCGGGCAAGGAATCACTCAGCTCCAGGGATATGCAGCATCAAAAAGGAGGTAGGGCATTAGGATAGCAAGTTCAACTTGTATAGTTCTGGATGTTTGTTCCCTTCCCACCCCCCAGGGAGGGGTGTATATGGGGCAGACTTTGAATTAGACTGTAAGCTTTATGAGGACAGGGTCAAGACCTTCTTTCTCTCCCGTGATGCCTAGCACTAGGACACTCACACACACATACACACATACACATATACAGACGTACACAGAGTACTTAATAAAGATTAACTGACTTATCTTTTACAAGTCTGTGACATTTCTGAAAAGATTGAACCATGTCATAAAGGGGTCAGAGATATAAAAGGAAAAATAAATATGTCAGTGTTTTTTTATAAATGTGGATTGTGAAAGAGAGACCATATAGCACAGTATTTATGTCTAGGACCAATTGTTCTGAATTTATAGTCTCACTTCTTCACTTACTTGCTATGTAACCGTAGGCAAGTTACACTCTCTTTGTGCCAGAATTGCCAAAGCATTACTGAAGAAAAAGAATGAAGCTAGAGGAATAACCCTCCCAGAGTTCAGACAATACCACAGAACTACAGTAATCAAAACAGCATGGTATTGGAACAAAAACAGACATATGGATCAATGGAACAGAATAGAGAGTCCAGAAATAAACCCACAGACTTCTGGTCAATTAATCCTTGACAAAGGAGGCAAGAACATACAACGGAATAAAGACAGTCTCTTCAGCAAATGGTGTTGGAAAAACTGGACAACAGCAGGTAAATTAGTGAAGTTAGAACACTCCCTCACACCATACGCAAAAATAAACTCAAAATGGCTTAACGGCTTAAACATAAGACAAGACGCCATAAACCTCTTAGAAGAAAATATTGGCAAAACATTACCTGACATAAACCTCAGCAATGTTTTCCTAGGGCAGTCTATCCAGCAATAGAAATAAAAGCAAAAATAAACAAATGGGACCTAATTAAAGTTACAAGCTTTTGCACAGCAAGGGAAACCATAAGCAAAACAAAAAGACAACCTATGGAATGGGAGAAAGTATTTTCAAAACATGAGACTGACAGGGCTTAACCTCCAGCATATATAAACAGCTGATACAACTTAATTAGAAAAAAAAACAAAGAACTTAATCCAAAAATGGGCAGAAGACCTAAGCAAGAAATTCTCCAGTGAAGGCATACGAAAGGCCAGTAAGCACATGAAAAAAATGCTCAATGTAACTAATTATCAGAGAAATGCAAATCAAAACTACACTGAAGTATCACCTCACACCAGACAGAATGGTCATCATTAAAAAGTCCACAAACGATAAATGCTGGAGAGGGTGTGGAGAAAAGGGAATTCTCCTACACTGTTGGTGGGAATGTCGTTTGGTGTAGCCATTATGGAAATCAGTATGATGATTCCTCAAAAAACTTAAAATAGACTTACCATATGAACCAGCGACCTGACTCCTGGGCATATATCCAAAGGGAACCTTAATTCAAAAAAGACACATGCATCCAAATGTTCATGACAGCACTATATACAATAGCTAAGACATGGAAACAACCTCAATGTCCATCGACAGATGACTGGATAAGGAAGTTGTGATATATTTATACAATCGAATACTACACAGCCATAAAAAATGATAAAACAATGCCATTTGCAGCAACATGGATGGTCCTGGAGAATGTCATTCTAAGTGAAGTAAGCCAGAAAGAGAAAGAAAAACACCATATGAGATCACTCATATGTGGAATCTAGAAAAAAAAAAGACATATGAAATTATATATAAAACAGAAACAGACTTGTGGTTGCCAGTGGGGAGAGGGGTGGGAAGAGATAAACTGGGAGTTCGAGATTTGCTAATATTATTATATATAAAATAGATAAACAAGTTTATACTGTATAGCACAGGGAACCATATTCAATATCTTGTAGTAACTTATGGTGAAAAAGAATATAAAAATGAATATATGTATGTTCTTATATGACTGAAGTATTGTGCTGTACACCAGAAAATGACATAACATTGTAAACGTCAATAAAATACATATATAGAACTATCTGACCATAGGAAATACCAGATGTCATGACTTCTGGTCCAGAACTCTTTCCTTTCCATCTCTCTGGACTCCTAGGTGTCATGTCTTAATACCAACCAAAGGTGCAGGAATATAAAAACTGGATGCTCCCACCAGAAATCTGGACCCAAATCCCACAGGGCTTTCCTATGATAGGAAAATATTACATGCACAAGAGGCTGTCTTAAGGAGACAAGAGTAATTTTCAGTAGCACATAAATCTGCCAGTTGCTAAGGCTTATTCACATGTTTCCCTGGAAAATGTGCACTTGATGTTTCTGCAGCTTTGAAGCAATTAACTCACAAAAAGCAAAATCTCTTGATCACGTTCCTTAATGTTTTCTAAGTGAACATTTGGTATTTAGTGGCTAAGCAAATTTATTTATTTTTGTAATGAACAGAGTGAATGATAGAAAAACATTTAATATACTTAGGCGTGGGTGCTCTGTGTCCAAAGGATTACTTAATGCACAGTTTAAACCTTTTTTCTTCCAAAAGCAAACATATTTCCATTGTATCAAAGAGTTTGGGATTAAGGGCTTTGTTTCCATTAAAATGTAACTAAATGTGTGAATTGTGTGCTTTTGCTTATAGGCTCTATGAGGCTTTATCGATACCGTTTATTTCAACACTGAATGTCTCTGCCATTTTGCCAGGATTTCCTCTTTGCAAGGGCATCACTCTGCATTCATGCATGTCCGCTGGGTGGGCCTGAAGGGAGATTCAGTTTGTAAGTGCCATTGAGTTTGACAAAAACATAGAGCCCTGCTGTTGCATTCAGGTCATCAGGGCTTTTGAAATTGAACCCACCTAAATGCATCTTAATATTGCCTTGATAGCAAGCAACAGAAAGTAAACATTGACTCTCTTGACAAACTAACAAAAAAGAGAATTTATTAGAAGAATATGGAATGGGAAAAAGAGTATAAACAGCCAGGACTTAGGTGGGGAGGTTGATGGGGAAACAGGATAACTGTGGGGTTCTTTGCAGTCAAAATTTACGGACTTTCTATGGGACCCAAGGGTCCTTGTGTCTCTGTTTCATGTTTCAAATTCACTGAAGAGAAAAATCTGAGTGGCTCAGCTTGAGGCAAGTACCACTACTAGATTGATCAGCTAAGACCAGGAGGGCAGAGCCATGCAACAGAGGCATGGCTGCCAGGAGCATCCCCAGAGGAAGGAAGATTATTGTGAGCTAAGCAGCAAGCCCAAAAGGTATTCATTGATCCAAGACGAAGATGTAACCAAAAACCTTTTCTAATATTAAGCCATTTGCTTTCTGTAACAGACACTGTCAGTGGGTTGCCAACCCCTCCCAGGCACAGCCCCTCTCCCCTTCGTATTCCAGGGCGTGTGCACGACTCTCCACCACCTCTCAGATGCACTGACTCCAAGTGGTTGCTGTGTTAGTCTCAAAATTCCCCAGTGCACTGAGCCCTGGTCGTCCCCAGCAGTAACCTGCTCATGAACTCATTCTACATTAGCTTCTTCCCTTTTCTCCGTCACTTCGCTCTCCTATCAATGCTTTCTGGGGTCTCATCTTCTCTTAATACTTGTTTCAGGATCTGCTCCTGGGAGAGCCCATCCTGAGACACATTCCCTTGCAAGGAATACACCAGTCTTCTTGTGATTCATGGATATTATCCTTAAATGGACTTGACAGCTGCCTTGCTCCAGAGGAAGTCTGGCAAGTACCTTGCTTTTCCAGCTTCAGCATAACTGGGGAAGGGCCTGGTGGCTGAGGAAACACCCTTCCACCATGAGACAGTCACGATCCCCTTACTTTGGAGAGAGGCTGTCTGCAGTGCTCACAGCCAGATGTCTGCAGTATTGACTGTTCCGTGTTTGTGGATGTTACCTCCCCAACTGCGTGATGGGCTGCTTGCGGCCAGGGATCAGTTTCCCTTTTGTCTTCTCCATAGGACAAAGCAGAGGGATGGGTACGTTGAGGGGACTCAAAGGAGATGTGCTGCTTGGTTAAAGAACCAAAGGATGAGCAAGCATGGCAATTTCCAGTTCTCCATAGTCCAGAGGGATTTCTGCTCAGCACATACAGCGATAATCCAGATAGTTTTGAGAGAGGTGTTGCAGGCACCACAAGAACCCTACCTCTACCTCCTTGGCAGTTGCTATTTCTGTATAAACCATTGGCTTCTTACTGAAAGCACCAGCGACTCTTGCCTGCTCTGAAACAGAAACATGCTTAATCCTGCCCAGGCGGCAAGCCGCAAGGGCCAAGGAGTCAGTGCCCCATGAGGCGGCCCTCCGCCAGTGACCAATGGGATGTAGTGAATAAACACTCTGGCTTCCTCACCCTTCAGAGAGAAGAGTTCTGCAGAGGGGTTCCACAGTGCCTGCAAAGGGAATCCAACAGGACTGAGCCCCAGTTTCCATAAAGCAGCCTGCTCTTTCCCGCAGCCTGTCTTGTTTCCCTTGCCTTCCTGCCATCGCACTTTCTTCGTCCTCAGTTAGCACTTCCTGTAGTTACTATAGCTCCCAAGTCTTCATCACAAGACGTGCTTCTGGGTTAACCTAAGAGAAGGAAGGACTGGTATGTGCAGAAAGTCCTTCAGGGTCTACAAAATGACTAAGGGAAGTTTTGTGTCAGGGTATATTTATGATGAGTTACAGTTATCTCCTCTGTGGACCAGCTTCTGCTTTCTTCTCTTTTTTTTCCCCCCTTTTCATCTTTTAGTACATGTGTTTCTCCATTCATGCAGAACATGATTTTACAAGACAGAAACTACTTTCCCACACTGGTGTAAATTATTACTGAACAATGGAGCCCATTCTGTAGTCGTCATCCCTGGGCCACCTGGCCAGGCTCACACCCATGTCTTATTCTGGAGGCATGTGGAACTGGAGGAACTGTAATGTTTTCCTGGGAACGTGGCAGCCCCAGTGCGTGGGTCGTGGTACCTCTGCAAGTGTGCCCTTGTGATGAGCCCCTGGAGGGGAGGGCTTTGCCATGCCTGAAGCTCATCCTGCAGGTGAGTCTGGGTAAGTCTACAGGCACAGGTCTAGCTGTCCAGTGCTGGGTTTAGAAGATAACGTTTTTCCTCCTGGTCTCTTTCTACAATCTAATGTGCATGAGGAACAAGCCAGCTAGTGGGGAAATGAATAGCATGTTTCCTAAGTTTACTTGCAGTCTGAGGGCATCAAGACCTGTTTGCTGAAGTGCACACTGCTCCTACAAACCCCTTTCTCAAGTTGGGATTAGGTGAGTTTACAAATGGAGAGGGGAGGGTATAGCTCAACGGTAGAGCGCATGCTCAGCAGGCACGAGGTCCTGGGTTCAATCCCCAGTACCTCCATCAAAAATAAATACATAAACCTAATTACCTCCCCGTACAAAAAAAAATCATTTAAAAAAATGGAAGGCCTATTTGGAGGTGGTCTTGGATATGTTTTAATTCTTTTATAGCTGCAAAGCCTTGAATAGCTTCACTGAACAGCAGTTCTCAAACTTTTGGAATCACTTTGAGATTGGATAATAGCCCTGCATTTCCCCCCCCGACAAATGCACTTAGGCGTGTGCTCAACATTCTGCATACAAACTTAGATGGTGGCTTGACCCACTGAGCCCATCTATGGACCCACTAGTGGCTCACAGATCTTCAGCCTGTGTTTGCCACTGACCATGGTGGCTTTGAGGGTGGAGGTTCAGCCTGCATCATCCTTCTGCTGAGTAAGATGCATAGTCTGCCTGGTGACAAGCATTGCATTTATGCTGTGCAAGGGATGCCACCCGCTAGACTGTAGAAAAATTGTGAAGCATTTGCGGATAGAAGCTAAACCTGAACAGTAAGTCCAATATCCCCCTTTCTGGTCAAGTTTCAACAACTTTAAATTTGAGAAATAAAACTTTAAATTCAAGAACTGCAGTTTCCTTCGGGTTAGAAGATGGCACCGCTAACTGCATTTGATTGTCTTTTGTTATGGTTGCTGTTATGATATATGTTTATTTTCCTTTCAGGTTTTTAATGTAATACCTTGCATAGACACTTAGAAACATAGATGGTTAAGTAAGACCACATTGAATTCATCTGTAATTCGGAGGCTAACTCTGAAGGTTTTGATATTCTTCTTTCTCATCATTCGCTGTGCATGTATTTACATAGTTTTCAATGAACTTAGTATATTATTTGTTTTTCGCATCTCACAGGTATCATCCATACAACCATGTTTGAAGATTTTTATTTATTTAACTATTCTTCTACTGTTAGAAACTTCAGAATGTTCAGTTTCTTACTCCTTGTTACTCCTGATGCTCCAACTCTTTTTGAGAGTTTCTCCTTGACATTCTGACCTGATCCTGAGCTTCCCGGAATCACCTCCCAAACAAATCACCTGCCCATAGGTGAAATCCTCGGCTTTCAAGTGGCTTTTCAGAGAATTTATCTTTTCCCAAACAACTGTGGTCTTTCCCTTGAAATGAATGGTGATGGTGTGACCTTTGGTTGCTTGTTACAAATTTTCTTTCTCATTTAATCCTCACAATAGTTCAGTGAGGCAGGCATCACTTTCTCCACTTGTCAGATGGAGACACTGAGACTCAGACAGGCTATGTCCTTTTCCCAAAGCTGCATGGAGGGTTTTGGGGATCTGATCTCAGCTCTGCCTTGCTCCGCGTCCTGGTTTCTTACCAACTTTTCTTTCCTCTCCTGGCCTGTGTGCTCCCCTCGTTACCCCTGGGAGTTCTTGGATGGGCTGCCTGTCCTCCCAGCTCTGCTTCCCCACTATTCCCCACACCGGGAACTCTGGGGCCATGTCAGGTAAAGAGCAGCAGGTTGGTCTGAAGAGCAAAGCCCCTTTTCAGGTTAAGATAATCAATTTCTATAAAATGGATTCTACCTGCACCCAATTATCTAATTAAACACCCAGAAAAAAAAGTAGAGATTAAATTTTTGTCAGCTTCTTTTTCTCTACCAGGGTGTTGACTTCAAGTTATCCCCACTACCAGTACATCTGTGGGACATCTAAGAGGCTAATTTTGAAGAAGAGCAATGATTGCAAGGGGACATGGGTCCTTGCTCTGCACCAACACCTCATACATGATCTCCTGACACTCAAATGTGATCACAGGGAGTCCCCACATCATGACTAATGACCACCTCTTCACCAATACCTCCTCCTCTTGCACAGGCTCCAGAAGACTCCCCCTAGCTGTACTCCCGCACCCCAGTCTCACCCCCTCCACTTCTCTGATTCAGTTTTACTCAGCTGAGGAGTCCAGTCAGCTGAAAGGTGTACGGACCTACTTGGGTACTAAACATACTACTAGAGTATAGACATTTATAAATTATTTACCTGTGCCCTTTATTTTTGGACTTTGCTGAAGTTCAGCTCATATACAGAAAAGCACACGGTGACAAGAATATAGTCTGATGAGTTTTCACAGAATGAACAACTGTAACGGGAATCCAGACTGAGCAACGGGGTATAATCAGCTCCCAAGAAGCCTGTCATGTATCCCCTTCTAGTCACTCCTCCCAAGAGTAGCAGCCATCCCACCGATTAGCTTTTCTGCTCTTGATCTTTGTGGAAGTGGACTCACTAAGCGCTCTTGTGTCTGGCTCCCTTCCCTCGACATAATGCTGGTGGGCAGCACTCCTCCAGATTCACCCAGCTTCTGGTGGGCAATTCTAGGTCATTTATTTTGATTGCTGTCCAGTGTGAATATGCTGCAACTTATTTATTCATTCTCTGGTTGATGGGCTTCTGAGTAGTTTTCAGATTTTGCTATCATACATTGTGCTGATTATGAATGTTTGTATATATTGCTTCTGTGCGCATAAGTAGGCAATTCTCCTGGGCATATAGCTAAGAATGTGACGGCTGGGTCCTAGTGTAGCCTACGTCTGGCTTTAGTAAGAACTGACAAATGGTTTCCTAAAGTGGCTGCACCAATGTGGTTGTGGGCACATCAGTGCATGGGAGTTCCAGTTTGTTCCACATTCTCCCCGCGTTTGATAAGTTGCTCTTTTAAAAATTATTTTAGAAAGATTCAAGTTTTTTTCTCAGACAATAACTCTTTTACTATTTTATCTATTTCATTTTAGGAGAAAAGAAATTCAGAATTGGAGAACGTTTTCCGGGTTATATTTTGGGGGTGCTCTCTCTCATGTCTGGGCAAAACCCCTGCTGGGTACCTATTTGCTCCATCTGACAAAGCGGCAAATAGTGGCTGTGTTCTCCCTCTTGGCAGAAACCTTTGCATATCATCAAAATACCCCTCCCCGTAAATGTCATCCATTGCTGGGCCTCCCCAGGACCTGGCTCCACATGATTTATCACTGTCCTGTCTCACGCCTCCCTGTCATACATCTGTGGCTTGAGAGAGGCACAGACTGGGTAGCTCAACCTTCATCCATCCCAGTGCCTCACATCCATGTGCCCCTTTGCAATTGTCATAATCGTATACCAGCCATATGCTTGTTTACTTAGAACTTTAAAAATTAAGTTTGAGTTATCATGTGTATGATATGCTGGTTACCTGTTTTTCTAAAATACGTGAAAATAAACACATGGCTACTGAAATGTTTCTGTCTCTGCATCGCCACAGATATGCACATTGACTGACGCGGCCCTCGCCACCGCCACCGCTCACTGCTGCTCCCTGGTTTGGAGCCCTCGCTGCCGCCACCACAGGCCAAGGGGCCCTCAGCTGTCCTTGGCCCTCAGCTGCCTACAGGCACCCTCAGAGCATCTTACCCCACCTGCCCTGGGTACCTCTGGCTCCCACCCTGCTGTTTCCCTGTTGCTGCTGAAACATGATACCCCAAGAAGCCCCCTCCTCCGTAGTCCCAGGGGAAGCAGGGCCACCGAGGAAGAGCAGAGAGGGTTAACGCCACATGGGAGTAAAATCGGGACTAGTGGGGGACAGGAACCTAAGGCTAATCCTCCCCCCTCCCACGCTCATTCCTCACCACCCACCCCGTGTCGGGTCGGAGACAGAGCAGTTCTCACTAACTGCGAATGAGGGCAAACATGCTGTCTCTCCCCGTCCTCACTCCTGCTTCCCTGGGATTGCACTCTACAAGAACAATAACAAAAAACCAAAAAAAAAAAAACATGTCAGCAAATAAGTTTTTGCCTCATCTTCTGTTTTCTGGGAAACTCCAACTAAAACAAGCATACTGCCTAAAATCCCCTCTTCTTTCACCATGTGTGCACACCACCCTTTGCCAAATGCTACTTTGGCCTTTCCTCTTTCCTCCTGGCATCCCCCTCCATCAAGAACACCACCCTTGGGGGCAACCGTCCCAGGAGATGCAGCTCTCCTCTGCCACCATCCCTGAGATGGGAGTGGCCCACCTCAGCTTTCTGACTCTATATCTTCCTTGGGGGTCTGGGTCATTTCTTCTTTGCACATAAATAGCTCTAGACCACGCCTTGTAGATGCGGTCATCTTTATGGCGGGGATGAGTCAGGCTTCACTGCTTTCTACACCACAGACACGGACAGAGGGAGCCGCAAGTGTCTAAGAGAAGAAGAGAGAAGCATTTAATGCACAAGAAGACGTGCTATTTAAAACCATTCCAGCCTTCTAAGAAAGATGGACTTTGTTAAATGGGAGGTCTTTTTGTTCAGTTAAGTAATGTGACAGATTATTATCTGCACAGGGGAGCCTGAAGTCAAACTTGGGAGTAGCTGTCTTAGAGCAGGTACCTGAGACTGAGTTTCCCCAGGGGCGGACTGTGAAACAAACGGAGTGCAGTCTACCGGGGAGGATGTCCCAGCAGATACCACTAGGGGGCGAGAAATGAGAAAGGGGAGGAGAGGAAGCCAAGAAAAGCTGTGATCAAGATGCTGGCTGTGGGTACCTGGGCTCAATCCAGTCCCCTGGAGAATTTGGAGGTCAGTGTGGAGCACACCTCAGGGGGATCACAGTCAAGGGATGAGGGGCTGGGGTGTTCGCTCGGCCACTCCCCTCCATCATTGGTCAAGGGCTGCTTCCCTCTTGGGCGTGAATGGTCAGAAACACAAAGCCCTCACCTGGGAGCTGCAGGGATTGTCACCAGCAGGTCCTGCCTTCCGAGAGGCACGGCAAGGCCCCAACAGCTTTCCTTCATGAGGCCTTCACCACTTCCATTATTGCCTCATGAGCACACAGTTCTATCTTTCAGAAGCTGTGCTGACTACCAAGTAGGTGATTCCCTCCCCGATGCTGACAGGGCCACCTAGGAGCAACACGGCATGACACCCCTCTGTGGGTCAGACAGGTGCACACTTTCTTCCACCGCACATGCCCAGAGCCTTTCAGTCAGCAGCACAGAGCTTCCTCTGAAACACCGAGGTCTAGCCTGTCTACTTCATTTCTGGGAAAGAAAAAACCATCCTGCTTGTCTCAGAGCCCTAACAGCGCCAGTCAGAGGCCCAGCAAGATGAGTAAGGCTGCCGCCACTGTCTGCAGAGCTGCTCCCCCATGCTGGGCTGTCCAGTGGTGAGTGACGGGCTCATGAATCTTCTCCCGCCGCTGTGATCCCAGAATTCAGTCCATCTGCAGGCCAAGCGTTCACTCACCCAGACGTGAAAACTGAAACACTACAAGGACTCTTAAGCCAGGATTTCATTTCAACAGGGGTTTCAAAGTCCTGCCCTGGGCCTGGAAACACGTCAATTGCCTTCTCGTGGGAGAGAAGAGAGTGAGGTCTCCAGAGGCTGGAAACTGGCTGAATCAGAGCACGTCAGTGGGAGAGTCTGTGGTTTCTGTAGGCTGTTTGGGGGAAAATAATTTATGTTTGCACAGCTTCACAGGTTGCTAGGGCTTTTTTATATGACAATCACTGTGTTAGGGCTGAAATGGTGTCCCCATCCTTTTGTAACTGCAAATGGTCAGGATGGCAATGCTGACCAGTGTAGAACCAGACTCCTTCTTTCATCTCAGGCTGTGCCCTACTCCCAGGCTCCACTCTTGGGATGCCAGGAATGACTGTCAGATGGACTAGGACTGCCTTTAAGGACACATGGCACAGATGCAGCTACTCCTCCACTGTTGCAGGGCAGACATCATTAATCAATCCTGAGCCTGGAAACAGACTCCTCCCTTGTCTTTCCCAATACACCATTCTGCCAGCCACGATCAACCAATCAGGTTTTGCATACAAGTTAACTTGTATTCCTGGTTTGTTTCTCTGTTGAAACTAGCATCTATAATGAGCATCATGGGACCTGGATAATCCCTCTGCCCTACATGGCCCTCTCCCCACTCATCCTACATTCATGTATTCACAAGAATCCACCCCCAATATCCAATGTTCACCGGATAGCTATTTTTTGTTAAACATTTGCTATGTGCTAGGGACTGTGCAAAGATGATGAATATTCAAAAGGGGTATATGCAAAGTCAAAGCTGCTCCCTGGGTTCCTCCTACCAAGATTAGCCGCATTACTGGGAGCTGCAGAAAGGGTTCTGTTTATAGGACTCGAGTTCCCCAGGGCATGTCACAACCACCCTCCAGGCAGTGAGTTCTGCTGATGGAAAAGAAAAGTCCAGCAGAGGATACAGGTAGGAGGAAGGAGGAAGCCAACAGAAACCTGCTGTGAGTTCTTTACTGTATCTTGTTCCTCAGTAGGAGAGATCTGAGATCACGATGGGGGATCAGAATAGACTGGACCTTACTGGGAGGAGTGAGCGGCTGAGTCACACCTCTTTTTCCCAGTCAACTGCCCTCACTCGAGGGGAAAGCAGCACAGCTCTATTCATACACAGGGGTAAGGAGATCACTGGATCAAGCGCCTACACCTCCACCAAAGGCAGCTGTCCAGTGGCCAGCCAGCAGCCCAGAAAGGGCTGCCACAAGGGGCTCTGCCGAAGTTGGGGAGGAGGGGAGACTGGGGAGGAGCCAAGCAATCTACTTCCCTCAGACCTGGACCCGAGCACACGGGAAGGATTGTCAAGGTTTACAGATGACAGGATACTATACGTAGAAAATCCTAAAGCCACAAGCAAAAAACTCCTAGCATTAACTGATGAATTCAGCAAAGTTGCAAGATACACAATTGATATGTAAAAATCTGTTGCATTTCTATACACTAACAACGAACTATCAGAAAAAAAAGAAAGAAAGAAAGGAACAATCCCATTTACAATCACATCAGAAAGAATAAATATCTATGGGTGAAAAATAAGTGTAGACCAGCACAGAGTGGGCTCCAACAGCATGCACCAAGATTCGCATAGCTGCATTTATGCGGTGCTGGTGGTATGCCGGGAATCACCTCAGCCCTTTCTCTCACTTAATCCTCACAGTAGTCCCCCCTGTAGTCTATCCTACTTCCATGTAGCCAAATGGAAGATGGGAAAGATTCAGGGAAGTTAAGACATGCGAATGAAAAATACTGCAAGCCATATCAGTAAACCAAGAATGCTGAAGCCATCAAGTCATCGGCGGCTGCCGCCATCCCCCTCCCCCGCCCCATGAAGACAAGCCTGCAGCCCAGCCTCTGCAGCCACTCACAATGGTGCCCTCTGAGCGGACTCAGAATAAGAAAGGGCAGGACACTGGCCCTGGATAGCTAGGTGCTTGTCAGAGGAATGAATTCAATGAGCCCAGATGTTTGCTCCCTCCCATACATAGAAAAGCGCTAAATTTTTTAACTTAAGATGCCTGCTTTTCTTCAATTAACAAGCAGTCTTTTAATGTTCCGACTACCTGGTCTTTGTTGTAAAGCTCCTATATATCCTAGCTCCTCCCCTACCTTCTCTGAGCAGTCCCTCAGAGCGATCTGAGAGGTTGTCATCCCGGCCCAAGTCCTCAGATTGGTCCACCGAAGAAAACACGACTCTCAATTTTAAGGTTGTGCATTTATTTCAGTCGACAGACCTTTGCCCAATATCACCTGATTCTTAAGTAGAGGATCTTGGATTGGACTAGAGGTGTTTCTGACTGTGCCCTTAACTCCTGCACTCTGCTAGCCGTGAAGGAGGTTTCCAGGAGGCTGCAGAGCTTGAGCCGGTCAAGAGGACTCCCTTGGGGTGGGACCCGGTGTGTCCTGCCCTTGACCCTGTTGAGGAGATGAGGAGAAGGGAGGAGGCATGACTCAGAGCCTGCTGATTTGGCCAGACCTCCCTCTCAGGATGGTTCTGTGTCACAGTGTCATGATCACCACCTTCCTGTCGTCATCAGCACCGCCATTAGTAACACATGAATAATTCAAAATGTAAACTTTGGGGCACCTGGCTCCCTCCTGCCCTGGGGGAGCTGCCAAAAATAGCTCATCCCCCCCACCACCCACCCCGCAGGCCACAGAGCTGCTTGAGGAGAAGGAGGTGCGTGTGGAAGAAGCATTCATTTCTCCAAGATGGTTACATTTTATGCCTCCAATTGATTCAGTCTCTTTCTCACTCTGGAAAGTCCCCTCAAGCATAAGCCAGTGAATAAAAGGAAAGGTGTTGGATGACACCGACCTCTACTTAAGGTTTATATCAGCTGGTTTCTTTTTCTCCTTTTTCCAGATGAGAATTGCCCAGGGCTGACTGGGCCTGACCGGAGTTGCTGGGTGGCGAGGACCAGATACCCACGAGAGAGAGAGAAAGCTCTAGGAGGCAATCGTGTGTGTTCACAGGGGTCCTCTGCGTTCTCTCCTGGCCAGGTCTGAGGTGGGAGCATCCAGTAGAAGCTGGGCCATGTGGGCCAGAAGCCCTGTGAAGAAGCACGGGGGACTTTATATTCCCCAGTAACCAGCCCGGTAGGTGACTAGATTGTCCACAAAAATTCCGGTTGCTCAGCCTAGTTTGCCCCCAGCTGTTCCAGTTTTAACCCTGAAACTCACGCATTCCAGGAAGGTACTCTGCCTGAGGCAGGCCCAGACAGAGCCCAGGTGGGGCTCATGGATGAATAAACGTGCAGAGGGGAATCCACTCTATGGGAAAGATTTTGCCTTTGTATGTACCAGGCATCTTAAAAAGTTTTGAACCATTTCCTGAGAAACTTTCTTATATGGCTCTCTTAAGAAGTTAACAGAAACTGTGGTGCAAATCTTCATACTATAATTTTCTCCTTTTCCTCAATATATTATAAGAGAAAAAAAGAAATAAAGGAAGAAGGTCACTGATTAAAATACAGAATTATTAAAATCATAGTCCTTCCATTCATAATTTTTTTTGTTTAATAAGCACCTTGCTGTCTATGTCTGTATCTTGTCTTTTTCTCTTGTAGCTGAATAAACTGTATAATATGAACTAAATTTATAAATATAGAAGATACACGTATACATGGTAATATGTTAGAAATAGACTAGAAGACTGTACTACAAAAAAGAGATGCTTTAAACACCACGTCCTCAAGATGACTGATGTTTTAAAAGGAACTGTACCTTTTCTTGTTCTGTAAGTGATACTGAAATTCCAGTGGACAGAATTCTCAGTCTAATGTTGAGAAATTCTGTAACTTTGAGCTGACACAAACTCTGAAAGCTAAAAATAAAAATTAGCGATACCACCATGTATTTCTAAAACTGATGATTTTGGATTGCCATCACACGTAGCTGTGAGAGGAGGTGGAAGAGGTATTAATACATTCTAATTCATGAACAAAGAAACCATGACTCAGAGAGGTCAAGTGACGGGTCCAGGGGGCAGCAGCTCACAGGTGTGACGTCAGCCCGGTACGCACCTGAGCCCAGGTGAGACCTCACAGGGGCAGACGTCAGGCCTCCTGACACTCAGCCCTATGTCCTCTGCGACCTAGGTTGCCTTTTGAAACTTTGAGGGCAGACATCGCTTCTTTAAAAATCCACTAGAATCTTTCTAGCTGTTGTGTCTGGCTTGGCCAGCACAGTTCCCATTTTGCTTACTACATGGTACGATTATTAGCAGCATCCTTTTCACCCTCAGGAATAGTCCATGGTGGAGCATAGCATACCTGGCCTCCTTTTAGGGAGCATATCAATCTTCATATTTCTGTCAGGATTTCACAAGGCCATCCTACAGTGTAGGGTGTGTAGACAGTGATCTCCTGGCCTCGTGCCTGGGGCATCCAGTCTCCAGCTTTGAGCTCTGGTTGTCATTCCAAAGAGACTTTTCTCCCCTTAAGCTGACAATGAATCAAAGACACTGCAAAGAGCAGAACTCTCAGGAACTCAGATAAAATGTGACATCTGTTGAGTTTGGAGGCTTAGCAGGGCCCAGGAAAGTGCTTGCTGGGTGCTGAAAGATCCGAAAGGGGTCCTGGTTTTTCACGTGTCCTTCCAGCAGTCCACTTATTCCACTTATTGGGACCAGCTAAAGGCCAGGCTTGGGCACAGAGCAAGGAACACAGGAAAAAGATCCCTGTGCTGGGGGAGGGTATAGCTCAAATGGTACAGCTCATGCTTAGCATGCACAAGGCCCTGGGTTCAATCCCCAGTACCTCCTCTAAAAATAAATAAATAAATAAATAAATAAATAAATAAGTAAACCTAATGACCTCCCCCTGCCAAAAAAAAAAAAAAAAAAACCCTGTGCTTATGGCACTAATACTATAGTGGGATACAGGCAACCCACAAGAAATATTCATGAATAAGTGCAAGAATTAAAGAAGGAAATGTGAATGCAGCAGAAGAGATAGAGGCAGCTGAACGTAGAAGTCCAGGTGAGAGGGGATGGTGTCCTAGATCAGAGGTGTTGCAGTCAGGACAGAGAAGTAGGAGCCAGTTCAAGGCTACAACTGCAATTTGAACATGAAAACAAAATGGTGGATTTTGGGAGAGGAAGCAGATAAATAAATAACCAAAGATGACTTCTAAGTTTCTAACTTGAGTAAGTGGTAGATAAGCCGTCATTCTCTGAGATGTGACAAAAAAGGAGAGGTAAGTGTTGACGTGGGAGCAGGTGATGCAATCAAGAGGTTGTGCTTGAGACATGCTACTTTGAGGTGCCTCTGGAACATCCAAAGGGAGATGTCAAAGGGATGGTTGGCTACACACAGCTGGAGGTCATGGCAGAGGTCCCTGCTGGAGACATAAATGTAGAAAGCATTGGCCTATATCGAAGACAAGATAGTGAAACTTCTCAAGAAGCGGCAAGCAGTCACTTGTGACGAAAGTTGAAGAGATGAAAAGCCAAGGATAAGAATGTTTCCCATAGATCTGGCAAAATAGAGGCCACTGGTGACCTTGCTGAGAGCAATGTACCTGGGGTTATATGGCAAAATTCACATTGGGGCAGGTTGAAGAGTGAAAGGTTGAGAGTGTTTTTTCTCAGCCATATGGCAGACTAAATGAAAGTTACTTGTTGAGATCTCTTCCTAAACAACCTCTCCCCACTCTGGTAATGATGGCTAAAATGCAGCCAACGTGTTTTTAAATTCATAGCTTAATTCACATAAATAAGACAAATACTCAAAAATCAAAACCAAAGCAGAAACTGAAAACTAAATTAAAAACCACACCCTGCCAGTCTCACTGGCCAGACAGCTTGAGTTTTTATGGCTCTGTGTAGATAAAGCCGTGAGCCTGTGGGAGGTGGGCGCTTGGAACTGAGACCACTGCCCACTCCACAGAAAGCCTGGAGCTCGGGTGGGCTACCTCTCCTGGGGAAGGATATGCTAGAACACTCAGGCCACTGCCTAGGGAGACAGCACAGATGCCTGGCCTCCTGAAGTTCGGCTCTGGGATGCATCTCCCTTTAAAAGTGTTACCTGATACACCATTAAGGGAAATTTCCACTGGCTCTGAAAATCAACACCATGCAACTTTTATGGCTTCTTTCTCTGTTTCTCCTATACTAGCTCTTCTCTTTCCATCCCTGTCACATTGCCCCTAAGAGCTCAGGATTCTTTTCCCTTTATCCCACAGAACCATTCCTCTCTCCAGAGCTACTATGTCAAATGTCAAAGTCATTGTCTCCAATGTCAAACTTGACTCACGTTCCCCTTCAAGACGCCCAACTGAACAAATGGGCCCCCTGATTCAATATTTTTTTATCCCAAACCATGGCATTTGTGGTTAGAAATACTAAAAACAACAAAAAATGAAACCTTTTTTGGTTATCCTCTATTAAAGGACTCCATAATGCTACCTTCATCAAGAATCGTAGAGAGCTATAGTGAAATAGTTCTGCTTTACTTGGTCTTCCTCATCTCCATAGGCCTCGAATAGGAGTCCCTGAGTTGCTGGGCTGGAGGATGTTCTAGGTCACAAGTAGCACATAGCATACAGAATGTCCCTCCTATAAAATAATCAAGAATATTAAGTTTTGTTTTGTTTTGTTTTTTCCTGCAGTGACCTTCCATGCCTGGCTCCCTCTTCCCTAAGGTGAGTACTCGACCAAACACTGCTTAGTGCTTTGGAAAATGGTCTCCAGGGGAATCTACCCAACTTGGTGACCCAAGTTTACCTGTTAGACCTGGATTGGAGCTGTGGACAGTGCTTAGGTTCAAGCCTCAGTTATACTTAAATTCCTTTATATAAGTGTGCATTTAATTTTAATTATTTTATGTGTTTACAATTTGTGTTCTTATTTTTTAAAAGATAAGATTCATTCAAATGCATATATATGTATACATGCATATATATGTATATACATTTTTAAATTTGAGAGATAAAACAAACATATATTTAAAAGTAGAATTAGACTTGAGATCAGTCCTATAATTGTGCACTAAATTTAACACAGCACTTCCTGGCAGCCAAGACAAAAACAAAAACAGGTTCATTTGCACAGTTGTCACTATCTTATCAAAGGGAGCATACCTGTTGTTCAAGAGAAAGACATGCTAATGATTACACCAATCGCAAGAGGAAAGACAACAATCTTCAAAGATCTTTCAATACATCTTTTATGTATTTAAAACGTGAAAAGACTGTCTATATTGTCTATGCCTGGAATTCCAATAATAACACTCTTCCAATTTTGCTGATGGATTCTTCTGGCAATACTTTAGCAGCTCCAAGTTCCAGATGGCAGAATATGAATGTTCATTTGCTTATGTGACCTTCTTCTTGGAACTGTGTTAAAATAAAGATTATCTGTTCAAAAGGAATAAACAGTAAAGAGAAGCAGAGTGCCACAAATAAAATGATCGACAAGTTTCTAGAAGATAAATAGTTAGTGGAACAAGTTAATGAAGTGGACACAGAAGGCTGCATTCTAGAAAAGATACTGGGCTGTAGAGAAGGTGAGAGCCAGTCTGTCCTTCAGCACTGTGGGCAGGATCTATGCTTAGAGTCCCCAAGTACAACTGCAGTGAAGGTAAGAAGGTGTTAGAAACAGGGGAATTCATTGTAGTCTGTGCTACCACACCAGCAACCACTATCCCCACCCAGCATCCCCTGAGGAGGACACTCAATAAGACAACATTCTTCTAAACAAAACCCAAGGTCGCTTTTCTCTAAAGACACTGAAAAAATGCGTAGGGGACAAGAAGGCATTTTGTGCAGATAATAGTACCCTAGAGTGAGGCCCTCGGAGGGTTCTGGCAAAGAAGGAGATGAATTGTGGCCTGAAGCCTGGCACTAGCGTTCTCCGCCACACCACACAGAGCTCCTAGTAGAAACTATACAAATGAGAGTTTACCCAAGGATCACGAAGCATCTGAGGAGAGTCAGCAAGATGGAAGGGAGACTTCAAAACACACAAATAGAAAGCATGACCCTAGAGGCAACAGACAATTCAGGGACTAGAAAACTTAAAAAGAAAAGAAGGCAAGTTTCCTAATACATTCAAGGAGACTCAAAAAGATTTGTAACTGTAAAACAAAAATAATAACTTCAATTGGTAAATTAAAAACAAATGATAAGAAATAATGGAAACTATAAACCCCAATTTCTTGATCCATAAAATGGAAACAATAAAAGTTCCTATTCCATAGGGTTGGGAGGACCAAAGGAAACAAAATGCAAAAAGTGTTCAGCATTTAGTAACTGCTCAGTAAATGCTAGATAAACATCCAGAAGCCCTGGAAGGTTTGCAATGGAAGCATAGAAGGCCCTGGAAGGGAGAAAAAATTTGGATAGAAAACTTGGGCAGAAAAAATTTTAAATAACAAGGATAGGATAGAGTTTCAGTTATTATTCACTTTTCTTTGAGTTTTTAATTATCTTCTTAAAATACCTTCTGACTTTAAGTCCAAATATGAAACAATCCAAAATGAACCCTATATTAAGCAATTTAATAAAGAGCAAAGAAAGAAATCCCATTTGCCCTTACCGTTAGGAACATTCCATTCTGGCACAGAAGTAACGTAATTAGACTCCTGGAAATGAAATACAACCCTACTCTTAGTAGCACAATACTTGATTTTACACTTAAATTATCTCTATATCCTTTCACTTATTGTCTGCTGCAACCCCACTGTGAGAGGACTTTGCCTGTCTTATTCATCATCATAACTTTAGGACCATAGAACACTGCCTGGCACTTCGGAATTAATAAATAAATGAACATTTGTTACACATTCTTAATAGTATAAACCTTGTTGATTAAATTTCAATAATGTAAATACTGTTGGACAAAGAATGGGAGACTTGACTGAGGTAGAAAGATGTGTTAAAATGTTAATGACCTTCAGAGGTTAAAGGAGAAGTGTAGCCAACAGAAAGTAAAACAGAGGAGTGAGGGAGGAGTAGATAAAGAGGTGGAGGAAATGTTAGGGCGGCTGCTCAGATTCTCATCAAGTGGGGAGTGAGGAGCTACCAGAACAAGTAAGAAAGTTTACATATAGTATTTAAAGTTCAATTACTTCAAGTTGTCGGCTATTATGAATAATGCTGCTGTAAATATGTGTGTGCAAGCACATGTTTTAATTTTATTGAGTAAATTTCTAGACATGGAATGTCTAGAAAAGGCAAATTTGGAGACAATATAAAACAGGAGCTGGCTAGGGTTGGGGTTAGGAATGCATTTTGATGCCTACATGAGAAATTATCTAGGGGGATAGGAATGCTCTACAGCTAGATGGTGATGATGACTACACAACTCCATGAATTTACTAAAATTATGGAATTACACACATACAATTTTATTGTATAGAAATTATCCCAATAAGGCTGTTTTTTTTAATATAGTATGTAATGATTCTAGAAGAAAATATTAGGGGAATATCCTTGTGACTTTGGTATAGGCAAACATTTCAGAGAAAGCAGTAATCACAAATTAATTTTATTTAATCATAAAATTAATTGTAATCAAAATTAAAATCTGTCCATTAAAATACATAAGGAAATACAAGGGAGAAAATATTTTTTAAATCTCTATTTGACAAAGGCCTACCTTACCTACAATTCAAAAGAAAAAAGAAAGATGAACCAAATTTTTTAAATGGGTTATTTGACTACACACGTCACAAAAATATATATATATATAAATGTCAATGAACATATGGAAAACCACTTAACATGTTTAACATGTTTAATGTCTCATTAGTTATCAGGAAATGCAAATTAAAACTATAATGAGATACCACTACGCACCTCTCAGAAGAACTAAAATTTAAACAAGTAACAATGGATTCCTTATGTATGAATTATAGAATAGGGAAAACTAACCTGTAAGGGGAAAAGTCTGAGCAGTAGCTGTCTCTGCAGTATGAGTGGGACAACAGGTGACTGGGAAGAGACGCAAAGAAACGCTCTAAGGCAAAGTAATATTTTATATCTTGACAGAGGCTTGAGTTACACAGGAATGTGCATTTGTCAAAACTCACGGAAGGGTACACTTCAGATGTGTGCATTTCATTTTATATAAATTTTACTTCAGAAAGAGACAGAAAAGGAACTGTAAACAACTATTAAATTCTGAATCAGTATTATATGCTGAAGTGTTTAGAGGTAGAGCATAAGGATGTCTCAACTTAACTTTGAAACATGTCAAAAAGTAAGATAGATTGATGGACAGTTATAGGCATGGATGAATGGGTAGATATGTGATAAAACCAGTATTGTAAAATATTAATTGCAGAATCCAAGTGATGTGAATATGAATGTTCATTGTAAAAGTCTTTCAAATTTTATGTATATTTGAAAAATGTCATAATAAAGTTTTGGAGAAAAATATAATTAATGTAAGGACTCAAATAATTTTACTATGAAATACGGAAAAGAGTAGAAAGGAGGGCTGTAAGTGAATTAAACCTTTATTTCTCATTATAAAGAGTAAATAGATATTGTCCAAATTTAATAAATCAATAAACAGATGTATGTTCATATTATTAAATCAATGGAGGTAAAGAACAGAGGAAAACAAAAAGAAACAGTTTAAAGAAATAATCTCTGAGATACGAGATGGAGTGTGTGCATTAAACTGGCCTTACATAATAATCTTTATCTTTTGATTTGCTTAATCATACAATGCTTTACTTTGATTAAAAGAACACAAAGAAAATGTCTCTGAGCCCACAGACACATTTATCAGCTAAAGGGCTGCTGGGGACCTTAGATTTCTCTGCCCACTCTCCGGGGCTCGAATAATGAGTGACACTGAGGGGTGTCATCACTGCAAGGAATTCAGGATCAGAACCACTTTTAACTTGGGTCAAGTTTGAACCCCATGGCTGTTTGGTATCTACCAGGTGAAATGGACAGCTGAATGTTTTCAGATTAATCCCAGGATAGACTTTTCTTGAAGTGTGGGAGGCAAGTGCCCATAGACAGTCAAAGTACACTTTGGATTTTAATTGATTCCCAAAGTTCTTCTCTCATTTCCAAAATAAGATAAGTCAAACAACACAGCAATTTGGAAGTTAATCATCATCTCAATGGAAAGAGATGTGAATAACCAAAGTGTATTGCACTTGATTCTTATAGTGGATTTAATCTTAACTACAATGAAAAATATTGACTCTAATCTGAGTTGTCTTGCTTCTATATTTGATGGCTTCCTGCCACCAGCTCTGTGGCACTAAAAGCTGGAGATTCTTTGGTTACAAAGGTGTTTAAGTCTAGTGCTTTAGACCGAGGCTGGCTACCTCCAATAGAGACCAGGAATTGCATTTCCATGGACAATCACCGTTTATCCACTCATCCATCCATTTACCCATTCATTTATCCAACAAATACTAATTAAATACTGAATAGGGGGCTCATTCATTCTGGGAATTCTAAAAGTTTCCATGGATAAAATAGATAAATCCCTGTCCTTGTATAGCTTACTTTCATTTATTAAGAGGAGATAAAATTACTTGTTTGAGTACCATAAAGGGAATTATCAGGGTAGCCTGCATGGAGAAGCTACAGTGACAAGAGAAAGCCTCCTTGGGGAGGTAGCATTTTAGGTGGACCAGAAGAAGGTTAAGAATTCAACTATGAGGAGAACATGAGGTCATCCATTCCAAGTGGAGGAAAGAAACAGCAAGAACAAAGCTCTGAGTTGAGAAAAATACTTGATGTGTTTGAGAAACCAAGTGAAGACCAGTATAGCTGGATTTTAGAGTGGTATGAGATGAGTTGGAATGGGAGGTTGGGGACAGATCATATAGGATCAAGTAGGTCATGGTAAGGAATTCGGATTTTATTCTCATTTGACTGAGAAGCCATGAAAGAATTTTAAGCAGGAAAGTGATGACAGAATTATATTTTAAAAAGATGATTCTGGATGTTTGGTGAATAATGGACTACAGGAGGGTATGAATGAAAACTGAGAATTTTGATTAATTATTTAGAGAGAGGCAATAATGGCCTGAAAAGTAGATGATGGAGAAGATGCATGACTCAAGATACTATGGCCCTCTATTTTTCTGATTATTTTTGCCCAAACCTGCCAGTACTGTGACTTTAAGATTGAAGTTTCTCTGTATGGTGCTTCCTTCGGTAAAATCCCCCTCCTGTATTCTTTGGGACTACTCCAGAAGGAGGTTCTGTAATAGAGGAGGACAAATCTGACACCATATTAGATCTGTTCCTTTGGCTTTAACCCTGTGCCCTGTTTTCTAGGCTTAGTCTTGCTAGCTCTGCACTCATGTAAAGATGACAAGTTGCAGAATAGAGAATAACATTTGTTTTGTTGGAGGTTTTGCAGGAGCACCATGAGCTGGCCCACGCAGGCAGCTGCAGAAACAAGGAATTCCTACACCAAGAAGTTTGCAACAACTACCCCCCCCATTTTTTTTGTATAAAAGGAGCCTGTATTCTGACTGGAGGAGGATGGTTCTCCAAGACATTAGTCTGCCATCCTCTGGGTCTGCCAGCTTTCTGAATAAAATCACTATTCCTTGCCCCAACACCTCATCTCCCGATTTATTGGCCTGTTGTGCAGTGAACAGAATGAATTTGGACTCAGTAACAGTTTTAATCTGTGACGTCTTTAGGTGGCAATATAGCTTGCTTGGGAAGAAAACTTGTCTGGAGGACCCTGCATCCTTATTCAGTGTCCTGATGTCTTCTGCAGAGAATCTCACTTCAAAGGAGCCACCTGGGGCCTTATCCACCTCTGATCAGACATGATCAGACATTGGCCCCTCTCCATCTCTTGGCTCTGCTTTTGTCTCTTGGCCACACTCTTGGACACACCTGCTCCAGAAGACTTACAGCTCCTGGTTCCTAGGAGAAGATACACTCCTTTTCCAACAGTCCTAGCAAAAGTTATGGGATTTGCCCGTATTAGACTGACCTATTTAACATTCTTGTTCTTGAACAACCACAGAGGTGGTATAGCTATTGGCTGGGCTTGAGTCAGCTGTCAACTACTCAAGTCAGTGCCTGTAGAATGGAGCCAGGAGCCTGACACATTGTTGGAGACTGACAGAGGATGATTCTTCAAGGAAAACCAAGGTGCTTTTACCAGCACAAGGGGGAATAGATACCTGGCAGGGGGATTTCCCATAGTATCTGTCAAGTGAGGATTATGAGCTCTCTTTGAGGAAGCATTCTTTACCTTAACCCATAAAGAATGCTTCCCGCAGACCATCTCCTGCTTGGAGAGCCTGGCTTGGTCAGTGCAGTCAACTATCTTGTCAAAAGGAGATACCCTAGTGCGTGGGGTCCAGCGATCAATCACATTCATGTCTGTTGTCCTATCATGTTGTCTAGTCTTATGAAAAGAGTGCAATACAGGCATGCACAGGTGCTCAGTCAAAAGTTGTGAGAAAATACATACTAAAACTTAGCATGCAAGTGTCAATCTGGGAGTAAATTATAAAAAGAAGTAAATGATTAAAAGAAGATTCTGTACCTGCAGCCCTCACAAGTATTCTGTTCATAAGCTTTGCTTCTGTTCAGGTCGCTGGTTTGCTGACACCACTCTGTGGCTTCCTTTGCCTGCAGAAGAAAGAAAAATCTAATCTTCTTACCATGGGCTCTAGACTCAGCGTGATCCACGCCATACTGGGGTTGCCCTGACACCACCTGCTCTGCCTGAAACAGCTTACTGGTCTGTCCAAATCCTACTGACTTCTCAAAACTCAGCTGTAAGAAGCCCCAGTCTCCCAGGCAGAAACCCGTTGCATTACTTCCTGCCATTGTGCTTCTGTAGTCGTTCGCTGATACCTCCGCGGTCACACGTACTGAAGACTGCCTGTTCCTGTGGGATTGTGAAGGAAAAGCCGGGCTGGGCCTACTCATAAATCTAAGTTAATAAGTGTCGGCTTGCTGATTCCCTGCTCATGTTTTTTTGCTAGCCACCTGGATTTTCAGAGAGACATATCTGGCCTTAAAATGTTGGTTTGCTGCCTCCCTGCCTCTACTTTTGTGATAATGATCCTGCTAAAGCTGTTCCACGCCTATTGGCCGAATACCCCAAGCTTGTAATCAACCCTATAAAACCTCATGCACACGTCTTGAAGGTGCTCACAGCTTCATAGCAGAAGCCCCTCTGAGCCCGCCAGCGTAATAAATCTGAGTACTCCAGCCCTCCGAGTGGTGCTTGTTTCTTGGCTGACCTGTCATTTCCATAACAGGATCTGCTTTTCTCTCCAGATCATGAGCCATTTGAGGGCATGTGAGGCTGGTCTCACATAACCCTGGTCGAGACTCTCAGGACACAGAGAATGCTCTCATGAACTTCCTTCTGGGCTTAATTTCCTTATTTTCCTTTTAAGCACAGTTTCTCAATGTGTTCAGCCTAAATAGCCATGACATTGAGGGATGCTATGGTATCTTTCTTTCTAGAAAGTATTTGCTTGGGCCATGGCTTTCTTAGGTATGGAAAACTGCATCGAGCAAATTGGCAAAATTATCTGCAGGTACTGATTGGCAACCAACTCATTCAACAGTAACTTGCAGTCAGCTGTCAGAGTACTTCCTGTTTCTGTCTTACTGTCACTTACGCTGGGAGTTCACCACCTGTACCAACATACTGGTTTGGGGCAAAATAGAACTGGACACTGGAGCTGTCACACTCTGCAGACTTACACTGTCATCAGTCATTGTATGAGGAGGGAAAACAAAAGATGAGGGAAAGGAAGAATGCGTGTCTTTCCTTTCCCCATAGCAATTTTGATATTTATATAATTTTAATATTTTTTTATTTCTGTAAATTTTTATTTTACATATTTCTATAAATATTTATGTCTACAAGTTTAATATTTAATATTTAATTTCTATAATTTTAATATTTCTATAATTTCTGCAGTTATTAGTCATTGCAACATTACCACTCTGTATTTACTTTAAAATGCCCAAGTTAGAGTCAGCTTCTACAGTACTTCCAAATCAAAATATACTAAACATACTGTAGCAGTCAATATTCAGGTTCTAGTTTGGAAAGACATCACCACTGGTAATACTCTTGGAAGCATTCTTGATAAGTAAAGGCTGGGCTGAACAGCTTTGAAGAATGTTTACTGGATGTCAGGGTTAAAGTCCTGGTCCACTAGGGAGAGAAGGAAACAGGGAGAGGGTGAAGAAGAGTGCACCTGGGCTTCAGTGATCCCCTCCCACCCTTATTTGGTCCATAAAGGTTTTACTGGGGAAAATACTTATCTCTGACAGCCAGAGAGCCTTCTGGGAGAAAAAAAATCAGACGATTGATGAATTTTCAACCAAAAGAACAAACTAAGAGGTAATGACAGCAGAATGAGCATTCCTGCTTTCAGGAGGTTTAAGGTCTCAACGGACATACCAGATCCTACTGATTGGAAACATTTTCATGTTTCTGTGTTGAAAAGTATTGCAAAGAATATTCAGAGTGCACTGGACAAACATGTCATGATTCTTTAGTGATGTCTGCCATGGATATAGAATGGAAGAGTAAAGATACAAAGAAATTTGAATGCTTCCCTTAGCAACAAAGACAATCCACTAGGAGAGCCTATAGGAAGAAAAAAACACCCCACAATTGTAAATTCATCTCTAAAGCAAATTATGTTTTGTGTGAAAAAGAGGCACATGGTTTCTATTGAGGTTGCCCAGATGATAGGCAATAATTCCGGGGTTGTGATAGCCAGTTTGCCACCAAGAGAAGAAAAGCTACCTGAAAATGAGGACAACTCCAAGAAATCAGAGCTGAGAGACTGATTGCTGATGACAGTCTTTCCAAATTTGGACCTAGCTGTACCTTTAGGCAGGAAGGCCTATGGGAGTCAATTGTCTCCCTGTTTACTAAAACCTGTATGAGCTGAGTTTATGCTACTTGCAACCCAAAGCATCCTAATAGGTTTATAGGAAGAGCCTGGGGGAATATCTTTTAGGAAGATTACTTAATTTCTTCTGACTTTGAGTGACCTTATCTGTCAATGGAAAATAATAAACTTACCTGTATTTGTTTAATAAGATTACTGCAGAGACCAGCTGAGATAATAGCTATTAAAGTTCTTTGATAATGTATGTGGAATTTTAAAAAATTAAATTCCAGGTGTGAGTGTATACGAATGTGTATGTGTGTGTGCGGTTTTGTGTCCTAAGAGGAGAACTAGGTGATGTGTGTGTCAGATAATGAAGTAGATAATCTGCTGTCTTCTGGTTTATGTCTTGTTTTGTTCTGTTTTTTTTTTTTTGGAAATCCTGATTTATAGAAATATGCTGCCATGTCATTCCTGCCACATCCACCAAAGCCAGCAAATCCTTTCCTTTGTGGGATCTCCTTTTCCAAAGTTTCTTATATGAATAAACACTTGGATTACATACCTTCAGTGTCCTGAAACTTTGAGCTTAGTGATTTCTTCATGTTGCCTGCAATGCCCTCCCTCTCAGCACTCTGAGATAAATTCTCTGGGGACCTGGCTCTTCCATTGATTTTGAGTCTTTTATTTAAGACCTAGGTAGCTCTCTGTGACTCCAGTGTATTCGTAGAAGGCTGGTGGAACATCAAGGCTAGAAAGCCTTCTTTATCATTCTCCAGTTTTATGAATGCCCTGTTCCATCCATCATGCCTGCTGCGGGCTCCATCCTTCAACTTCTGTGTAGTGTTTATTCCCCAAAGTTCTGGCACCCTTTGGGACTGCCTGGTTGACTGAGATTGTGTCCCAGGGTGGAGAGGAACATATTGTGTTTCTGTCCTGTCTCCAAGGCCTCTTCTTGTTTTGAGTCCCAGAGATCAAGCCCGCAGATTACACCCACAAGAGGATCATCCAGTCGTTCAGAAAGCCAATAGTCATGGGTGATTTTTTTTTTCTGTTTCTCATTTGAATTTTATTCTTAAAATACGGTCCCTGTGAAATCAACCTGTCCCAAGAGAAAAACCTAAATATCTCTTAAGGTCAATCTCTTCTCTCACTCAGATATAAGGTGGTACTGGTGTCATGATCTGCCTCTTCATTTTCCTCATTTAATATTATATTATGAGCACTTTCTCGCTTTATTAAACCTTGTAATTATAACAATTTTAATGGCAATACAACAGTTCACCATTTGAATATACGTCAAGTGACTGGTATGTCAGCTTTTGTTAAGTATTTGTTTTGTTTCCTTATAAAAATGATTATTAAAGCATACTGCACATTAAAAAAAAGTAAAATGGAAGTTTTAGTATCTCTAAGGATTCTAAGAGGTATTTCATTTCTCCTAGTTATTACGAGCTCTGTTGGTTTGTATTGCATTTAACCTTTACATCGTGTTTATGTGAATACTTTCCATTTTGCTCACTGAATTGCCTTGTGAGCACCACCCTGATTCTTTTGGGGCAGTGGCAATTCAGAGCTGTGTGCAGGCAGCAGTCTTCCCTGAAGATTCAGAGCAGTGGAGGGGATTATATTATACCCACCAGAGCAAACAATCCAGGTTTCAGGCTTACTGAGTCTCCTTTAAAGTTCTCTCAGCCATTTCTACTCTCATAACCATTTCTTGTTTCATCCAACCTTCTGTTCTGTGGTGTGGCCTCCTGTCTCCTGTGATTTTTTTAAATCTCTGTAGCTCATTCATGTATGATTCAAGTATTATTCAGAGCAGTTAGTGTGACTTCTCTCTCTTTCTTTGTCTTTCTCCCTCCTTCCTTCATTCCCTCTCTCTTTCTCACTTTCTCATTTTGTTTATATAGCAGCCCACCCTGGCCCATTCTGGCTCAAGTGGCTTTCGTGTGATTATCAGCTGGTACTCCCAAAACAGAGTGTTCTCTGTGATTCCCACCCTATTATGCACTCAGCTATTGAAATAAATTATTCCATTCTCACCATCACTCTCACAATGAATCTGCAGCAATTTAATGGATAATATATGAGAAAGCATGAGGGAAATGGCCAGACTCTTATTAGATCTAGCAAATGCAAACTATTATTATTGGTATTATTATTAACAGAGTAGGTGCTTAGTATATATTGGAACATTGAATGAATGAATGACAGAACAAATTGATCATGAATATGGAGGAATCCTAGAGTGCAAGAGTTTTTTTGGAAAATCACCTTAAACCCTCTCACTCTCCTTAGTTGCACTGACTTTCCTTACTGAGGTTGCAAAAAGGCTTTTAATAGCCTATGAAAAGGCAAACTGTTTCATGAGTCCATTTTGCAGATGAAAATGCTGGGGACTAGACATTTGACTTTCTCAAAAGCATGCAGCTAATAAGATTCTAGGCAGGTTGAGAAATGCTCACAATGTGGGCTCTGGAGTAAAGCTGCTTGGGTTCACATCCCAGGTGTATCACATTAATTTGCAAACTTTGGCAAATTATTATATTTCTCTGGATCTCAACATCTTATTGGCAATATGGTGGCTATAATAGTACCTACCTTTTAGGATTGTTGGACGATTAAATACTAGTATCCATGTGCAGGGCATTGCATGTCTTCTGCCCAGATACTGAGCACACTGACTGGTCCAATTCCTGGCTGAGGCTTTGCCATTGTAAGGCCTCCTTTACCATGTCTTTCTTCCACTCCCCATCCTTCTTAGTACTAAAGTGTACATCCATCCTGCATCATTACAGTAAATATTAGCCTAGTCCTTAGGGGACTGTCTCAGGTGTTCTATTTCCTGGCCCTAACATCCGTATCACTCCGAATTATCCTATAAATGCAGTTTTTGAGCTCTGACAGTGTTATGAGCTACCCCTCTCCTCCTCCAAATTAAGCTGTTGAAGTCTCAATACCTAGAATATCAGAATGTGACTATTTGGAGATAAGGTGTTCAAAGAGATGATTAAGTTAAAATGAGGTCAGTAGAGGCGGGCCTAACCCAATATGCCTGGTGTCTTTATAAGAAGAGGAAATTTGGGCACAGACAGTGCAAAGGGAAGACCCTATGAAGACACACGGAGAAGATGGATGACCAGCCAAACAGAGAAGACTCAGAAGAAACAAGCCTTATAGTGAGGGTATAGCCCAAGTGGTAGAGAGCATGGTAGGCATGCACAAGGTCCTGGGTTCAATCCCCAGTACTGCCTCCAAAAATAAATAAATAAACAAACCTAATTACCTCCTCCCTCCCCCAAAAAAGTAATAAATAGTCACCTCAAAAATGTAAAGACAAAAATATTAAAAAAAAAAAAAGAAGAAGAAGAAGAAGAAACAAGCCTTCTGACACCTTTATCTTGAACTTCTAACTTCCAGAATTGCAAGAAAATGATTTGTTGTTTAAGCCACCTGCTCTGTGGCATTTCGTTATGGCAACCCAAGCAGACTCATACAGACAGCAGAGGGCCAGACCTCCCATTTCAAAAGGTGATGCAGGAACCAAAAAATAAATGTTGTGGGAATGCCATTTGATGTTCAGGGTTTTATTCTGCAGTTGTAATTCATAGCAGACTCTCCCATGGGCCTACAGGAATGACAGCAGAAAACTCAAAAATGGTATTTTTCAAAATGAGCTCTGTAGAAAACCAGTATGAGATCTCCTCAAAAAAGGAAAAAGAAAAAAGAAAAAAATACAAAGAAAGAAGGAAGGAAAGAAAGAAGGAAGGAAGGAATGAAGGAAGGAGGGAAGGGAAGGGAAGGGAAGGAAGAAACTTTCCAAGAACACTGAGTATGGAAAGGTTTACATACTCTAATTTCCACCGTCCTCCCTGTAAGAATCATAATGGCTATTAAAGGCTTTGAGAAGTCCTAGAGAAGAACAAAGTAGAAATTTGTTATTACAAAGAGAAAAGAAAAGATTGTAAATCTTTTTTTCCCCATTAACAGTCATTAGCCTATAACTGAACTAGTGTACCATGAAGCACACTTTCTGAAATTCTTATTTAATGGTTGCTCCAATGTGCAGAGAATCAGCTTAGGAGCAAGCTGAATTTATAATGAGAAGTGAAGGCATTTTGAGCTGGGACCACATGTTGCAGGACCTTCCAAGTCTGCATGAAAATGCAGATTGGAAGCAGATAGAGCACATTTCAGTATGTGCCTTGACATCAACCCATATCTGACACGGGGAGGAAAAACTGTAAATTTTAAAAGAGCGCCACATATTGGTGGAAGGGAATGAGAAGAAGGATGCTAGGGTAGCAAATTGGGTCTACATGGTGAAAAGACTTGGATCATCCCAAGGAGGCTGGATGACAAAGAGAACTAAGATATCAAATGATTTATTTTAGAAGCTTGTTCTGGCATCTAACTAAGGTAATGGTACAAAGAGAAGAAATTGGGAGAAAGAGAACTAGAAAGTATTTATAATAGACAGTCCTGACCCAAGGATTTGGGCCAGATTTCGGGGACGTGGGAAAATTGGGGGATAAATAGTTGCTTTGTGGCTTGGTAGGCTGGAAGGGTATCATGCAACACCCATGACTTGATGAGGGAGACAGAGGGAGATGAGTCTGGAGGAAGAGAAGGAGTCTGTATTATAAGCACAATGCTTGTGAATTAGAGGAAACCACTCCCTGAATCTGCCCTTTTTCAATCTGTTATTCCACAGAATACATTCCGTTATACAAAGGAGCTCATGATCACTCTGAGATGCTCTAAGAAAGTGACTGGCAGTTCCAGCTAGTGAGCATCTTTTGGCAAATTCCTACCTTGAAGAAGGCATTCTTGCACGGCACCATCTGTCCGACTCAGCTTTGCGTTTGGATCAGGTTAGAACTGCAGTGCTTTTACAGATTTGCTGCTTGCAGGCGAGAATCTGCACAAATTCTTCCCCTGGCCTCCTTGCCTGACCAGATTATGTCAACTTTGAGACACGTTCCTGGACCTAACTTGCTTTAAAATTTGAATGATACTTCAAGCGACTTTTTTGATATTGGCAGTAATGGAAAGATTTTAAAGGAAGGAATTTATTTTTAATAGCTATAATTATAGGTAAAGCTGTAGGAAAAAATGTATCAGGTAAATATGTTGAAACATCCTGGTAATTCAAAGAGCTCAGGAGTTTACATTCAGAGTACATTTAGGAGTCACTGGGTATGATAAACTGTTTGTGCCCTCTGACTTGTGGAATTCAGGAACCTATAAAACATATGAATCTGCATACATGAAAAATCCAGTCAGTCACTAATAATTCGGTCTTGATTAGGCTAAAGCGTGCTCTCCAGAGACAGGGGGAAATAGCATTGTAGGGGGTATGTTTAACCTGTGTAAGGAAATAACATGGTTTTAACACATAATGTGAAAGTCAGTGCTGCAAATTATAGCCCCTGTTATCAGTTTACGGGAGTAGGCTCAGCAGGAGCTCCATTGGTCCCACCCTTCACTGCCACTGCCTTTCATTATTCTGTATAGCTCTAAGCTGGCAGAATGAACTAGCACTTCTTTTCAAATACTGTCTAATTTGAACATCAGCAAACCAGACCAGCCTCCTCAACCCCCTAACAGCCCAGGGGGAAGAGTCTGAAGAGTCTGCAAGCACAATGATGCCTCAAATGGGCCACAAGGAACACGCCAACTCTATTTAGGTGAGACATTTCCACGTGTTCCTCTCCCAAGTTTCTCTTCCGTGAGGGTTTTAGAGCGGTAGGTTGATGGACTTCTTTGTGCAAAATGTTTTCAAAAGTTGTGTGAATGGAGAGATTTCTTTGGGGGCTTAAGTTTCTTTTTAATTTATCTTTTGTGACATGATTTAAAAAAAAAAAGAAAAACTCATTATCTCCCTTTCCCACAATCTCAGCAACAGAAAGGAGATAAGACAGGTCCCAAATGAACTGATGGCTACATATGCCACCAGGATTATCTAACTCACCCCTTTAACAAATGCAGTCTTTAGCATGCAGTAGCAGTGGCAACCTCAGTGCTGGGTGATAAGGATAATTGTATTCATTAGACAGTTGAATCCAGGAACATATTTCTGAAATAATTTTCCTTGTCTAGAGCTACACAGAATTCTGCTGAGTGGCACATTCAAGTGAATTTTTATTAGGTAGTTTCCAACAAACTGTTCAGTGGTAGAGCGACTTCATGTTTAATTTAATTTCTCGGAACCAGGGTATTGTTGAGAAAGGCACCAGACAACCACAGAGTGCTGGTTAACAGGAACATCTCACGAGCCAGGGTTCATGTTTTCAAGTCCATCAACCAACAACCATTCTTACTCAGAAGTAGACACTAAGGTACCACAGGACTCCAATGAGTATATGTTGCCTGCCTCTTATTTGGTTACAGAGGTGACACAGATTTTTATATCGAGACTAAATAAAAATCATCTTCAAGGAGGAGGGTATAGCTCAGTGGTAGAGCATGTGCTTAGCAAGCACATGGTCCTGGGTTTAATTCCCAGCACCACCATCAAAATAAATAAATGAACCTACTTTCCCCTACCAGCAAAAAAACAAAACAAACAAAACAAACAAATCATCTTCAAAAAGACCTTGACACTCCCATTTCCTTGGGTCCAGGACTTTGGTGTGGGATGGAACCAAGAGTTTTACAACAGGTTTTGCCAGTGTAAAGAATTCTGTTTTCCTTTTTTGGTTTCTACATAGATAAAAATCTAAAGAACAATTTAATACATTAGAAAGCCTTATAAGATGACCATAAGCACCTGGTAAATGCCAGTATGGATATATAGTGGATTGAATAATGGTGCCTAAAAAGATATTCCCACGTGCTAATAATGCCCAGAATCTATGCATGTGACCTCATTCGGGGAAAAAAAAAAAAAAAAGATCTTGCAGGTGTAATTAAGTTAAGGCTCCTAAGATAAGTAGACCATCCTGGATTAACTGGTAGGCCCTAAATCCAAGAATAAGTGTCCTTTAAAATAGACACACAGAGAAGAAAAACAGAAAAGGCAAAGGCTATGCGAAGACAGAGACAGACATTGGAGTAATGCTGCCACAAACCAAGGGACATCAGGAGACCACTGCCCTGCCAACTCTTTAATGTTGGACATTTGGTCTTCAGAATTGTGAGATAATACATTTCTGGGTTTTTTTTAACATTTTTTATTGAGTTATAGTCGATTTACTATGTTGTGTCAAATTTCAGTGTAGAGCACAATTTTTCAGTTGTACATGAACATGTGTATATTCATTGTCACATTTTCTTTTTCACTGTGAGCTATCACAAAATCTTGTATATATTTCCCTGTGCTATACAGTATAATCTTGTTTATCTATTCTGCATATGCCTGTCAGTATCTATAAATTTTCAAATCCCAGTCTGTCCCTTCCCACCCCTGGCCCCCTTGGCAACCACAAGATTGTATTCTATGTCTATGTGTCTGTTCCTGTTTTGTATTTATGTTCATGGAAACAGCCTAAATGTCCATCAACAGATGACTGGATAAAGTAGTTGCAGTATATTTATACAATGGAATACTATTCAGCCATAAAAATGACAACATAACGTCATTTGCAGCAACGTGGATGTCCCTGGAGAAAGTCATTCTAAGTGAAGTAAGCCAGAAAGAGAAAGAAAAACACCATATGAGACCACTCATATGTGAAATCTAAAAAAATGTATATTTCTATTGTTTTAAGCTACATGATGCTTTGCTACAGCAGCTTCAGGAAACTAAGCAATGGTCTTATCTATAAGCATGGGATAAAATTTTCTTCTTTGTTTCTCTGGAAACTGAGGCACATTGTGACATATACACACCATGCCTTACCTACCAAAAGTCTCCAAGGCTGGGATAGCTGAGTCTACAAATCTTATCAGAGAATCATAGGTCAGGAATGTTGTCTCTCTTAAAGGGAAGTTGTTGAAAGAGCTACTCCTTGGACCTGAATCCTGGGCCGCACCCTACCAGTCACTGGCTGGGTGCTCTTTCCAGAAGCTGGAGCTTTCTTCTGGCCCCAGATTACCTCCCTCCGTAGCCTCATCTTTTACCCCCACTCCTTGCCCTCCAGCCACAGGAACATTTCTGAACATGCCCCGTCCTTTGCCATTCATGTGCTGTTCAGTACACTCAACTGAGAGAGGGACAGTCCAGCCTTTAGAAACCAGAATCACCTCCCCACAGGCATTTTCCTGATTTCCAGGTGGAAATCACTCTTCTGTCAGCTCCCTCTCCAGGGAGTACATCACCCTGTCACTACCGACCGCATCCTAGAACTCCTTACAAGGCCCATGAGACCCCAAACTTCCTCTCTGTGTTACCTCTAACCACTTTCCACTCCAGGCCCTCAAAGTCACCACGCCAACTTCACTCCTGCCCAAGGAGCTTTGCACACACTGTCCTCTCCCTGAAGTCCTTTTCTCTTTGCTTTTGCTACTCCTCTAAAGAGTTTAATCATAGCTGGTACGTTCCACTACTTTGGGATGGTTATTTACTCGAGTCCATGTCCTCACCAGGCAGCAAGCTCTGTAGGGCATGGATTATGTCTGGCTATGTTCCTAGTCTAGAGGCCAGCACATAGTGGGTCTACCAGAGGAACTGTGGGTGATTGTAGGCATAGTCTACAAGGATCCTATTTCATGACTCTGAGTTCTGAAAGGGTGGGGACTGGTTAATTTTATATCTCTAGCATTTGGCACAGAGCCTGTGTTCAGGAAGTATTTGTGGAGCATTCCTTGAATAAATAGGTGAATTAAATTTTCCCTTTCTGGACTACAGTTTTCTCATATGGGAAATTTGAGAATTGGACTGAGTCAGCAAGTCTTCCATTTAGCAAGTCACAGCTCACTTAGAAGGGGCAAAAAAATCCTACGTTCTTCTTAAGCTAACTACTTCCACTTATTGGTGAAAAAAATAGCAAAATAATACCAAAGAATTAGGTAGTAGAAAATTCATTTAAAATATAAATCCATATTTTCTTTTTGACTGGTAATCCTTTTTTATCTTTTTGCCTCCCTTTCCACTCCTTTTCTCCTCACTAATTTCCTAATTCAGACTAGACCAGAGGTGTCCATTACCTTAGGGAAAGAATGTTACGGCAGAAAGGCAAAGAGAAAGAAAAGTCAATTCTCAACCTCTCAACATCAAATCAAGCTGCTGAAACCAATGACTGGGTGTCACCAGGGGATCTGCAGGAAGCAGACAGAGGACTGAAACTGAGGGGATTTTAACCAACGGGCTATTTACAAAGATGTGGGCCATGTGTTGGAGGACCACAACGTGTGGGGAGACGCATGGGAAGTTGCACCAAGCTGCCTTCACCGCTCTGAGCCAGAAAGGGTAGAGGAAGGAGAGAGCCTTGCAGAGAGGGCTACTTGGCAGGAGTGGAGATGCTTAGTTAAGGGACTTAGACAGCCTGCAGTGACCAGGCAGAGGAGGAGCGAGGGGTAGAAATACCCAGATCCATACTTTTCCTTCCCTTAGATCTTGCTTATACTCCCTTCTGCCCCAAACCAGCAGGGAACTAGGGGGCAAGGGAGCCCATTGATAATGCCCATACAGGGATGCCTCTCATAGCACAGAAGCAAAGGGCAGACAGAAGACACCAGAACAGACAAATATTGGTTTCAGATAATGAATTTTAGAAGGACCATAAGCCAAAGGTATATGCCATAGCAATAAATTGGGAAAAAAATAAGAATGCCCTCAGAAGCAGTTTGTCCTGCTTCCTCCTCTGCTTCAGTCCCTCAGAATAAAGACCAGAGCAAAGGAAAGGCGGGAGGGAAGTAAGGCAACATGGTGCTGAGGAGGGGGTGCTTAATGAAGGCATCTTATCCTCTAGGCTGAGTTCCTTAGGATAAGGAAGTGAAGCCCTAGCCGAGTTCCAAGAGCTGAGAGCTTGGGCGATCCAGGGGGGCCCGGGGAAGCAGCAGTTTTCTGGCGCTTCCCCACCAGCGCCATGTGGCAGCCTTAGAGCTGAACGGCTGGGGGCAAAGTCCCACAGCGAAGGCCCAGCAAGCCCCTACCTTCTATTGCCCACAGCCCCGCGGGGTGCAGGAGAGCCCCGATAATTTCCCTGTGCCCTCACTTGTGCACATCTGAAGAGATCGCAGAGGCCGGCTGAGATCATCCCAGGGGATGGATGTCAATGTTCACTGGTGACTGCGCTCAAAAACAAGTCCGCACATTACACTGGCTTCCTGAAACTGAGCTGCAACCCCACCTCACGGGGAGGGGAGGGGAAAGCCATGAAATGACCAAGTTTGCTTTTACGTGACTAAAATTATTTCAGCTATTGTAGGAATGGGATCTTGAGACAGAACTAAGTTGAGTTGTAGAGAAATAAACCTGCATTTCTTTTATGCACACCTGAGTTACGGCCCACGCTGTGGACGCCTCCTCATGGGATCAGGTGAATCTGTTCATGGCCTGCTGAGGTCTCAGACGACACTTGGAAAGGCATAAGAAAAAGAGTGTGTTTTCACAAGATCTGGGACAATTCTCTGGTCCAGCCAACCTTCCCTCTGTCATTTACCTTTTATTGGCAATATAGGGCAAGGGAAAAGATAACTCAAAATAACCTTGACAAATGATCACCTAGACGATAGAGAAACTCATAGGAGGAAATATGCCATTCAACCCATTCTATTCTCAGGCCCATTTTGGCAAGGAAGCCTTCTCATTGCTGGTATCTGGGGGTTTTTTTGTTTGTTTTGTTTTGGTATCTGGTTTTAAAGCCACACCTTGGGAGCCTGGTTTCTGGGCCACTTAAGTCAGCTAAAAAGTGAAGCATAAGCCTATTGGCTTTGTACTTGAAGCTTTCCCTACACGCATCTTAGGGACCGATGCCACCTTCCTACTAAATGAGCTCTCACTCCTAATGCATGTCACCTGAGTCACAAGGAATCCGCGTTCAGACTGTCAAGAAGTAATAGAATGTTAGAAATGGAAGAACATTTAGGGTTTAGAGATGACTTATTTCAATAAGAAGATAGAGACGCCCCTTGTGAACCCCTCCTGGCCCAGCGGGTAAGCACACTGCCGCGGGGAGCTCAGAGACCAGGTAGGGCCTCCATGTAGCCCTGGGATATGCTCAGCCCACACCCTTGCCCATCCGCAGCCTATGGAAGCTCGAGCTAAACAGCCCCCTTATGAGCTAGGAGCTCTTTTATCCCCATTTAGCAGAGAAGCAAACACAAGTCAACGAGGGGGAGACTAGAATAGGAAGCACATCTGTGTATCTGGAAAGCCTACGCTCTTCCCAATAACACTGTGCCTTGTAAATGCAGGTGATGATGAAAGCTGCTTCCAGCATCACTGGAGAAAAGGCAGTGCTGACAGATGGATTGATAAAGAGTTAGACAGACAGACAGATGGATAGACAGGCAATCTTCCCTTTGCTGCCACCCAGGACATTGACAATGCCTCTCAGTTCATTTCCTAAATCTTTCTGCTCCCTGCAGCTCTTGCCTCCTTCAGTGGCTTACCTCTGTGCTTTCATTAATTCCTTATCACTTGTCCCTCAGCTCTAGTCTAGGACTTTGTGAGGACATCTAATTAAAGTCCGAAGGTTCTTAGAAAGAGATACTGACCTGCAATTCAGCCCTTGCTCTAAGCAGGATCAATCTTCAGGTTACTGGTGAAGAGGACGTGGTTTTTAAATAAACGTGTCCAGCTAATCAGCCCTTCAGATGTGTCCATGAAGTCTCATTAGCTGTTCATGAATTCTAACTACATGTTCTGCTTCCCATCTAAGACAAGCAAGCCTGAGAGAGGTACACGTGGAGATCGTGGTTTGTTTGAAGAATTTGTTGCCACAAGAGGAGAAGAGAGAGAGAGGAAAAAATATACATGTGTGTGTGTATGTATATAGCCAGCCCCAGGCAGCATAAGAGAAGCTCACCCAAAGCTGGAACAGATGACCACAATATATACATTATAATAATAGGTCGGACAAATTGTCTGTCATACAACATGCTGCTCTAAGAAGCCTGAGATTATCTAGACTAACATGCAGATGAGGAACCTGGGGCCCAGAGTGGGTACGTGACACTTCGGTCTCCACCGCAGAGCAGGCGCTGGACTTCACAGTCTCTGAGGCTGGGGTAGGGCTATGTCCAGGAGAGGCTGACATCTCTCAGGGGAGAAGTTGAAAGAAGCAGCCAGTCCTCTTCCTGTCTGGCCTAGAACACCTTAGTTCTCACTTTTCCTAAGTGTACACAGCAGCTTCCCAATCACTCCTGCCCAGAGAACAAAGAGAAAGACGTAAATATACCGTGAGTGGATGAGGCAGGCGAGGAAGACATGAAGAATTTGGGCTCCAGAATGTCTGTCACCAATAGCAACAGGATGCTTTCATTGAGTGTTAACTGTATCCATGTGTGGTTCTTATCTCTTTATATATTAACTCATTTGCATGAAGTATCAGAGGCTTAGAAATGTCCAGTGGTTTGTCTAAGCTCACACAGCTGGTCAAGGTTGGAGCCCGAGTTCTAGGTTTGTTTAGTCCTGTGTTGCAAAGCAATTTTGCATTGCCTCAGCAGACAAGGTACAAATTAACTCGAATTAAGCTGAGTGATTTGCTTTTTGTTCTTTACAAAGAGTTATTTGAAAACCAGACTTGTGCCTGACCTCTGCAGGAGCTAGAGGAGATGCAAGTAATGGGACAAAAGAAAATCACACAGCAGATGAGCTAAGTGAATAAAAGCTCCCTGCTTGTGTCAGACAGATGCACGATTGTGTGTGTGCTGCTTCACGGAGAAGAGGTACTTAAACTCCTTAACTATAGAATTTTTTTCATCTTCAGAATGGGAATAAAATAGTACCCACTAACCTGAGAAATCTCAGGTTAGTCCACACACATTTTCCAGGAACGAGCCAGGCACATGGGTCAGTAGAGCTCAGGAATGAGAGTCTGCCTCATCATGAACAAATGTTAGTGATGAGGACAAATGAAAATGCTCATGCAGTTGCTGATGGGAAGGATGTCACCGCGGTGATGACAAAAGCAACAGTGATGCTGTTACTGCTCTGCTTCTGCTGCTGCTGCTGATGTGATGATAGCGACAAAGCCAAAGAATTGGTCCTGGCATGTCGGGAGCTGGTCATAAATGTCAGTGGTTTCTAACTGAAGGGAAGTTTACCCAGAGGATATTTGGCGTATCTAGAGACATTTTTGGTGGTTATAACTGTGAAGGAGGGGGATGCCACCGGCATTTAGCAGGTGGGGTCCAGGGATATTGTTAAATACCCTGCAATGCAGAGGGCAGCCCCCACAGTAAGGAATTATCAGGCCCAAAGAAGACACACAAAGGGCTACCAAGTATGTAAAAAAGTGTTCAACATCACTAATCAACAAAGAAATGCAGTTAAAATCCACACTGTTAGGGTAGCTACTATCACAAAAACAAAATATAAGTATAAGATGGCAAGGATGTGGAGAAATTAATACACTGTTGCTGGGAATGTAGAATGGTACAACCACTATGGAAAACAATATCGTGGTTCCTCAAAAGACTAAAAATAAGGGGGGGATGGCTTATAGTTCAAGTGGTAGAGTGCATCCTTAGCGTGCACAAGGTCCTGGGTTCAATCCTCAGGACTTCCTCCAAAAATAAATAAATAAATAAATAAATCTAATTACCTCCCTACCCCCTCCAAAAAAACACTAAAATTAGAACCACCAAATGATCCAGCGATCCCACTTCTGGGTAAATACCCAAAGGAAATGAAGTCAGGATCTTGAAGAGATGTTATCACCCCATGTTCATTACAACATTATTTATAATAGCCAAGATATGGAAACGACTCAAATATTCATTGACAGATAAGTGGATAAAGAAAATGTGACATATACACACAATGGAATATTATTCAGTCTTGAAAAAGGAAATCTTACCATTCACAACAATGTAGATAAACCTAGAGAATATTATGCTAAGTGAAATAAACCAGATTCAGACAGACAACTATTGCTCGGTTCTACCACCATGAGGCATCTAAATTAGTCAAACTCATAGAAGCAAATAATAGATTGGTGGTTGCCAAGGCCTGTGAGAGAGTAATGGGGAATTGTTGCTTAATAGGCTTAAATTTTCAGTCTTTTGAGATGAATAAGTTCCAGAGATGTGCTGCACAGTATAGTGCCTGTAGCTAACAGTATTGTGCGCTTTAAAACGTGTTAAGGGGATAGATCTCACATTAAGTGTAATGATCACACTAAAAAGCTACAAATGAACACAAGGAAAGTTTTGGAGTTAATAACTATGTTAGTATCTTTTTTTTTATGGTGATGGTGTTATAAATGTATGCCGATGTCCAAACTCATCAAAGTATATAGATTCATACCACTACACACTTACTAAATAACCAAAATCCAGAATATTGACAACACCAAATGTTGGCAATAATGTGGAGCAGCAGAAATTCATTCATTGTCATGGATACACAAAATGGTACATCCACTTTGGAGGACAACTTGGCAATTTTTTACAAAACTAAACATACTCTTATCATACAATGACCATGGCACTCCCTGGTCCTTATCCAAAGGAGTTGAAAACTTGTGTCTACATAAAAATCTGCTCACAGATATTAATAGCAGCTTAATTCATAATTGTCCAAAGCTGGACACAACCAAGATTTCCTTCAACAGGTGAATGGTGGAATATTATGCAGCACTGAAAAGAAATGAGCTTATCGAGTCATGAAAAGACATAGAGAAAGTGTAAATGCATTTACTTAATGAAAGATGCCCATCTGAAAAGGCTACATGTTGTATGATTTCAAGTACATGACATTCTGGAAAAGCCACACTATGGAGACAGTCAACAGGTCAGTAGTTGCCAGGGGTTAGGGGTGGAAGGAGAAAGATGAATAAGTAAAGTACAGAGGATTTTTAGGGGACTGAAAATACTCTGTATAATATTATACATTTGTCTAAACCCATAGAATATACAACATCAAGAGTGAACCCTAAGATAAATGATGGCCTTTGGGTGATAATGATGTGCCAATGTTGGTTCATCAATTGTAACAAGTGTGCCACTCTTTGGGGAGGGGGTTGTTGATAATGGGGGAAGTTATTCATGAGTGAGGGCAGGGCATATATAGGAAATCTGTATCTTCCTCTCAATTTTGCTGTGAACCTAAAAATGCCCTTAAAAAGTTTTTATAGAAAAGGATAGATTTTAAAGATATGAAATGTGCAATTTGGGGCTAAAAAAAGATTATGATTCAGCCTAAAATGTCAATGGTGCTAATGTCGGTCTAGAAGGTGGGAAATCTAACTACTGGAAGTGAGGGACTGAAACTCCCATTGACTACTTGATGCAACCCATTCAACTGCTGTCTTGAATTGTATGGGAACCTGCACTGAAAAGAAGGAGAGTCCCTGAAGACTGGGATGGCTATAACAAAACCTCTTGTATGGGTCAGGACCAAGCCTTGCCCTTGTCCCTCTCCCACAGGACAGCCTGGTGGAGCTAGCTTCCTGGCCCCTCTAAGTTCCTGATGGGAAATTGTACCCTGGTTGTGGTGATATGCAAGATGGTGCCTGGCAGGAGCAATCTCTCTTGCTGAGGCTCTGATGCTGTGATGGGATGAACTAGGCAGGAGGGAGAAGAGTGGGGAGGAAAAGGGCCATCAGAGAATGAAAGAATAATGGAACATTGATCAGCTCTATCACCTACGGGGAGTTACTGCGCTCAGCCCCAGTGCTGTCAGGCAGACCCATGATTGAACCTGCTCAATCACCTGGGTATCCACCCTGCTTAACTCCCATCAGCAGCTGTGCCAGAGGAAGAGGCACCTCAGATACTGTGAAGGGGACCACTGCCCTGGCCAGATATTCGGCAAGTTGGTTTTCTTTTCCCTCCACGATAGCTGGCTCCAAATTCCAGACTCAGCACAGAAAATTTCTTTTTCCTTAGGAGATAGGGCTGGTTGTCGGTGAGTGCGTGGGGAAGGCAAGATTCATTAGGAAGGTCCTGCTGTCTTCCTCACCATGAGGCCAAGGTTTGCAGGAGGTTTTACTGAAGGGGTATTTCTGCAGGGCAGGGGGATACTAAGCCTCACCAAGCTCCAGATGCCTCCAGAAAGGAGGAAGTGCTCAATTTGGTGATAAAAAGAACTTATCTGGCTTTTTTTTTCTTTTGAATTTACTATATTATTTTAGTTTCAGGTATACAACACAGTGATCCAATATTTTTATAAATTATGCTACTAAATATTGGCTATATTCTCTGTGCTGTACAATATATCCTTACTGCTTATTTATTTTATACATAGTAGTTTGTATCTCTTAATCCCCTACCCCATCTGGGCCCTTTGCAGTTCCTTTTCCCCACTGGTAACCATTAGTTTGTTTCCTATCTCTGTGAGTTAGTTTCTGTTTTATCATATTCATTCATTTGTTTTATTTTTTAGATTCCACATAGAAGTGATAACAGAATATTCATCTTTCTTTGTCCGACATATTTCGCTAAGTATAATGCCCTCTGGATCCATCCATGTATTCATAAATGGCAGAATTTAATTCTTTTTTTTATGACTGTTCCATTGTATATATATATATATATATATATATACCATTTCATTGTATTCTAATGTGTATATATATATATATACCATATTCCATTGTGTGTGTGTGTGTGTATATATATATATATATGTGTGTGTATATATATATATATATACACATATATACACACACACACACACATATATATACACACCATATCTCCTTTTATCCATTCTTCTGTTGATGAACACAGGTTTCTTCCATGTCTTGGCTGTTGTAAATAATGTTGCTAAGAACACTGGAATGCATGTATCGTTTTGAATTACACTGATGAAGGAAATTGAAGATAATACAAAGAAATCGAAAGCTACGGCCTGCCTGAAAGAATTAATATTGTTAAAATGTCCATACTACCCAAAGCAATCTACAGATTTAATGCAAACCCTATCAAAATACCCATGAGATTTTTCATGAAACTAGAACAAGTAATCTTAAAATTTATATAGAACCACAAAAGATCCTGAGTTGTCAAAGCAATCTTGAGAAAAAAGAACAAAATTGCAAGTATTATGCTCCCTGGATTCAGACTATACTACAAAACTACAGCAATCAAAACTACATGGTACTGATACCAAAACAGACACATAGATCAATGGAACTGCATAGAGAGCCCAGAAATAAACTCGCAAGCTTAGGTCAATTAATCTACAACAAAGGAGGCAAGAACATACAATAGAGAGTCTATTTAATAAGCAGTGCTGGTAAAATTAGACGGCTATATGTAAAAGAATGAAATTAGAACATGTTGTCACACTATATACCAAAATAAATTCAAAATGGGTTAAAAACCTACGTGTAAGTCCTGAAACCATAAAACTCCTCGAAGAGAATATAGGCATAACACTCTTTTACGTAAATTGTGGCAATATTTTTTAGATCTCTCTCCTAAGCCCAAAGAAACCAAAGTAAAGATAAACAAATGGGGCCTAATTAAACCTAAAATTTTTTGCACAGCAAAGGAAACTATCAACAAAATGGCAGACAAAGCCTACTGAATCGGAGAAAATATTTGCAAATGCTATGACCAATAAGGGGTTAAATATCCAAAATATACAAACAGTTCATGCAACTCGGTATCAAAAAAAACAGCCTAATTAAAAAATGGGCAGAAGACCCGAATAGACATTTTTCCAGAGAAGACATACAGATGGCCGACAGGAGCATGAAAAGATGTTCAGCATCACTAATCATCAGGGAAATGCAAATCTAAACCACAATGAGCTATCATCTCACACCTGTCAGAATGGTTATCATCAAAAAGTTACAAATAACAAATATTGGTGAGGATGTGGAGAAAAGGGAACCCACATGCACTGTTGGTTGGGATGTGAATTTGTGCAGCTACTATGGAAAACATCAATGGAGGTTCCTCCAAAAACTAAAAATAGAACTACCATATGATCTTGCAGTTCACTCCTGTGTATACAGATTAGAAGAAAGCAAAAACTACCCTTTTGTCATTTGGAATTCTCTTGGATGGTCATGAGTTCTCTGTTGCAGAAGCAAAAACACTTTTCCTTAAGCATAAGGAGTTGGATTCTCTTCTGTCCAAGATCACTGTGTCACAGCTCATGGTTCTGAGTCCTCCGCTGCCAAACATAGATGATAAAGCCTATCTTTGTGGTGCAGTTTTTAAAAGCACAAATGAAGATGAATATTAAAAACATGATGAAAAGCTCAGCCACACAGAAAGCTAGCTGCAAAACTCAGCAGAGGGAGAGAACTTTCCATACAAGATCTGATTTTTAATCATCGCTGGGGTCACAGTGCCTTACACTGTGCCACACACAGTATAGTAAAGAGAAAAGAAAACCCATGCAAATGAGTAAGTTACCATCCCCAGCTGCCTCCCTGGGAAGAGAATTATGTCATGGAGGACTCTTTGCTGAGTAAGTGATGGATACTGGAGTGGAGGAGCTAGAATAGAGCTAAACTGCTGTGTAAGAGAAAGAGAAAGAAATGGAGAATAAAGCAGTAGAGAAGACGGAGTGGGGGTGGGACCGGGGGAAACTTAGTGGATGGCAGTTGATGGCAGGAACGGGGAAGTGATGGTGGTTACATCTGCAGGTTGGGCTATCACGTCATCTGCTATGTGGTGATATAGACCCTCTTCTGCATCTCCCTGTGAAACTTTCACTAACACATGACTTGCTACTGCTCTGTGAAGGGCGCTTCATTTGGGAGCTTCAAAGTTGGCCTGAAGTTAGATCCGAGGGTGCCTGTGGGAGACCTGCCACATCCAGGCTGTCCTGCACGACAACACTCCTTTCTTTCCATGGCTGGCCTGAGATTTTATGTGTCCTGACGAAAGTCCACCGTCTGACACTGCTAAACATGAAGTTGTACTCTACAGTTGACCCAGATCTCCTTTACATTATTTACTCTCGGTTCCTTCCAAATTCATCAGCATATTATTATATTTTGGGAGCAGATGGAACAGAGTAAAGAGGAAGCTGGAGAGAGGATCCCAAATCTACATCATGTTTTCCTTTTAACCAAAACCTACTTGGTATTCAGCAGAAATTTTGAGTCTAGTGTTTGGCGTAAGTTAATTGTGCACATTAATAACTATAATTTTCCCCTATAGTCAAGATACTAAGAAACTGTTTCAGCTACATCACACAAAATAGTAACCAGGACGGACTTGATGATGAAGGATGAAGAGCCAGTAGTCTGTTGTTAACTTCAGATAAAGGTACCTAGCACTTCACAGTTTGGAAAACTTTTTCTTTTTTCTTTTTTTTTATATCTGTGACATTCTTTAATCTTCACAAAATCACTGTGTGGTCAGTAGTGTCCTCATTGTGTGGACACTGAAATGGAAGCCAGAGAGGTTAGGAAATGGTGTATGCCCAAGGATAAAATTCAGATTTTTAAGTTCACTTTTTTAAATGTAATATTTGGGGTTGGGTGAAATGGAATGCAGGATGGGAAGACAGTCAGCCCAACAAGCTCACAAGACCCTCTCGCTTCCCTTTCCTGCACCTTCTCATTTCAGGGGACATTTCTAGATGGTCCTTGCCTCTCTCTTTATAAATTCGCTTTTGGTGGGGTGGGGGAATTGTCAGCTGTCTAACAAAGTTCTAGCTTTCCTTTTCATTTCATTGAGTCGTTTCTGGGAAGTGACTGCCCAGAGAGGAGCCACACTTCCCAGGCTCGCTAATACCCAGGTCAAGCATATGATCAGCTCTCGCCTGGGGAATGGAAGCAGAAATACTAAATATCAGTGACAGGAAAGGGTATGCAAGAAGTGTGTGTGCCTTCTCCATGTTTTCTCTTCCCTTCCCTCTGAGGGGATGGCAGGTATTCTGAGACCCTCGAGGATGGTAGAGACACAAGCTGGAAGGAACCTGGGTGGAAGAAAGCTGTGTTAGACTGTGAGGTGGATGAGACATAAAGTTCCATTTTGTTAAGTCCCAGGAAGCAGGGACTTATTTGGGAGAGCAGCAAGCGCTGCCTTGTCTAAAAGATGAGCGTGCACCTTGCTGTGGAATGTGGGAATAACTGGTGCCTGTTATTTTGGGGTTCACACCAAAACTGAAACAGAATGAATACCATTTTGAAAAACAAACCCCAATTTCTGACATAGGAGAAGGTTCTAGAAGAAGTGAGAACTCTCTTTTGGGGAGATAAGGAAAAAATGCTATTCCAGAATCAGGAGGTACAGACATTTGAAAAAAAAAAAAGGCCAAAATAAAAACAGTATTTTCCTAAATAATTGCCTGGTGAATGGCTAAGCAAGTTGTCCTCCCCAACACACACACACACACACACACACACACATTTGGCAAGGGAGTTTATATCAAGATATTGAGTTATCTACTGATAATTGCAGCTGGTCCCTCTGCATAGGGTCCTCTTGTGCCCTCTTACAAGGGCTTGTAGGATGAGCTTGGTACAGCCTGCAGACCTGTCCACCCCCATCCCTTCAGGTAAATCCTACCAGTGGACAAGATCTACTCATCTACCCAGAGCTCACAATCAGCCTTCTCTTTCAGGAGAAAGGCCAGAAATAATTAGAAACCTATTGTTTTCTATTTATAAATAATTTTAGGCAATTAAGAATCATGGGTAAACAGCAGCACAGAAGAGAGACCAAGACGAACAGAGGTTCCAGCTCACATTTACAGAGCACTTTGTATCAGGCATTTTTCTAAAGATTTTGCAGATATTAATTTACATATTTCCCATCTTCACTCTTTGAGGTGTTTTTTTACACTCAGGAATTTAAGGCACAGAGGCCACGTGACTTGCCTCAGGACAAAAAACTAGTAAACACGCTCTACATACCCAGATTCTTAACCAAGAAATTTCCCTGTCTCCTATAATCAATGAAACATGTGGCCTTTGAGGGAATAAAGAAAACAGAGGGGAAGTAAGTAAATATAGATCTTAAGTGTTCTCACTCCACCGAAAAGAAAACAAACAAATAAAAAAGGAAATATGTGAGGTGATGGACTGTAAGTTAACTTGATTTTGGTCATTTTTCTATATATCTCTGTATCTACATATCTATATATCAAACCATCATATTGTACACCTTAAATATACACAGCATTTATTTGTCAACTCTACCTCAATAAAGTTGAAAAAATAAATTTCCTCAGAGATATTCAAGAACAAGTTGCTATATTAAAAATATATGTGTATAAATGAGAACAAATCATTGGGAACTAAAAATATGATGGCCAAAATAAAAATGTAATTAAAAGTCTAAAAAGCCAATGAATGTCCCAAAATAGATAACAAAAAGCAAAAAGAAAAGAAAAAGAAAGTTTAAGAAGCCTAGAGAATCAATACATCTCGAGGGTAACAGCCATCTGAAAAATGTTCCAGAACAAGAGAACAGTAGAGGTGGTTAGAGAAGATATAAAAAAACAAGCAGAAAATTGTTTCCTGGAACTGAAGGATACCTGGGGTTTTCAGATTTAAAGTGTCCACCGATTTCCTGGTAACATGAATACCAAATGACTTACACATAAACATCCCCATGAAATCTCAAAACTCCTTTAAGAGAAATTTATCCAAACTTCAGAAATGAACCCCAAAATTTCAGTCTAGCACATAAATCTTTCCCTGGTGCTACTAAGCATAAGAAGACAGAAACATAGAAACTGGTGGCCCCCAGAGTCCAACCTCATGGGTGACTCTGGCTTTTTAGTTGTGTTTTAACTGTGAGAGGCACCAGGATGAGACTGAAGAGGGAAAGAAGGATGAAGTCAGGATATTCGGCCTCCCTGCTGGATAATTGTGCGTTGGCTCTGGGTCTCTGCTGAGGCCATAGCTCCTGGCAGGAAGCCTTCTCATTCACCTATCCTTTCTTTGGGCCTGGAAATAGCTCCCTGCTCTTGCGGGCCCTGGGGTCCTCCACTAGCCCTTCGGTTTTCCTAAATCTTGCCCACATCTTGTAATAATCTCTTTATCCAACTTTCCTCAATTACAGTCTGGGTGGACAATCTGTTTCCAGTACAATAGATGAACTCTGGTAGAGAATACAGAATTTCAAACCTAGAAATTAATCGTCTTACAAGCTATCAAGAAGGCAAGCAAATATTGAATCATTACATTGTACGCTTGAAATGAATAATAATGTTACATATCAGTTGCACCTCAATTTAAAAAAAAAGATTTATGTATATTATGTATGGTTATAAAAGAAGCTAAGAAGATCATTAAATTGTAATTTGTAAGGAAATACAATACTATAGTATACTATAGTAGCAGTGAGATCAAACCTTCCCCATTAAAGAGAAGGAATGTAAAATATTTCTAGAATTTACATTTAGAGTAAATGACAGTTGGCACAGCTAAAAATGTATACAATAGCCCTTCAGGGTTCCTTTTTACAAAGTTGCAGTTGTGAATTGGTAAAGGATTCTTAACCACCAGAAATGACATGTAAAACCAACCAACCTTCATCTTTTAGATGTTTAGCTATTACACTTCTCGCATAAGCTTTCTTTGGCCCTAGATTAGTTATTTAACGTGGTTGAATTATCTCCTTAGAAATGCGTAATTATGTCTAAATGCATTACTAAAAATTGGTAAAAATAGTAACTTTTGAGTCTACTGCCTGAAGCATGGCCATGAGAGCTGATCAAAAAATTCTGTGGGCAGGTGATGTTTTAGTTTCATAAAAGTAAACTGAGATCCAGAAAGCTCTTACACCTCAACTCATTCCAGAGCACCCCTGCTGGGTATTGTGTACAGGATTCCAAAAGATGACAGCCAATGCAATGTCCTGGTAGCCTCCCGGCCCATCACCCATACACACCATTCAAAGAGCTTTTCCTCCAACTTCCAGGCTGTCTTCACACCAATGATGTCACCGCTGGGCAATTCTGTATTAGTTAAACATACACTGGAGCACTAACACCTCCAGACTTTGGATAGCATCTTTGAGCACATCTGATTTATTTTTCCTTCTTTGGATAATCAACCTCATTATAATAGTCAGATTTACTGTAATATATCTTATCTCCATAAAAATTTTTTAAAAATTCAATCACAAAATCAAGACTTCAGAAATGTACCCAACAATTGATGGAAATTTAGTATACAATAAAAGCAGCAACTCAAATTAGTGGGGAAAGGTGGAATTAGTAAAAAGTAGTATTGGGAAAATGATACATCGTATGGGAAAATATTAAATTGCTGGTTTTGCCTAGTCTACTATCTGGACTAAGAAGAAACTGGTTTAAATAACCGGTTTCAGGGGGAAAGTATAGCTCAGTGGTAAAGTGCATGCTTTGCATGCACGAGGTCCTGGGTTCAATCCCCAGTGCTTCCTTTAAAATAAATAAATAAATACCTAACCCTCCCCCCCAAAAAACTAATAATAACTGGTTTCAAAGAGAATACAAAGGAAGAGGCAAATAAGAGTTGCAGTTCTTAACATAAGAAAAGAAGTACACTATTTGCACATATATATATTCCCATTTTAAAAAGTAAATGGTAGCATTCTACCCACATTACCTTCTGTCATTTTAATCTCTTAAGTATATCCTAGAGATTTACTCCATGATGTTTATAAAGATATCTCTCATTTTTTCCTTTCCCATATGCATGGCTTTTTTCAGTGTAACACAGAGTTGGTAAGATAAATTTCTCTTTATAGACACATTCCAGCTAACAAATAAAAGAGGCCTGATGGGTTAGAATACCCTCCTCTATAACCTCCTATAAAGTAGGAGGTCTTGGCGTGATCATCAGTGGCTGCTAACATCGCACAAACGGAGACAATAAGATATCGTGGGCCTCCTGGCAGCACCACGTCTGAAGCAGTCTTGCCAAAAAACATCAAACCTGAACCTGTCCAAACATCTAGGTTTAATTACCAATATATAGAAAATACAGGGGACAAATTAGCACTTTAAAATGACACCATGGGGCTATAATCAAAAAAATCCAGATTGTTGGAAATCCTCCAGGACAAAAGATCCAGTTTCTTCAACAAAAATAGTATCAATTACAACAACCAAAATAAAATTGTAATAAAGAAAACACAGATGAAGGGAGAAGGCGAATTAAAAGAAATATAAAAGATATACCAGTCCATCCAATGCCTAGATCAGTTTTTTTTTATTTTTTTAACATTTTTTATTGATTTATAATCATTTTACAATGTTGTGTCAAATTCCAGTGTTCAGCACAGTTTTTCAGTCATTCATGGACATATACACACTCATTGTCACATTTTTTTCTCTGTGATTTATCATAACATTTTGTGTATATTTCCCTGTGCTATACAGTGTAATCTTGTTTATCTATTCTACAATTTTGAAATCCCAGTCTATCCCTTCCCACCCTCCCCCCCCCGGCAACCACAAGTTTGTATTCTCTGTCTGTGAGTCTATTTCTGTCCTGTATTTATGCTTTGTTTTTGTTTGTTTGTTTTTGTTTTTGTTTTTTAGATTCCACATATGAACGATCTCATATGGTATTTTTCTTTCTCTTTCTGGCTTACTTCACTTAGAATGACATTCTCTAGGAGCATCCATGTTGCTGCAAATGGCATTATGTTGTTGGTTTTTATGGCTGAGTAGTATTCCATTGTATAAATATAACACTTCTTCTTTATCCAGTCAACTGTTGATGGACATTTAGGCTGTTTCCATGTTTTGGCTACTGTAAAAAGTGCTGCTATGAACATTGTGGTGCAGGTGTCATCCTGAAGTAGATTTCCTTCTGGATACAAGCCCAAGAGTGGGATTCCTGGGTCAGGGTAAGTCTATTCCTAGTCTTTTGAGGGATCTCCACACTGTTTTCCACAGTGGCTGCACCAAACTGCATTCCCACCAGCAGTGTAGGAGGGTTCCCCTTTCTCCACAGCCTCTCCAGCATTTGTCATTTGTGGATTTTTGAATGACGGCCATTCTGACTGGTGTGAGGTGATACCTCAAACAAATGGGACCTAATGAAATTTACAAGCTTCTGCACAGCAAAGGAAACCAGAAGTAAAACAAGAAGAAAACCTATGGAATGGGAGAAAATTTTTGCAAGTGAAACCGACAAAGGCTTCATCTCCAGAATATATAAGCAGCTCATACGACTCAATAAGAAAAAAATAAACAACCCAATCCAAAAATGGGCAGAAGACCTAAACAAGCAATTCTCCAAGGAAGACATACAAATGATCAAAAAGCACATGAAAAAATGCTCAATATCACTAATTATCAGAAAAATGCAAATCAAAACTAGATCAGTTTTGAATCTGTATTCAATCTGTCCAAAAATTTTAAAAAGCATTCATATTACAGGTGAGAAAATGTGAACATTGACTTGTTGTTTGATGTTATTAAGGAATTGATACTAATATTTTGGGCATAAAAATGATATTGTAGTTATAATGATCAAAACAAGTTTTCTTAAAATCTATAGATACAGACTGAAATATTTATAGATAAAATGGTAGAAATCTAGAGTTGTTTCCAGATGATCTGAGGCACTGTATGGGAAGCAGATTGGAACAACCTTACTGAAATAAGATTGGCCATTTATGAGTAATTGTTGAAGCTGAGTGATTGGTACATGAGAGGTTCATTATACCTCTCATGTAATTTGGGGAGACTGTATACAGCATGAAAATGACACGGTACACTTCCCTCCTTACAGGACAAGGACACATTTGTATCTTTTCACCCTCATCTTATTAGAGGATGTTATAGGGCATAAAATCCTTAGTAGGCAAGAAATTCTTTCTCAAAAGCGGTGGCAGATGCATTATGCCCCATTTATTGTTTATCTTAAATAGCAAACACTTCGAGTTAATGTAAAAGAAGATATGATTGACAAAGACTCTGTAAGATAGGAAATTTCTGTATAGTCCTTGTATCTTCTCAGGTATTCAAAACTTTCAAATACAACCAGAGATTTACGACATTCTCCTCAGGGTTTGTTGTAAAGGGACTTTTCCTAAATAAGGAGTGCAGGCAGCAGGAAACAGCCCCCTTAATTGCAGAGAAAAAGAAGGACGTCGATCTTCCATAGTATTTAAAAAAAAAAAAACAAAATGAGACAACGCTCTGTACGCCCATGGGAATCATACAATCATCCCAACTTTTTCAAGTTCAGAGGGAAGTCAGGGTTTGGAAAGAGGAATGGGGAGAGTAGATCTTCCCGGATCTTCTGATGCTCATAGCACAGTGATCAAAGCATCTGAATCAACTATTGAGGCTTCTTTAAACAGAGGGACAAAGTGAGAATATCGCAAACTTGCCCCAAAGTCCCAGAGTTTCTGAGAGAAAGAACCGAGTGCTCCTTGAAGAGCAGACTGAGCTGGGTGCAAGGAGCAGAGAAAGTACCACCAGTCTGAAATTTCAGACAGTTGCACTGCCCTTTTTTTACCAAAGGCAAGTTCGAGTGCCCAACGCATCATGAGTCCAAATAAACTGAAACTGAAACAAACTGAGTTTGGAGCAAAGGAAGGTTTATTGCAGGGCTGAGCAAGCAGGATGGAGTGGCTCATGCCCAAGAAAATCCCAAACTCCACAAAGGGTTTCAGCAAAGCATATTTAAGGTCAGGTGAGGGAAGGGGTTGCAGGTATGTGATCAGCTTGTGCACAGTTCTCCGACTGGTTGATGTTGAGGGAACAGGGCGGTCAACACTATCAATCCCTAGGCACCAGAAGGTCTGGGAGCCGCAGGCTCTTGGTCATCAAAGTAGTCCATTTCTTCCCTTTGGTGGTGGGTTTAAGCATCTGAAAAACTCAGGAAATATGCATGAGATACTATTATCTGGGTGCCTCAGAGAGGAGCTGCAGCAGGGGATATGGGGGAGACGTCTGCCCCTGGAAGGCCCCACGTGGTCCTCCTCGGTTATAAGTTGTGGATACAGACTTGATGCTTCCCCTAAACCTCTGCACCCAGAGTCAACTGGCAACTGACTCACCGAAAGCTGTATCTATTCCCTTCTCTGGCACTAATTACAACCCTATGCAGTAGGGACTCTCCTTGCCATCTAACAGCCAAGGAGAAGGTATTATGTCCACACTTGATTTTTTCCCCTGGGTCTCTAGGGCCGTTATGACCATCTCTCCATTTTTTTCCATGCAGACCTCACTTACATCATTACATCAGAGGCAGAGGCAAACTTTGACAACTACTTTCTTGACCTCTGGCCCTGGAATCAGGGCTCCTGAAGCAACTCTCGCATCCCCAAACTTGGAGCAGCGTAGATTTTTATCATTCTCAGTCACTTTCTTTACTGATAATTGGACCCAATGGGGCACTGTCGATGCACGTTTCTCTCTTCAGTTATCCTCCAGTTCCATCCAAAGGGTCAATTTAGGGTATAACTAAATCAATTACTCTGAAAGGGCACCATGACAACAGTTACAGAAAGTGGCATTCATTCATGCTGTGGGAATTATTAGCTTGTCAACCTCACAACTCACGGAGACAAAGAGTTAAAAAAGCAAGGAATTTGGTTGTTCACTTATTCATTTCTTTTACTCTTTTATTTGTGTGTGTGTGTAAAACTTACGACCCAGAGCAATTCTATTCCTTGCCTTCATGAGGCTTATAGCTTAGTGGAAGACATAAACATGAATTTAATAACAACCTAATTAAAAATACTGCTACAGATGGAGGAAGGTGATGAGAATGTGAGGTACAACAGAGACCTCTTTTCTACCCTGGGGCCCAGGAAGATCTTTCTAAAGCTCATTCTATAGGATGAGCAGGAGATATGTCTTCTAAGCAGGACTTTACACAAACTGCTCTTTTCTGGGAATCAAAAAGAGGACAGTGTGGCCAGAGACCATTAGGTGACAAGGAGATGGACATACGACCTAAGAAGAGGCGGGCCAGGGCACGTAGAACCCTGTTGACAAGAGCGTGGTGATAGCACAAGAGAGGAATGTGGCATAGCAGAGGGGCACGGACGTTGACACCAGGGCATTTAAATTCTGGAACCACTGGCCAAACTGCATTCTCTCCTGTGGGTCCGCCATGGCTTTGCAGGGCCTGGGTGAGGACTTAGAGTGCACTGTATGCCCTGGACAGGTGTGGTCCCTGCACTGCAACAGAAAGTTATGGAACTAGAGAAAGAAGATGAAAATGAGGAAGGAATGGGACAAAGACTTTGAAGACCAGAGCCCCTGGGTTGTTTCTCAACCAAACTCTGGATGCCAAAATAAGTTTTTATACCACATGCCAACTGCACTGGAGAAAATCCACGAGCCACCCAGATCCCCACAACAGTCCCAGCTTCCTGAGCTCCGGCCACTTGCCAAGGCTCCGTTCCCATAGATCGAAAGCTCCAGCTACCACTGCCTAACATCCCAGTGGGCTCAGCCTCCCCTGGGGAGTGTACCAGGCTATGCGCAGCCCCCGCTGCGCTTGCCGTGGCAGGAGCTGGAGCAGTTCGAGTACCTAGTCTATCTCCACTGGATTCATGGAGGCTTTGGTTCCTTCAGTGTCTGCCTGGATACCAGGAGGTCAGTTATCACAACCTGAATAAGCAGAGGCATTGAAGGCCCACAAGGTGGACTGTGAGTAGTGAGAGACAGCAAATGGAAAGAAGCCAGAAATAAAGAGCTTGACCTTCCTCCCTTAAGACGGGCTGTTCTGACACTGTTTTTACACGTCCTCCGAGAGAGATCCCATGTGATTGAGCAACCAGCTGGAGCTCTTGAGAAGCTGTGGTCAACTTGGTAATATACCACGTTTTATTTGCTTTCTCTCCTTGCTGCTTCATTTCCCTCCCTCCCTCATGTCGCTTGCTGGGACTGCTTCTCCCCAGGAAGCATCAGCATGTCAGCTTTGCTTGGTGCTCTGTTTACTGGGTTCAGACAGACTACAGCTGCCTAGGAAGTGTGTTGAAAAAGTATCTGAGCGGAGCCCAGACCCGGTGGACAAGAGCGCTGTGATCAGTGGGCGAGGTCACTGGGAGAAAATGTGCCCAGTGCCTGTCCTCTCTGAACCGGATCCTTCTATGGTTGAGGACCTCTTAACATCCGCAGTCCCTGAGCGCACTTAGGAGCACAGAGGATGTGAAATCAGACTTGCCTCCAAACTAGAAAAACACAATAAGGAAGAAATATTTGGTGCCGGGAGGATCATAGCTAAGAGCAAATTAAGCAAGCCCTTTGTGGGAGTCAGCACACACTTAGAGCAGAGGCTGAAGACAAAACCATGGATTAAATGGCTTCATGGATAATAACAGTAATACTCAGTTACGGTGTGCCAGTAAGATCATCACATGTTCCATCTCCTTTAGTCATCATAACAGTACTATAAGGCATACGCTCTTTACAAAAAACACTTCATTTTACAGATGAGGAAACAGACCCAGAGAGGCTGAGTAAGTGGCCCAAGATCACACAGCTAAGAAGAGGCAGAGGCGCCTGGGCAGTCGGGCTCCAGGGGCCAGGCCCCTCACTGGAACGCTGTGATGCGTAGAAGTGCTCTCTGCTGGCAAATAGGGCCTGACTTGCAGGCAGAGACAACATACTGAGATAATGCATCTCTTCCTAGAAGATCATATCAAGAGGGAGACCAGACCTCCCTGTAGCTTGTCCTTTCCATGCATCTTGGGATCAGAATCTTGAGTCAGGGAGAGATGCTGACTGAGGTAGAGACACAAGTTGTCGGAGTACTTGGGAGCTGTTCTTATTTTAGAAATTTTTAAAAAATCACCTCTAATATGCATCAGAAATGCGTCAAACTTCTTGTCATATATTGCAGGACATTCAGACATCTTTTTACAATTTACTGCTCATTTCCAAAGTTTGATAGATGTAATTCCCACGGACTTTTTACAACACTGGCTCCAAGTAGGACAGGAAAAGTCTAGGGTTTTATAAAGGGTGGCCTTAGGGGTCTCTTAGAAATAAACATTTCACAGAAGTAATCTCAACAAATATGGGGTAAAATTAGCTTCCTGGTGCTAATTAAGAGAGAAGAAGGGCTACTCTCTTAATACAAGGACATCAGCTGGTCCATCGGCATCTTCCAAATGCAGAGACCAACATGGGGCTCTTTCCAGCGTGGTTAATTTGCCAGGATGAAGGCAGACAACCTCCCCATTGGAAGGGACTTTAAATGGTTAACTTCCCTCCCACACCTTCATTGTTGCTTATTAACATGGGAGTCTGATTAGAAATTAGATTCTCTGTGAGAGCTTCAACTAATAATTTAAGAACTTTTGCTGTACAGCCATTGCAAAACAATTACATAAAGATTAATTAGCAAATTCCCAAAACAGTGGTAAACAGCAAAGTACTTTAATTAAAACCATTATCTCTAAAATCTGAACGTTAATAACAGTAGTAGTCCAGGGAGGAATGAGAAGTAAGCTGACAGAGAGTGGGGAAAAAAGGATAAAGTCCTTTGGCGCCAGCACTCAGCCTGCCATTACTTCCACATCTGTTCTCCTGGTTAATTACTCTCGAGACTCTCCAGCCATTGAGTTGGACAAGGTCCCACATTCCTCCTTTGGGTCTCTCTGCCTGTGGCTTTGAGATCCACGGCAGACAGATCTGTCACAATCAGCCTGCCTCCAACGAGAGGATTTTAATCCTCAAAAGAGCGAGAGGCGGTAGGTGGTGCAAACAATAAGACCTTCTCGTGGGGAGTTCACACAATTTGGAATTGTCAGAAAACACCTACGACAATGACTCTTGTCTTTCAGAAGCAACTGATAAATTGTCCAACTCAGACTGCTCAGCACAGACTCTGAATGAGGTGTTTGACAAAGGAGCTCACTAAAATGAAATTTAACAAGAGCACCACTCAGTGAGCGCACACACTGGGCTTGGTTCATTTCCTTTGCAGTCTTACGTTACCGCAGGGACCGCGCAGAGCCACGCTGCTTCTGTTCTCAAGCAGACTAGCTCACCTGGCCCAGGACACGGGGGCAGCCTGCTCTTTCCCGCTCCAGGCGCATTCATTTCCTCTCTACTGCAGGGATCCGCTTCAGTGGTGCGTCAGGGGTAAACGTTTAACCCATTTAAGGCAGAGACTTTTATCATATTGTGAGCCTGGCAAGAATTACAGCATAGACTTGACAAAGATTGATTTCTCCTAAGTCCTCCAGCCCATGAACTTCAATTCGGAGAAAACTTACCCTCAACAAGGAGAGCTGATGTCTGTGTAACTCCACACCAGCCACTGTGCAGAGCTGGCCTGGACCCGGAGCTCCTTATAAGAGCAGGTGAGGGCAGTGCCCTCCCCGACCCCTTCCAGTCACTGATTGAGACTCTGTTGTAGACAAGTGGCTTAGAGCCACCTTCCAACTCAGGTACCCATTCCATCCACACTGCCTCATCTCACAGGTATTCAGGGACTGATGTACATCGCAGTGATACAAGGCCCTGTCCTGGACCAGCAGAGTCAGACTGTCTGCCTGCAGCCTGGCTTCTTACTCTGCTTTACTCCAGAAATTATGCAATTCACAGCTATTAGTACAACAGCTTCTGCAGATTTCAGAAGAGAAAAAGGGGGAAAAATGCTACTACAAAATCCCTGTGCTTGGTTAAAAGACCGTGAATTTCCCCATTCTTTGAACTCTTGTCAATGTGGTATTTATGCATCTGAAGCCTGTTTTTCAGTCATATGAATTCTATAAAAGTGACATCAGTCAGTCAGCAGAAACCTCTGGAACTACAGCCATGAAAGACAATAAGGGAGAAGGCCAACGCGAGGCAGGGCGGAGCAGGGAGCAGGGTGAGAGGGAGCAGGGCTGGATGGGGGATGCTGCCCCGGAAAGCCTGGGTGCAGGTCTGACTTCAAAGGACCCGGGAGGCAGGGGGCAGGGCTCACTCTGATGTTGAACAAACTCAGCCCCAAACTCACTCTGAGCGCCATCTGCCATCCTTTGGGCTTGCCTTGCTCCCCTTTTCATTTATCTTGCTCACTAGACAGGAAGCTTTCTGAAGGCAGGAGCTGTGTAAATTCGCTTGGACCCCCATAGCCCTGAGCCATGTGCAGGCTTGGGGGTGGCACGCAGGTTGGACAGGTGAGACAGAGGTGCTGGCCTATCAATCACGGTCCTTGAAGAAGCAGTTGGCACCTCAATATCAGAAGGTTTTATCAGGTGACGTTTTGCAAAGGTCTGGGTGGAGCTGTGACCACACAGGTCTGAAGGCATGTAGGGAGGGAGGAATGAGGTTCCCAGTTCTCAGAGTTCTATAGACATATTGTCAGGTTTTGTTTTTTTGGGGGGGGTGGTAATTAGGTTTATTTACTTATTTATAGTTTTTTTTTAATGGAGGGACTGGGGATTGAACTCAGGACCTCGCGCATGCTAAACACACGCACGCTACCACTGAGCTTACCCTCCCCCTCCTGACACACTGTCTTGAAAAGAGGAACTCAACCAACCCAAGGCGACACTGCTGGGAGGAGGCAAGAGGAATAAATGCTCTGAGTCCCCTGCTCCCTCCCTCCCTCCCCAGTCACTTAGGTTGCTCCCTCAAGCACAGAGCAAGGTGGAGAAGCTCCTACAGGCCAGCTCCGCGCAGGACGCCTTGGAGCTCAGCCTTGGGAGAGCATAGCAGATGCCCCTGGTGCCCTGGGTCAGATCCTCTCCTCAGCTCACCTCTACTTGGAGTTCCATGCCCGGCTGTTCACCTAGCCCTGGTGTGTCCCACTTCAAGGTCACTCCACTTTCTGCCCCAGTGCTTGGTCTGATTTCTCGAGACCTCGAAATCTGCACCAAGGGCAGCCCAGGAGTGTGGACCTAACACCCCTGGGTACAGGCCCCAAACAAGAAGAGGAGATGATGGCCAGTTATCCTGTTTCCCGTCGTCCAGGTGGATGATCCAGGAAGACATTCTTTCATGTCTGGGAGGGTGCTATCCTAGCGGACTTGAACCCTGTTTTCCACGGTAGCAACTAAGGTCATGCCCCTCCTTGTCTTGCTCTGCTCACATCCTCACTCTTGGTTCCTGCAGCCACTTCCTAGATGAACAACCTGAGACTCTGCCTTTGGGGGAGCTCAACTAAGCCAGGTGGACTGGCCAATACAGATTGCCTACATAAAGAAACATTACATCAAATTGCTGCCTCATTCCATACACAGAAACCAGTTCCTGACGGATTAAAGACTTCAACGTAAAAGGTCAAAGCCTGAAATGTTCAGGAGCATGTGTTTATGGCCTTGGAGTAGGGAAAAACTTCTTAAATAAGACACAAAAACTGCTAACCACAAAAAAAAAAATATGAATAACAAGTGTGACATTATAATTATAGGATTTCTGTTTATCAAAAGATACCATAAATAAAAGGAAAAGGCAAGTTACTAACCAGAGAAGGGATCTGTAACCCACGAAACAAGTAAAAGATTATTACTAAAAATATCCTAAGAAAAATCAATAAGGGAGAAAATAATTTTAAAATGTAGGTCAAAGAAGAGAATCCATAAAAGGCCGTAAGTAAAAGATTCTCAACCAACTACTAATCAGAAAGATGCAACTTAAGACCAAATGTGATTTTTAAGAAGGGTGATAACGCAGAGCAGTTAAAAGCAAAACCAAAACATCTGGGGGGGTCAAATTCCTGGCTTCCCGGTGGGTCAGCCACATCATCTTCCTTATATTACTTTCCCGCTCTGTGCTGTAGATTTCTCATGCATAAAACGGGGCTAACAGGACTTCCTACCTCGTAAGGTAAATGAAAGCAGACCACAAAGCACTTAGCACGTTGCTTCACAAGCAGTAAACATGCAAACTACTTTCAAAAACAATCCCCAGGCTACTCATAGATCATGTAATTGACGCTGACCCAGAATATTGCCCTGAAGAGCATGTTAAGTGGCCTTCACAGGAAGGAACAGTTTCTACAAGCAGTGGGTGTATTTACTATACTGCAGCCTTAAACAAAGAAGGATGGATTAGCGACATTAATTCATCATGGTCAGAGGTATCTGAAAATAGATTTTATCTTTAATCCAGAGTGCCTCCAAGGCTGCTGTTCTGGAATTTCAGCAGAAATGTTGAGAAAAGCCCAGGATTCAGGTGTTTTACAACTCTCTCTATCACTTGCATATACAAAGGAAAGTTACTGCCAGGGCCTAGGCACCTAGACAGGAGTGATTGGCAGCCCAGCCAGTGTGGCCAGTGGTTAAGAGCTTCTCCAGCTGGTGGCCATGCTGAGGACAGGACAGAGCCGTTCCCTGGTGGTCTCCCAGGGACTCCAAATGGACAGTGAAGATATACTTTGAGAAACGGAACCTGGACTGGGGTCTGGATTTCAGATCTATCTACTGCTGGGGTGCTCTAGAGGGAGACACCTCTGGCATTTCATGGGTTTATGTTGAGGCTCCGAAGAAGCACGCAACACCTATGAGCACACAGCAGGTACCAGGCACTATGCCGAAGAATGTATATACATTTTCTGATTCAATCCAAAGAACAACTCTGTAAACAAAACTATCAGGAACCAAAGGATTTCAAGATCAGAGAGAGCTAGGGCTGGAACTCAGACCCAGATTCAATGAAATAACGTTTAAGAGAGAGCTGGATAAAATCAGAGGATTCTATCCAAAGTGAGGCCCAAGTGGGCTTATAAAAACAGGCATTACGGCTCTCTGGGGTTCGTGAGCAAGAGCCCTGTACATGGTAGGAAGGGCCTCTGGCCAGAGATGGGCAGTGTGCAGCCACTCAGCCCTTCCATTCTGCACCAGGGGCCGTGCTCGCTTGGGAGGCTTCTGAGATATCCTTATAGCACTGGGCAAGGAGGGGCACTTCCTCCAGGCTCTGCAGTCCAAAGAGGGGGCCGCTTGCCCTGAGTAGCCCATGTCAGCTGCTCTTTGTGCCCTCTGGGCCTCATCCTTCAAGCCTTGAGCCTGCTCCCTCTGGGTCTCTACTCAACCATAACCCTGTGGTCCAGGTGAAACCTACAGTCAGGATCAAAGGCAAATTTTCAGGAATCTCTGCTTGAAGTGAAGGAGATAAAACACCAAGGATGTACATGTGTGTCTCTGGTTGAACGTGGTAGCCCAGATCAGAAATAGTTTATAGAATAGGGGATTATCTCTCTCCAGTGATAATAATCGTCACCATGTTAATCCTTGCAGAGCAGTTAATACTTGCCTGGCACTGTTCTAAGTATTTCACACATATTAACTCATTTACTTCCCTCAATAACCCTATGAGGTAGGTGCTGTTTTTTGTTCTAGTTTGGCTTATAGAGAAATAAAGGCACAGAGCGACATAGTATGGATTCAAGATGGCACAGCTAACAAGTGGCAGAGCTGAGATTCAGAGCCACATAATCTGACTCCAGAGTCCTTTACCTGAGATGGCAGAGGTGACAGGGGACCATGGGGAGGCTGATTTTACTTGCCCTTATTGTGAGTGGACGATTCACCAAAATTATATGAATTCAATTCAATGGAACAACACATGTTTGCGACCTGCCAGGTTGCCATGCAGTATGGAAATATTAAGACACTGACGCTGCCCTCAGGAGATGTAGGACACAGCCAGCAGGCAGGGTCACGTGATGACTCCAGGAACCCTCCTGAGAACTGATAGCATCCCTGGTTCCCAGGCTCTAGGCCTCAGGTGGTCCCTGCTCCTGACAAGGCACCAGCCTGCAAAGCAAGGGTCTCTCCTGGAGGACCAGGGCAGATTGCAGGAGGCCAGTCACACGGGGGCCAGGCATGAACTCTGATTCCTGCCAGGCATGGCCCACCACAGGGCCAAGGAGCCCTCCTGAGGTGAGACCTGAGGAGACACTGCAGCAAAGGACAGGAGGAGAGAAAAGGAGTCACTGGAGGAAAGGAGGAGTGGAGTAGAGGAAGCAGCGACTCTGAGAAGAGCACCTGGGATTGAACTCCTTGTTCACTCCTGTATTCAGGTAGTCAGCTCTCTGCTGAACACCTGATCTGAGTCCTAGGGATAAAGTGTTAAAAAAAATAAACAAAACAAATTTAAAAACAGGCATGCATGGAACCTGCTTGCATGGAACTAACATTCCAGAAAAGAAGACAATAAGTGGCTATCTCGTCTACCTGCCCACCTTGCTCATCTACTCCTCTCTCTGGACATCTGGCCAAAGACTACAACCCCCAGAATACAACACGACAGGAAGTGAAAGGATAGGAGCCACTTAGAGCTCTGGAGAAATGTTCTACAAGAGGGGAAGAGACAAGAATAGCACCAACAACACATTCTGCTGAGAATTGAGCACCTTCGTGGTAGGCCAGTCAAAGGAATGCTGCAATCACATCTGACATGCCTAAATGTCTCCTGGCTTCTCCGGAAAACTCACACCGCTACTGAGTACACCACAGGCCATAGATTAGCTCCCGGGTGTGAAACTTCATTCTGGCCAGGGCTTCTGGCTGAGACGGTTAAGTAGTCCCAGGAATCTACCTTCTGGTAAAGACTAGTATTCCACCAGTTCATCTCAGTCCCACCATGCTGGTTTTGGAAGCCAAATCCATTCTGATTGTGTGGATCCTGTGCCTCACTGGCTGTTAAATAGTTTTAAATATCACTCTGAGTCTCTATTTCCAAATGTCCTTGGAAGTAATCAGTGAGATACATATATATGAATGATTACTAGAAACTAGGCAAGATTTCATTACTTTGAGTGAACTTTAAGGAATTTTATATGGTAAAATGTGAACCAGATTTTAAAGTCATGTAAGATTGATCCAGGAGCTGTTTTCCTGAGACAGCACAGAATGTAAGGAGCAAGGGATACTAGGAAGACCTCATTTCTACATAGTTCCCAACACCAAGAGGCAACGAGCGACCATGAGGAGGGCCACGTCCCTGGAATGCTAGGGTGCCAAGAACATCTGCCCCAGTTGAGAGCTGGAGGATGAAAGAAGTTTTAGCAGTGGGAATTTGGCTCCATCTTAAAGGAGGATTTCAGAGTAAACCACTGGACCAGTGAAAAGATCCTACAGTCTAGAAGGAGGAAGATTAAAAGGAATGGCCTATCACTGAAATAAGTTTGGTGCAAGGAGACGGATTTTCTTTTTCCTGGAAGATATTGCATCGAAGAAACTGGAATAGACTATCTTGAAGCAGCAGCAGTCTGAACATTATGGGCTGTAGAGAGCAGACTAGCTGAATACATGAATGAACAAGTGACCAGTCTCAGAAGCTCTTCTCAAAGTTGTTACCTCTTTCATCTGACTTTTTCTTTCCTCCTCTCCTCCTCTCTTCCCATGACTCCTTTTCCACGCTGAGATCCTTTGATTGCAGAATGTCCTCAGTTCTCAGCTTCTGGAGAGCTTTCTAGCTTGTTCTGGCTTCTAAACTTGTTATTTTGCCCTAAGAGACTCAGATTTGGTGCCCCCTGGCTTCCCCCCCAACTTCATCTGTCCCACCACACCTGTCCTCTTGCCCACCCTCAGCTCACAGCCCTGGCTCTTTCAGTTCACTCTTCTAGGAACACCATAACCCCAGTTAGGATGGAGGTCACGTGCTTACTTCCTTCAGGCTTATGCTCAAACGTCATCATATCGAGAAACAGCAAATCTACAAAACATGCTGCATACCCACCCCTGTCCCTCTCCATCCCTGTCTCTCTTCACCTTCTTCAAAGCACTTTTCACCACCATCTGTTTCTAGTTTTGATTGTGGGCCTCCCTCCATCTGAATGTGTGCTCCAGGAGGGACTGTGTTGTGTCACACCATAACTTTAGGTTCTAGAACAGTGCTCGATAAAGTTCCTTACAGTTCTAACAGTTGAATGAATAAGGTTGGTACTCAATGAATATTTGTTGAATAAATGGATAAACTGTAAATGAGCTGTGAGAAAATTCCTTAACAGTCCATGGTAATATCATTCTGGATTTTAGGTCCAGAGGGGGAAAAACATCAATTCAGCACCTTTATAACAAGGTCTAAGTTTAGGAATATTGCATTTACCTAACATGCTTTAAGCCAAATACCTGAGGAGGAAAAGAACAAAGGAAAGCCAAGCCATCTTGAGACCGCATGTTTCTGTTCCATCTGAATGATTTTTTTTTTTTTGTAGATGCCATGGAAGTTTGCAATGGTGTCATGCACAAATAAGAATTGGCTTTATATATTTCTTTGCAATCTATAAGTCTTCTTTTTTTTCATTTTTCTTTACTTTTTATTATTTTTAAAAATTTGTTTGTGCTTGTTTCTACTTTGTACTTTATCTATTTACTCATTTTGGGAGGGGAGGTAATTAGGCTGTTTGTTTGCTTATTGATGGAGGTACTGGGGTTTGAACCCAGGACCTCACACAGGCTAAGCACACACTCTACCTCTGAGCTATACCCTCCCCCCAAAATGATACTGTTTTAATGTTAGATCTCCTTGCGTTAATAAGATGAAAGCAGAGAAAATGAGAGAAAGGATAGTAGATGTGAAGCGCTAACCCAGGTCCCAATTCCCATATAAAGAATAGCTTTGAAGGTTAAAGCAAAACAGATGGTTTTCATCAGTTAAAATACAACAGAAGCAATATCAAAAAGATGCAAATCAGAAACTTGGCCGAGCTGAGGAAAGACTCAAATCCGTTGACTGAAAGTATTGACTGAGCACCAAAGAAAATGAGAAAGGACCACGTCCTCAACCAGGGATGGCAAATGTGTGCCGTCTTCAAGGCTGGCTTTCCTTGAGAGGTAGTAGGAACACTGGATGTGGCCTCGGCACACAGGGCAGCTCAGGGCCTGCCAGGAAGACCACAGAGAGGGGGGCTGCCGTCAGCTGCCTGTGTCATTCTGGAACTGGTATTGCAGAGTCTCAAGGAAAATGAAACTAGACAAGCTTCTAGACAGGCAAAATACCGTTCTGGTCTATGTGGGCTGCCATAACAAAATACCACAGAGGGGCTTCAACAACACACATTTATTTCTCAAAGTTCTGGAGACTGAAGTCCAAAATCAAAGTGTCAGCATGATAAGGCTTCATTCTGAGGCCTCTTTTCTTAGTTTGCAGGCAGCCACCATCTCATTTTGTGCTCACGTGACCTCTTCTTTGTGCACCTGTAGAGAGGGAGCACTCTGGTGTCTTTTCTTATAAGGACACTAATCCTATTATATCAGGGCCCCACCCTTATGGCCTCGTTTAACATAAATTATTTTACTGGAGGCTCTGATTCCAAATATAGCCACACTGCGGGTTAGGGCTTCAATATGTGAATTTTGGGAGGGACGTAAACATTCAATCCACAACAGCCCATAACATCTAGACAGGAAAAAATAATCATTTTAAAGGGATGGAAATCTTTCTGACTTCAGACTTCTCTGCACCATCAAAAGGCTAGAGGCAATGGAATCCTGTTTTACGAAAATTGAGAGAGTGGGGAGAGGGGGAGGGGGTTAGCTGGCAGTCATGTCTGTGCAGGACAGAAAGGCAGTTTGAGAAGTGAAGAAAGCTAAGCAAGGCAAGCCTGTGGAAATCAGGAGAAATAATAGAGTTTAAATCAGAAACTAATAAATTTGAAAGGGGAAACATTTAAGATTATTTAGTAAGTTTGAGAGTTGACCCTTTGAAGAATCCAATAAAATATAAAACTTTAATAACAAATCTAATTAAGGAAAAATAGAAATAAAGATATTGGAAATAAGAAAAGAGGTACAACATTTGCTGATAAAAGTGATTATAATTATGAGTTAACATTAGGCACAGTTATATACTAATAAAGTCCATCAACATATAAAAAGTTAATATTTAGTGAAAATAGTAAATTAGGAAAAATATCTCAACAGGAGTAACATTCCAGAACAAACCCATGACCCCGGAAGAGATAAGAAAATGCTGTCAACACACTGCCTTGGAAAGTGCTTGCGTGCTGTATGATTTTACCAGTGTTACCTTTTCTAGACTTGATGGAACAGATAATTTCCATACTATGAAACCTATGCCAGAATATAGAAGAAAATAAAAGGCTACTCAATTTATTTTGTGAGGAAATTATGTGAACCAAATTTAACAAAAATAGCATGAAAAACTGATTTACCATCTCTCCCCAAAAAACGGTGGTGAGGAGGCTGTTTGTAACATAACGGCAAAGCAAGAAATCAAAGAGAAAAAGATGGATAAGTGTACTTAAGTAAAAAATGTCAAACCTTATATCAGAAAACACTATAGTGAAATTAGAAGGAAAACAGCAAACCAAAAATATTTGTAAGAAATACAGCAAAGGATTATTTTTTAATAAATTCTCTAACAATTAGAAAAATATTATATACCCATGATAGAAAAGGATATTAAGAGATAACCTATGCAATGAACAAAAATAAGCAACAGGCATGGAAAATAAAAATGGTTCAAGCTCACCAGAAGGCAAAGAACTGCAAGTTAAAATCAGGGTGTCATTTTTTTTTTGCCTATTAAATTGGCAAAGAAGTAATGGTTCTCTGTTCTCTGCCATGGGCAGAATCCAGGTACTGATAATGGAGATATAAATTGATGTGACTTTTTTGGAAAATGATGTGACAACATTGAGCAAAAGTTTTAAATGTGTTCATAGCCCTTTTGACCTAGTAATTCCGCTGCTGGGGATTTATTCTAAAGAAATGATCAAAAATGAACAGACTATGTCTGTCCTTCCCTAGCACCACATGAGTTTTCTTAACCAACTTATGGGCCTGCGCATCCTCCTGCTGACTCATCACCATCCTCTACTTGCTCCCTGAAGCTGGGGGACCCAGAGTTAGGACCCAGGGCTACTTTTGTTGTCCCTTCCTGAGGGATCTATGACTCTCCCATAGTTTTAAAAGCCACCTCCACCCTGATAAAACTTCTAAGTTAATGTATCCAGTCCCAGCTTCTCCTCTGAGCTCCAGGCCTGTTTTTCTGACTGCCTACTAATTACCTCTATTTGAATATTTAAACATTTCCAAATTAACACATCCCAAATCCATTCCAATGCCTGGTCCCCCTCCAAAACCTGCCTCTCTCATGTCCTGCCTTTTCAGTCAGTGGCACTGCCATTTACACAATTGCTCAGATCAGACACCTACAGGTTCTCATTGAATCCTCTCATTAAGTCTACACTGCACCACCTTCCAGGTAAATCCCGAATACAGACACTCCTCACCAGCTCTGTTGTTTGTACCCACATCCAAGGCATCAGCTCTCGCCAGAAGCACTTCTCTAAGCTCCTATTACCTCTCTATTGTCTGTCACAGGTCCCTGAAGATGGGATCACATTAGCTCACATCATCCTCACTGCTGAGCTCCAGTGCCTGACACGGACTAGGCAGCAAACACCAGTTGAATGAAATCAGCAGCAATGAAAACCAAAAACCGCTTTAATGTCCAAAAATGTGCAATAATTTGTTTAAATATGGAAGTCGCCATTTGTCATTAGAATCATGTTTTCAGGAAAAGTTTGAAGAGAAGGAAAATTTTCACTGTTATACAAATAATGTAAAGTGGGAAAAAAACAAGGTGCAAAATTATATATTTTGGTGATCTCAATTTTGTAAAATTTTCTACCTGGCAAGGTATTTAAAAATAAAAATTTATTCTGTAAAATGGTAACAGTGGTTGTATCTATGCAGTGGAACAACAGCTGACTTTTTATTTTGTTATTAATACTTTTGAATTTTTCAAACTTTATTAAGAGCAATTTGTATTGCTATTTAATTTTTTTTAATTACATGCTGTAAAGTCACAAGAAATAGACTCCTGTCAGAGATGTGTTTTAGGCAAGGAAACATTTAAATTGCACTTTAAAGCCCAGGGGAACTGTGGGAGCTAGCCTATGACTTGTCTGTTGACCAGGATGGAGGCTGGGGCTCGGGGTTGGCCTCTGACTACAAGATGGGGAGTAAAGAAGGGGAGACTTGGGCTGGCCTCAGCTGCCCAGCATTCTGACTAGGGATCACAGCCTTTTAAGACTGGATTGTGTCTTCCAACCACCAGCTAGGACAGGAGATACACATCATGGGTGCTTGACAAATGAACGTGTGAATGAAAGACTAACAGGCAAATTTACTCTGGCCTGCGATCAACAATTCAGGAAAAAAAAAAAAAAGCAGGAGCAGAAACCTTGGGCTCTTCACAACCAGCATTTGCACAAATGCTTCCTCACCCACTGTGCACGCAGGGGCAACAAATGACCCCGACCTTTGGTGAAAGGTGAAAACAGCACGAGCCTAGGCCTGGAAATACAGAGGTCTTCTGCACCAGCTAAGCACCTTCAGGAGGAGGGGAAGGAGGAAGAAGAGGAGAAGGAGAAGGAGAAAGGGAACAAGAAGGGGTTCGAAGGGGCGGAGGAGAGGGAAGAGGAGGAGAGGGAGAAGGAGGAGAGGATGGATTTGGGGGGGTGGGGCCTAGATTCCCATGGGGGTATATGGTAAGCCCCACCCCGTTTTGCAGATGAGACCTGAGCTATGGAGAGGAAACTGGGCTCATGTTGCTGCACAGGACAGAGCCAGCGTCTGAAACTCCACCAGCCCGCAGGTGTACAAAGGAAGGTGAAGATGAAGCATCTGCTAGGGACAGGAAGAACTTGTGAAGGTCAAGAACATTTCTGGAGCTGATCAGACAGACAGGGCCAGGAAGGGCACAGCCTCACTACATAGTGTGCACCTATGCAGCCCTGCAGGCCTAGGGATTCGTGTGTGCATAGCTGGGTGAAGCTTCTGGTTTCCAGATCTTGCTGCCACCTCTGCCCATGCATTGTCACAGAAACTCACCATTTGGAAGGTGCTCTGTGCAGACACCTAAACGTCATTATCCCAAGACACCAAGCCAGCCAGCGAGGGTTTTGGAACGTACCCAGGCAGCTGAGATTGCTGTTTTGATGAAATGCTGTTTGACAGAAAAACAGGCCACCCCCAGTAGTATGTTCAGAATGATAGGATTCATGAATATGCATAAAGCTGTCTTACTAGAGAAAATTGCCACAGTGGTTATTGGAACAGAACAGGAAGGTGGGAAGGCAACTCATCCTCAACGTCCTTCTGCCTCCCTGTAGGAAGTCTGTGACGGTTGGGATCATTTCCTGTATCCCCAGGACCTGGTCCTCAACACTAGCAGGAAATAGAGCCCAGAGGGGAGAAGCGGCTTGCCTGAGGTCACACAGCAGTTCTTGCAAGGCCAGGGCCTCCGCCACCAAGCCAGGTGGCTCCCACCTTGTAGGCCCCTGGGTGTTCACCAGAGTAGATCAGAATCTGCCCAGGAGCAAACTCTCATCATAGATCAGCAGGCATTTAGCAGCCCTGCAGGGGAAGTTCTCACTGGGGCTGGGGCCGGAGAGCAGCAGTGGAAGGCAGGGCTGGGCAGGGGACGCCACAGAGAGGGGGCTTTGACAGGACTTCCCTTGGCACCTGCTTCTGCCCCTTCAGTGCCCAGTCCCTTCAGGCTGTCTGCAGTTCCCTTCCATGGAAAGGGTAAGGTCTGACTAACATGGCTGTGCCAAGATATGAATGCGTGTCATCCTTCCCAGGTTAACTATGTCTTTTAAGTGGAGTAGACCAGATACATGAAGGGGCAAAGCAGATATAATGGGATTGGGACTCAGCCATTTGCCGCTTCTTGTTAATACACAGTGAGGAAGGTTCCCTAAGTTTCCTCCCACAGGCGGTAGGGGAGCCACAAGCTATGCTTAATCCTCTAGCTCAGATCAGGTATTTTCCTCCTATCTGGGGTAGAGGCTGCAGAGAGCAGAGTGGGGCTGGCTTGGAGTTCTTCTCCTACAATGCCCTCAAGATCCAAGGTCAAGAGGCTGCTTAGCCAGCCCCTGTGGCCATCAGCTAACCCTTATGTGTACAAACACCCCAAATACTGCTGAAGCCAGAGTGGACTCGCAGTGCACAGGGCTTCCTCAGTGGTGTTTTAGGATACAGGGCACAAAAGCCAGAGCCCAGGAGCATCAGGAGCTAGTGGGGCTCAGGTAACATCAGCAACACCAGAAAGCTCTTGTTGCCGGTGGATGCAACCGGTATTCCAGGTTCTTGTTCCGTCCCAGGAAGAATTCAGAGATAAGACGTAGTGGTTAAAAACAGTAGAGTGAGAATTTATTAAAGGCTGGACAGTACACTCTCAAGGGGAGAGCGGGCAGGCTCAGGTGAGCGGCTGCCCTGAGTTTCTTTGGCAAGTTAGCTACATAGGGTATAAACATGAATGGGCGGAATATTCATTGGGGAGGGAAGGGTTTTGGGTCTTATTCCCTGATTCTCATCCCAACTCCACCTTCCCAAAAAGAAGAGGGATTTTTGTCCTTATTTAGTCTGGATCGGAATTGTCGTGGTGTCGGTGCATGATGAGTACTTCTGATCTGCAAGGCTAATTTTATTGAAATGAGAGCATAATGAGCAAAAGATTACATTTGGACACTGGAGATTCCTGCCTTTTCTCACCTTTCTTTATCAGCCTCCAGGCCACTCATCACCCCAACAGGTATGAGCCCAAAGATTCCTGCTTTTCTTTCTCTGCCCAGGGACCCCTGGTTTCCTGCATTTAGCTTGTGCCCCTCCTTTCTGCCCAATTCCTGCCATTTGGTCTGTGTCCCCGTTTCTTTGCTTATATCTAGCTATCTGACTGCTCTAACATGCTGCCAACTTAGGAACTGTTACCCATCAGGGAGAAAGCGAAGCCGTCACTGTGACAAACCAGCCTACCTTCTGCCTGTGCTGCTTAGCTGGTCATATGGTTTGGGAAGAAAGCTGTGATCTCTCCTTCCAGCCCAGTCAGTCTTCCTGCACAGGACTGGATGACAGCAGCAGCTGGTCCCTCCCAGACAGAGCACCCTTATGGGAGGCCAGGGGGCGTGGGCAGGGCTGGGGAGCATGCTGGGGAAGAAAGCTGATAGGGAGGCATCTCAGTCCATTAGCACCAGGAAAGCCACACTCCTCCCTGGAACCTTGCAGCCAAGGGGATCCCCAAAGCACTGATTTGTCAGCCAGAACTCTCCTGGCCATAAAGTTTGTACCTGCCATTTACGGTTTCCTCTGCCCTAGGTGAGTCCCCAGAGACTTCGTTTTAACCCCACTACCTGAACTGGAAAGAGTGGGAAACAGAATACTTCCTAACCAAGCATGAGTGTGAAGATTTAGCTATAAGGTTATTCCCAGTAGGAAAGCTAACTAACTAAAAAGGCACTGTGAAATCATGTGCAGACACACTTGTTGCTTGCAGCCCAGCGTTCATTTCCTCTGTTCAACATCCAGGACTGAGAATGGAGGGACTGCAGCTCTGGGATTCATAGGGAATTCTAGGTATTGTGGTTTCTACATGATTTAAACAAACCCCCCTGAACTACAGACGCCCCTAGTGGCTAGCACTTCATGATTTGCAGGTAAGCATATGACCCAAACTTGTCTGATAAAAGTAAACCCAGGATTTTTTTTTGTTTTGTTTTTCTGGAAATGTCCCTCTTTCCATTGACCTGGCTGCCGTGATGATACTGAGACTGTTAAAATAATTATTGCAGGCAGAAAGGGAGCTGATCTGAAGGCAAAATTCATACCCAAAGGAGTGAATTTCAGAGAAATGATGGCATTTTGAATCTTTGGATCAAACCACACCTGAAGCTAGTCCAACTTCTGAATTTATCACTTACACCAGTTTGATATTGTAGGCCAATGCAGGCTTGGTGTCCTGTTTCCTGTAACTGAAAGAGTTGTACATCCACATAGTGGTCTGTAATGTAAAGGTTCCCTGGCGCTTATCTCTGGATGGTAAAATCACGATGATGCCTTATAGCTTCCTTTTCCTGGCATAACATCTCTCACTTCTCTTTAGTAAGCATGGATTACATTTTAGAAAAGAGAAGTAAAGTTATTTCTAGTTTTTAAATGCTATTACTTATCTTCTGTACCGCAATGCCCTTCAGACCCAGGGGAAGCCCCCACCTGTGTATTCTGGTAGCTGTAATCTGCACGGAGCCTGCTGGCCAGGGCCCAGCACAACTTCCTCTGGAAGCTTACAGCCTTGCTGACTAAAACTTATATATTAATCATGCCTTTTAATTTCTATATTTCTGTTATTTTGATATCTTGGGTCTCGTGGACCCTGCAGAGATTGCCCCTTCCAGGCCTAGCCAATTCCTGGAAACAGTAAATGAAGGTGCTTTCATATGCAAACTCACCAATCCAGAGCCCATATGCCCCAACCAACTCAATTATCAGGCTGTCACACACTGGACCTCTGTCCCCTGGCCCTAATCACCCCAGGGCCAGGTATCAGACAACTGGAGACAGCCCCTGTGCCCCAGCGCCTGTTGAAATGATCTGACCAGCAAATCCTAAATCGGCTTACCCTGCTTTGCCGTCAGAAACCACAAGAAAGACTTTTGTCCGCATTTTCCTCTTACTCCTTCTGCCTCCTAACTGACCCAGGTTCTTCCGCGTGTGGCCCTGCCTGGCATGCCACCCCCAACCCCCATCCCCACCCCCGCTTAGGAACCATGAGTAACAAACTATCTTTTCAATAGCAACTGTCTCCCAATACCTGAATTTAAAAAAAAAAAAAAAAAAGAACCTACATTTTAAAACAACTTGCTCATCCATTAGGAGCCACACACTCAGCAGTGTGCTCAGACAAACCCAGTAAATGATCAGTGACAAACCGCCACCTGCTCAGTCATGTGTGTTTCTTTTGACACCCCAGATGCAGGAGAAATCCTAGGCTGACTTAGATCTTCTTTAAAACTTTTTTCTAATTAGTATAATGCTAACCAAACAATAGGCACTTAACCTACGCCCACTGATTGATGAAGCAGACTGATCAGGCCACACAAATGTCACATTGACTGTCTGACTATTTCTGGGAGGGGGTCTCCAAGAGCTTCTAGATCAGAATTGATAGAATGCGAGGGCCTATCTCATTGGGAGCTCCCAGAAGCAGACTCTGAGTCAAGGATTTGCATGTCAAGTGGCTTATATGGGAGACACTCCCGGGAAGCACTGGCAAAGAAGTGAGACAGAGAAAGGAGGGAAGCCAAAACAAGGTGTGATAATGAGCATCTGGGCTCTGTCCACTGGGAGCCTCTGAATGAGAGTGCAGGGCAGTGGTCCTCAAACTGTCGCACATCAGAACCACCTGGAGGGATTGTTAGAACAGAGTCCGGGCTGACCCTCCGGAGTCCCTGATTCAATGGGCTTCCAGGTGTCACTGACACTGGTTGTCCCAGGACTACATTTGGAGGTTGCTCTCCCTCTCCATAACCAAGGAGCAAAAAGCTGGGGTATTCGTCACCCAATTGCTCTTCATCGTTGGCTGAGGGTAGCTCCCAGGGGTGGTGCCTTCCCAGCACTTGTGGAACTGCCTCTGTGTGGGTGGAGAGAAGGTGCTCAGGCAGAGAACTGGGTCTGGCAGCAGGACAGCATGAGCACACATGGGGACAGTTAGTCCCGAGAGGTGTGGGCAGGACACTGGCAGCATTTGTTGTGACATCCTACCCCCACATTTCTGGGGTGAAGGAAGACAGAGGACATCCACCCCCATTCTACATCCCTTTTTTGGAAAGTCACAGTGCTCACTGGCATAGTAAGGCTTCTGAGAGACCCCAAAATAAAGAAGACTGTTGAACTGAACATTTCTCAAATTTCTTTGAACTTCTTTCAAAGAAGACAGTTTGGGAATTGCTAGTCTAGACCAGGGTTTAGCAACTAAGACCTACAGGCAAGATGTGACCCGTTCCCTGTTTGTGTGAATGAAGCTTCCTTGGAACACAGCCACATCTCTTCATTTACAGGCTGGGCATGGCTTCCTTTGCTCTGCGATAATCAAGTCGAGCAGTTGTGACGGAGACGGCATGGCTGACAAGCCTACAGCCTTTATGATCTGGTCCTTGGTGAAAAAAAAAAAAGGTTAACAGAGTCCTGTTCTAGACTAATTGTTTTCTCCTCATTTTAAAGACAGAGAAACTGAGACTCAGGGAGGAAAAAGTGTCTTGCCCAAGGTCCCTAGCAGATTGTGACAATGCTGCAACAGGAGCACTGGGTTCCTGATATACATGCCCTTTCCAAGAGCCCTTTCCACATCGCACAGCCCTGCCTCATAGTCCCTCTTCTTTTGTCTCTTGTTCTCTGCTCTCTTGGCCGATGGTGGATTCTCCAGAAAGAAATCCTTGTGCTTCTGTGTAAAGACTCCCCAGTATGCCATTGGAGCACTCACTCACCAAGTCTTTTAGATGGACCAGGTCTATTTTCAGCATGGAGATGCCACGGGAAGTAAGAACGGGCATGGTTCTGTCCTGTTTGGAGCCTATGTGAGCAAGAAAGTAAAATGCTGCCTTTGAAAAAAAAAAGTGTGTGTTGTCTATGCTGAGTGCTTTAGAGACAATGACACAAGTGAGGAAGAGGCTGAGGAGGCTGGTTGGGACTAGATGGCCTTGGGAGCCTTCTACAAAGGATGACATTCAAACTAAGGCCTGTATGACAGAGCTGAGACATTGTGTGAAGGCCTGAGGGAGACATGCCCCAGGTGGGAAGAAGGGCAAATGCAGTGGCTTGAGATGGCAGCATCTTACTGGGTTTCAGCCCAGTGGGAGGGGACGGAGGGAGCATTTGATTTAGGGACAAGACCAGGGCAAGGCCTTGCAGGTCATGATCAGAAATCTGGATTGAATTCTAGGTAGGATGAGAGGCTTGTGGGATCGACCCCCAGGAAACAGTTTCTGAAATACTGATCGAGACATAAGCTTATCCGTGGACACTTCAACTCACGAAGGCCTAGATGATGTCAGAAAATGCACATGTCTGGGCCTGGCAGGTGCTCTGAGGACAGGTTAAACATGCACAAAGCTATACCAAGGATGAAGTAACGCGGGCTGTCCTTGGTGTGCCTCTTCACCACAGTGTGCCCAGGGCAGATCCTGTTCACATCTGTTGCCCTGGCATTGATTACTAAGGACACCCCCTTTCACTCCTAACAGTGTCCCAGTTTGAATAATAAATTATATCATCACAAACTGTACCACTTGTTGTAATTTAATTTAATTTAATGTAGAATTTAAGCCTTGTGTAGTTTAATGTAGAATTTAAGCCTTGGCCCTTGAGGTCCATTATTGTCAGGTCAATAGTTTATTCTACCTTGAAATATAAGTCCCTAACTATTAATAGAAACCATCACAAGTCTCTGTTGTGTTTCTCCCATGGCACGCTATGTGAGTTTACTTATAAAGAACATTTGCCAAGTCCACCATGACTAGAACACATGGGCACATTACTGTTCAAAAGTTAGGTCATTCAGTCTTCACAGCAAGACTGCTGGAAGGGTCAAGAGTCATTTCCCTTTAATGGACAGGAGAAGTAAAGTGACTGGCCCCGAGCTCACATCCAGTCTGTGTCACAATTAGAACTCAAATTTGGGTGAATCTCGCTCCACACGTAGGCATCTTTCTACTCAACCATCCTGCAGCTTAAGGCCTGGCCAACCTCTCTTCCAGGGCAGATGCTGACAGCCTAATAAGACAAAGGAGAAGACACAAGAACCTTTCCTTTCTGGGCTTTCCAAATAGAAAATGCCTTGGAACAGCTGAATAATAACAGCCGTTGGTGTTAGCAGGTGATCAGGTTGAGGCTAGAGCTGTTGACGGTGCAGAGATTTTTATGATTCTCTTCTAGTGTATGTCAGGTCAGAGGTAATACCCTGTAATGTCAGAGCTTATCAGTCTTGCTCGAGGCAGGCACCCATGACACAGACCACTGAGCGCTCTTGGCACACGTTCAAACCCAAGCTGTCAGGGCTTTCTGAAGACCAGCCCCCGGGTAGGTACACGCAGAAAGTGCAGATCACCCCAGAGACGGACTGGTGAGCCGAGAGCCACACCTGGGGCCTGGATCAGCACCACACAGCCTCCGGGTGGCTTGTAAGGTAATTTGTCACCCTATCAGGGGCAGAGCAATGACTCCCAGGGAACCCAAGGGGCTGGAGAGTCCTCACCTTCTGTCAGCCTCTCTCCCTCTAGAGACAGGATCAGAGCTGCTGCTGCTAAACCCGGTTCTTGCTCTGGCTCAGATTCCAGCCATCTGGGTGAGCTTGGGCAGGTCCCCAGGTAGGAGGACTCCCTGCAGAAAGATAGGTTATATATCCTGTCAAGGACCAATGCTCAGTCCCTCTGAGGCTCAGACTCCCCCCTTGTAAGCCCTGGTGGCAGTGACCACCTTGCAGGACTTCTGTGTAACTGAAATACCCAGACGGTTTCATACAGCAGGTCCTCGGAAAAGGTTAGCCACTCTTAGCATCACCATCATCGTCATCTCCCCTTAGACACTAAAATAGAAGAAGGTGGACATGGGGGAGATCACCTCCCTGTATGTCTCCCTTCTGCATCTCTGTCCTGGGACCCTCCAGGGGGCAGTGGGACTCCAAACAGAGATGGCAAAACAGGAGAGCTAACTTGGTTCCTGGCACCTGCGCCCCTGGCCTAGCACTTCTCCTAGGTTCGTACATCCTGCAGTGAGTCAAGTAATTAGGTTCAGGACTATACTGGATTAGGAAAAATGATGTTCCAGCCCCTTCCCTTTCCTCTGAGCAAGAGCTGTGTATTAATGCCAGTGGGGGTGTGCACATCCAAGGGCAGTCCTTCAATGATCCATTTCTAATTTTTTATTCTTTTTTTTCTACTTTTCATTAGGGACATTTTCACATGGTCTCAAAAGTAGAGAAAATAATATGACAAGACTTCATTTTCAACAGTTATCCCCTCTTTTGCCATTTTATCTGCCCCATACACATACATTTTTAAGGCAAATTGCCAACATTATGTCTTTTCACCCATTTCATCCTTGTTAGTTCATAGGAAAGAGAAAGGTCCTGGGGGTGGTGAGGAGAGGGCAGAAGGCTGCTCAAGGACTCAGGTAACTTGTCCTGGAGTCGGACTGGGGCCCAGGGCCTCAGAAACTGCTATTTATACACATTTTACAATATAAGGGACAGAAGGGTTGGGGAAGATCTGGAGGAAGCTTCGTTGGAATCTGCCTTGGAATCTAGGGATATGAATTTCAAGCACAGGGTGGTTCTCCTCACTGAAGAAAAATACACAACCTAAAAGTTGGGGAGTTAAGTTTTATTGGGGGATCTTACTGAGGACTATAGCCCAGGAAATAGCGTCTCAGAAAGCTCGGAGGCACTGCTCTGAAGAGGTAAGAGAGGAGCCAGGATTAAGAGTTTCTAGCTGGGTAAAAACAAAAACAAAAGTAAAAACATGTAGTCAAGCATCCAAAGATTACTGCTCATCACCAAGAACAGACATCTCAAGTTAATGATTTTAGTCCTTTTATGGCAATTATGATAGTCTGGGCTCATTGACATTATCCCTTAGATGTGCACCCTGTCTAGGGTCAGTAACCAAATCACAGAATGCTTTCTGTCTTTCTCCATCCAGAATCCCCCTCAGAGCTCACCACTGAGGGGTGAAAAATGGGGTGGGAGTGGCGCTGCAGTGGCTGATGGCTTGATAGTGGGCAATATTCGTTATTTACTGGAATGGCAGGCAACATTCTTTGTGGGCGATTCCTCGGGGTAAGCAGCTCACAAGCATTTTTGAGAACAGTGGGAACAGTTGAGGTCTCATGCCACTACCAGCACTGTGGAGGACATTGTGGAGCTCTGGAAATGTCCAGGAGCCTGGAGGTACAGCCACACTAGGACCCATAGCAGGGGAGAGAATATAACCATCACCTTGGACTCTCGAGCAGGACCCTTGGGGAAGAATGGCATCACCAGACAGTGAGCAAGAAGTTGGAAGCAGCCACTGCTCCAGCCTCCCCCAACCCAGCTCCCATCCTGACAAATGTAGACCCTGCTATTTTCTTCCACAGAAACGGGTTTGCAGGAGGAGTCAATTAAGGGAAAAAGTAGCTGGCAAACTGAGAGAGGAGCAAGTCAGCTTCAATACATGGAAATGTGACAACCTAACTCCCACCCAACCAAAAAAAAAAGTGTCTTCGCATCAAGAAAACAAGGTGTGCCCCCACAGAAATGCAAATCAAAACTACGATGAGGTATCATCTCACACCAGCCAGAATGGTCATCACTAGAAAGTCTACAAATAATAAATGGAGGAGAGGGTGTAGAGAAAAAGGAACCCTCCTCCAGTGCTGGTGGGAATGTAAATTGGTGCAGCCACTTTGGAGGACAGTATGGAGGTTCCTTAAAAAACTAAAAACAGACTTACTATGTGATCCAGTGTTCCCACTTCTGGGCATATATTTGGAGAAATATATAATTCAAAGAGACACATGTACCCTAATGTTCACAGCAGCACTATTTACAATAGCCAAGACATGGAAACAGCCCAAATGCCCATCACCAGATGAGTCGATAAAGAAGTTGTGATATATATATTCAATGGAATACTATTCAACCATAAAAAAGAATAAAGTAATGCCATTTGCAGCAACATGAATGGACCCTGAGGTCATCATCCCAAGTGAAGTAAGCCAGAAAGAGAAAGAAAAATTCCTTATGATATCGCTTATATGTGGAATCTGAGGACACAAATGAACTTACCTATAAAACAGAAATAGACTCATAGACATAGAGAACAAACTTATGGTTACCAGGGTGTAAAGGGTGTGGGAAGGGATAAATAGGGAATTTGAAAATTGCGCCTCTTGGGGAGTGATGGAAATGTTAACTATCTTGATTGTGGTGGTGGTTTCATTGGTGTATACATCTATCAAAACTCATCAAATTGCACATTTGAAATATGTGTAGTTTACTGTAAAGGAACCATACCACAATAAAGGTGTTTTTAAAAAAAGAAAGAAAACAAGGTGCGTCCATTTTATGGATGAGGACAATAAGCCTCAGAAAAGAACATCCCTCAGAAAAACAGCCAGCGAATGGCAGAGGTAGGTCTACTTACTCGCCTTCCTTGCCCTTTCTTCCTAGCTCAAGGGTATCTCTCAGAATTGGAAGAATTATTTCTGGTAGGAAACATTTTTTGTGTGACTGATTCACTAATCAACTTGGTTTGAGTTTCATAAAAGGCAGTGCCGGGAACAGAGTCAGTACCTCTTTGTAGTTTCCAGCCTGCAGAAAGGAAAAGAATGCAAGAAGCTCAGATATGCAAATGAACATTTGGACCGGCTTCCTCTGGAATTTTAACTTCCAGGAGAATTCTTTACACCCTGCCAAAATGCATTTTTGTTTCTGCTTCACTGGTGAAAAAAGAAAAGGTGGGGGGAGGGATTTTTCCAGATGACCAAGCTTAGGAATAAAAGTCTCCATGGAAAAATGTACTTTCCTGGAAGCAAATATTAGTTAAATAAGGATAATGTTGGCTAAACAAATATTTCACTCATCCGGAGAAATGGAGACAGAGAATCCCCAAGTTCTCAGTTGTGAGAGCAAATGGGCCCCTTCTACATTCATTTTGCACCTTTCTCCCACTCAGGCCCATACCTTAAGCAAGGTCTGGGATGGTCACAGGAGGGTACCCAAGGATGTGAGTAGGAAAGTGGCCAGCAGGCTCTCCTCTGAGTTAAAAAAGTCAGCTAGCTATCTTGGACTAAAGCATACGGTTTAGACACAAGCCGCTGTGTTGGCCCTGGGGTTGAGAAGAGAAACACAAGCTCTGTAGCCCTTATCCTCAAGGGGCCCTGGGCCTCAAGAAGGACTAAGCTGCATACATAAAGGCAATGAGGCATTACTCACGTGTGCTCAGGCAAGACAGGCTGGGAGCTCTGGGTGTTGCCTTCCAGGAGGATTTCTAATAATTCCTAACAGGACCCTTGGTCTTGAGTGAAAAGGCCAGGCTTTAGCTCCGTGTGCCCAGTGACTTTTATTAAGTTGGCCAGACGTCCAATACAGAGTAAGTCTTGACCAGGCTCGTTCACTACGGTGCCCCACCTTGCCTCCTTTCCCGTGCGCCCCATCTCAGCCAGGCCCCACACATGGGAGGCACCTCTCAGAACCTGAACACGTGACTGGTTCAGGCAGTGACTGTCCATGACTGTCCACTCTTAGGTTCCAGCCTTCAGAGCTGCTGGTATCTGGCAGTTAACCACCAGACTGGAGGCATACAGTTTGAATCCTTTGATAAAGCTCGGGTTCCCTCAGGACCATCTCCTTTTGTTTTCAATCATCCTGACACGCAGAGGCAGCTACAGAGGGATGCATATGTTAATGGTGCCCCCAGAGTAAGGCCAGAATCACATAGCTACTGATGCCTGAGGCTGAGTTTCCTAACTGCTAACTGGGTCACTATTTTTAGTTGGAACCACCAGTCAAAAATGTCAAACAGAGAAAATGAATATGTATTTGTCTGAGTGGAAAGAACCAGGGCTGGGTTTTCCATTCCATCTCTTTCAACAACTCATCATGGGTCTGAAAAAAAGCATTTTCTTGCTCTGGGTCTCAGGTTTTCTCACCTAAATGACCAAAGGTTTGGATTCTCCCTTTGTTGATTGAAATAAAAATGTTCTACATAAGAGCTGTGAGTTTCAGTTTTACTGGGGGACTTACTGAAAGCTCTAGCCTGGAAGACAGCCTCTCTGATAGCTCTGAGGAACTGCTCCAAGGCGGTAGAGTGAGAGGTCAGCAATTCATGTGATTTTGGTGAAGGGGTTACATGCACCCAAGCATACACCTCAGCAGAAGTTTGCTGCTAGTCACAAGGAACAGATATCTTTATTAATGGTTTTAGAGCTTTTCAAAGTATAGGAAGATGCAAGACAGGTTCATAAAAAAACTTCTCCTGAAAAATACCTATCTGAAGGTCTGGTCTGCCAGTTTTCCCAGAGCACAGAGTGCCTCACTCCTGATCTCTGGCCATGAACTCCTTTCAGGGTGTGTTAAAGGTCAGTGGCTGCAGCGGCTCATGGTCCTAATTCTTGTAGAGCCAGATGGTGAGCAACATTATTTAGCTGGCAACTTCAACTGGACATTCTACGAATCAAAGAGCAGCAACACCCAAAGAAGAGACCTACCTCCATGAGGCAAACCACCTTGCTGAAAAGTTCTTGTTTTTAAAACTGAGTTTTGTAAGTCCTCATATCCTCACCCAGGAGAAGTGGAAAAGAAAAATATTCAGCAGGGTCCTATCAGACACAGAGTCTGATTCTAATGTCAGTGCATAAGACAAGATTCATACACAGTTAGGGTTCCCCATGGGTAGGTGCCATGGAAAAGATCCACCTCCAATTGTTCTACCAGCTCAGTCCAGCAGTGTTCCCCTCCAGCCAATAATCTTCCAGGAAAGAGTTGCCTTGCTTTTAGGGAATATAAAAAATAGCATACTTTCCAAAGAATATAAATAGCTCAAACAACTCAGTATCAAAAAGAAAATCCAACAACAACCCAATTAAAAAATGAGCAGAAGAACTGAATAGAGATTTTTTTCCAAAGAAGACATCCAGATGGCCAGCAAGCACATGAAAAGATGCTCATTACTGCTAATCATCAGAGAAATGCAAATCAAAACCACAATGAGATATCACCTTACACCTGTTAGAATGGCTGTCATCAAAAAGACCATAAAGAATAAGTGTTGGTGAGAATGTGAAGGGAAGGGAACCCTTTGGTGCAGCCATTATGTAAAACAGAATGGAGTTTTCCTCAAAAAACTGAAAATGGAACTACCATATGATCCAGCAATTTCACCCCAGTTATACATTTGAAGAAAATGAAAATACTAATCTGAAAAGATATATGTACCCCAATATTCATAGCAGCATGATTTACAGTTGCCAAGATATGGAAGCAACCTAAGTGTCCATCAACAGTTGAATGAATAAAGAAGTTGTGGGGGGGGGTGTGTGTGTGTGTGTGAGTGAGATATAGTGGAATATTACTCAACCATAAAAAAGAATTAAATTCTGCCATTTGCAACATGGATGGACCTAGAGGATATTATGCTTAGTGAAATAAGTCAGACAGAAAGACAGATGCTGTACGACATCACTCATATGTGGAATGTAAAAAATGAAATGAATGAATATTACAAAACAGAAACAGACTCACAGATATAGAGAACAAACTAATGGTTACCAGTAGGGAGGGGCACCATCTTGCCAGTGGGGTAGGGTATTAGGAAGTACAAGCTACAATATATAAAATAAGTAAACTACAGATATATTGTACAGCACAGGGAGCATAGCCAATATTTTATAATAAATTTAAATGGAGTATACTCTGTAAAAATATTGGATTTCCATGTTGTACATTTGAAACTAATACTGTAAATCAACTATACGTCAATAATTTTTAAAGCAAAATTTTTGAAACAGCATATTTAGGATATTATCCTAATTGACCTGGAAAAGGGAAATATCCAAGTTCAGCTGGCCCTAGCCTTCCATGTGGAAAAGGGAGATACAACTCCAGCCCCACTCCAGCCATTCTGTCTCACCTAAAAGGAGGGAAAAAACACTGAGAAACACGTGTGCAGTTCACACCCCAGAGACACATGCTCACTAAAAGGCTAAACCTAATCACAAGACCATAAAATGCCCTCTCTTCCTACACACGTGTTATCAACATGTTAGTGGATAGAGGGACCCCTAAGTTAGGAAGCCTACCAAAGTGTAGGTCCTTGCCACCAGCAGTAAAAGAATTTGTGCAGCAGAAGCAGGGAGACAAAGTGAACAGCCACTTTTTATTGCTCAGAAGGCGAAAAGGAAAGAAAGGTGCTCAAGTGAGGAAAAGGCACTTGAGTGGGGAGCTGTCAGCCAACAGGGCCAGTAGAGAAAGTTCCAGCTGTGGCCTGGGCCATGTGGACTTTTATGGGAGGCTTCCGCAATCATGTCCTTGTTCCGGGTGTGCTGGAGCTAATCACCTTTCTTTTCTGCCCTTGTACATGCACTTTTCCAGTTGTTCTCAAGGCAATCGTCAACTGTCATGGCGCTGGTGGGTGTGTCACTTAGGATGATGATGAATTACAATGACCATATAATGAGGTCCACTGGAAGTCAAATCATCTGCCATCTTGGGCTTCACAGGGTCTACCCAGTTCTTGTTTCTTCTCTTTGCAGCTGCCTCCTGAGACTTAGGTAAGAGTAATTCGTTTCTATTCGAGGGCAGGGCAGGGGTTTGATGCTGGGGGCGACCGCCTTGGTAATCAGGACCCTGCCTCAAGGTTCACTACTGTTTCTTGATCATTTCTCCATTGTTTCTGCATTCCCTCCCTTCCCTGATTAGCAACTGTTTGAATCTGCCCTTTGGGACTCAGGGAAGGTTGAGGAGGCTGAATGAAGCCTATTTCCTACAAACAGGAAATGAGGAACACAGAAAGATTTGTATCAGGGAGGACTGCACAGGGTCCTGTTCTGTATCAGCCACAGCACTAAAAGCTTATTTATAGCAGTTCCTTTTACCTGGTACATCATGTCTAACTCTGAAGAAAAAAATGACAAGCCATATCAGAAGGCAAAAACACAATTTGAAAAGACAGCGAAAAAGCATCAGAACCAGAAACAGAAAAAGCATTAGAACCAGAAATAGCAGGGATGTTAGAATTATCCAAGCAGGACTTTAAAATAATTATGATTGATATGCTAGGGGATCCAATTGATAAAGTAGACAGCATGTAAGAAAAAATGGGCTATGTAATCAGAGAGACAAAAATCCTAAGAGATAACCAAAAAGAAATGCTAGAGAGAAAAAAATAAACAAAAACAAACACACACTAATAGAAATGGGAAAATGCCTTTGATGGATTCATTAATAGATGGGACACAGGTGAGGAAAGAATTTCTGAGCTAGGGGGATATATAATAGAATCTTCTAAAATCAAAAAGCAAAGAGAACAAAGACTGAGAAAAAGATCAAAAAATCCAAGGAATGCTGGACAACCACAAAAGTTATAACATATGCATGATGGGTATGCCAGAAGAAAGATTAAAGAAACAGAAAAGATATTTGAAACCAAAATGAGAGGGTGTCCATAAATTAGTATCAGACAGTAAACCACAGATCAAATTCAAGAACAGCAAGCGGGGTAAATGTCAAAACATTTCACCTTGGCATCTTAACAGAAAATCAAAGAAAAAAGTCCTGAAGAAAGCCAGAGGAAGAACATATACAGGAACAAAGATAAAAGTCACATCTGACTTCTTTACAGGAACCAGGCAAACAAGAAGCAAGGAGAGTGACGTATTTTAAGTGTAGAGGCGGATGGAGATCAAGATGGCTCTGAGTAGAAGGATGGGGAGTTCACCTACCCCCACAAACACATCGAAAATACATTTGGATGTGGGACAATTCTCACAGAATACCAACTGAAGCCTGGCAGAGAATCTCTTATACAACCAAAGCCGCAAGAAAGATGGCCACAGGACCAGGTAGGATGAAAAGAAAAAAAAGCGAAAAATGAGGATGAGACCTGTACCCTAGGAGGGAGCTGTGAAAGAGGAAAGGTTCCTTCTCCTTGGGAAACCCCTTCCCAGCTGCGAAGTCCAGTGGGACAGATAAGGAGCTGGTGTCGCCTGGACTTTGCTCAAGAGGAGTGTGAGGGTGCCAGTTTGCTGGCAGACAGAGCAGAGAGAGACCGACACCCACAGCTGCCACATCGCCGCACTTCTCGGAAACGCACGCCTGCTGGTACACATGGTGGCTGGCTGCTGAAAGTTGGGCTTTAACAGATGGACCTTGGGAGAGGACTCAGTTTAGCTGCACAGAGACAGCCCGAGGGGACTGGAGTGTGGTCCAGGCTGCCATTGTTGGCATGCACAAGACTGGGTGTGGGTCCACCAGAGGAGCCCCATTTTCAGCATGCTCAAAGCGGAACGTGGCTCTGGCAGAGGTGGGCTTTGTGAGCACGCGCCCTGCGGGGACAGGGCTGACAGCCAGGCCTATAGCAGGCCCTCCCTCAGCAGGGGAGGGCCAAGGGGAGCACCGGCAGCACAAGGTGGTGGAATAGGTGGTCCAAGTTCACCCAGAGGCAGAATTAGACTTTGAGGGCAGCGCATCAGATCTGAGACCTGAGCACTTCACGGTCCCCATTGCCCCTCAAGGGATAAAGTCATCCATTCTGCCAGAGGATTTCAGGACCCTGCACCCAGAACTAGCCCCTGGGGTCAATAGCAGAGATCCCAAGGGGTGAATACAGAGAAAGATCGGCTCATAGCAACACTCTCTTGGAGACTTTTATGCACTTTTGGACACTGGATTCTCCAGCCCTGCTGGAACCACAGCACAGGCATTAGCTCACTTTTATAGCTGGGGAAACCCTGAGCTCAGAACCAGTGACTGCCCAAGATCACAGAGTTGGTAAAGAAGAAGCCAGGACTCCACCCAAGACTCCTTAGTCTCTGCTCTTTTTACCACCCAGCAATGACTTTAAACCCGCACCAACTATTTTATTTTATCTCATCATACGGCCCCCTCTTCTCCTTGGGCCATTTGCCGTTTCTTCTCGGCCAGGTCTCTACCCACAAAATACCACCAAGCTTCTTAACATTTCCTACCTCGTACCCATCCTCACCGAACTCAGGATCCTCCCTGTCCTCACACTCTCTCTCAACATGTCCAAAACCCAACACTTTATATTGCCCCATCACCTGAACTTCATCTGGGCACATGCCATCCCTGTTTTGTGTCACCATCTCCATCCCAGTGACCAAGCCAAACCCTGGAGTCCTCCTTGGCTTCAGTGCTACTTCATTCCATTAGCAACATGTCAATATCTTGTTTACAATTTCTGACAATCCAACCACTTCCAGTGTTGTAACTGCAGCCTAGTCCTGTCTCCACTGGGTGACCGCCATGGCCTCCAGACTGGTCTCTCTGCTTCCCGAATAGTGGCCCCAGGATCTAGTCTGTAAACTACAGAGAGATGTCCATACATCCTTTAGATACAGCAGAAACTCGAGATTAGTGTTCTCCAAAGTCTGGTCCAAGCACCAACGCAGGAGAATCACCCAGGGCTGTTGTTAAAATGCCGATTCCCCAGGGCCTGAGCCAAACCCTCCAAGGCCGAGTTGCTTAGGAAGGGGCAGGGATTGTCATTTAATGAGCTCCCAGCTGATCTGTATGCACACTGAATGTCAAGAATCACTGAGGGTTTTGACAAATGAAGAGGAAAGATCTTTAAGGGTATGAGTTGGAAGCTGCCCTGGGGCCCTTTAGCTGTTGACTGGAGCCAAATCTAAGCTCTGGGGTGGAGATTGAGAAGTAGTTGAGAGTCAGGGGCCCGATGTCAATGACCTGGCTTTGCCACTTCCTAAATGTGGAGACTTAGGCTACGGGCCCCTCCTCTGGAACCCTAAGTTCTTAGTCACAAAACATGCCACATGCCTGGTAGAGTTGTTGTAAGATTTAATACCTTTGCTGTTTACCCAGCACTTAACACAAGGGCTAAATGCCCCTCAGATGTGGGACATTATGATAATTTGTGATGTGTCTTCCTGAAAACATCAGTTGTTTTCTGGGTGATGGATTTATGTAACTTGAAGGCCAAATAGGGCTCCCTTGTGAAATGTTTACCTTACTCCCAAGAGCCATTATTGTCCTGTTACCTTCTTCTTACACATACACACACACACACACACACACACATATACACCTAACATATACACACATTCATATAGCCACCTAATTCACATGTACCCCAGGCTTTATCAACATTCCTGGATATTATTCTTTTTCTATCACCCAGTGATTTTTACCATCTTATCCACAAGATCCACAAGGACTTTTTTTTTTTTTTTGCCTCTATTCTATCTTGAAAATCTTTTGAAATAGAGCTAAACTCTGAATTCATATTCTCTTTTCAATTTGAGGCTTTCTCAACACTAGCCTGTGGTCTTCCCATCCAGGCAGTATCAATGTTCTCCCCGGAACTCTGTGCCAGCACTCGGCTCTGCTCCCCAACTGGACAGGGAAGCCACCAAAGGCACAGTCCTGCTTTAGTCTCTTCTAGGTTCCCATGAGCTCAGCACCATGGCTGGCTCAGAGGAAAGGCTTGGCAAGTGTCTGCTGAGTGAATGAAGTGGCTGGCCCTTCTGTTTCTGTCTCTCCAGCTCAATTATGGAACAGAAAATTCTACTTTCCCTTTCCTGGGGCTTCCTGACTGCTGTTAGTCACACCACCTAACTGGGAATTTTCTGGTTTAGTTCTGGTGAAAATAGCTTGCTGGAGGTTAGTGATGGGCTCCAAATAAATGATTTTTTTTTTGATGAAGAGGTTTATTTCCTTATTTTCATTCAACTTGTTGAAGTATACTTTATATAAAATCGACTTTCATCCTCTTGAAGTGTACAATTGAATGATTTTGACAGATGTAAACATCCTTGAAACTGCTGCCACAATTAACAGACCAAACAATTCCATCAACCTCAAAAGATTCCTCATGCTCTGAAGTGTCTTCTTTAAATGACACAATCAAGAGACTCTCAGTGGTCACAAGGTGGGGGGAGGATCAACCTGGATTTGCCTCCCGGGTGATCTTTTCAGTGCAGGAAACTGCCTAATTCATGACAAAGCCTCAAGATGCCCTCAGTTAAGCAGCAGCTGTCCAACAGAACTTTCTGAGCTGATAAAAACAATGCTATGTCTCCACTGTCCAACATGGTGGCCACTAGCTGCATGTGCCTGTTGAGCACTTGAAATGTAGCAGTTTTAACTGTCTTTAAAAATATACACCACATTATTTTCCTTAATTAATTTATAAAGTTGATTTCTGGGTTTTGATTTCTTCATTTAAAAAAATAAGATAGATGCTATCTAATGCTGTTTCCATTTTGAAGATGAAATGTTATGATCGCTATTTTCCAATTACAGTTAAATTTTAAATTGATAAATTCCAATTTCATGGGATGAGGGGAATGGACGGTGATAAGGACTTGATATTCGACTGTCTGATAACTCAGTGCCTCTGTTTATAAGACAACAGCAAGCTTTTTAACCCAAGATTCAGTTTAAGGGTATATTCTTATAAACTGAACACTTTCTTAGTATGTATAAGAGATTAGCATCATCTTTTGTGTTTAGTGTAATCTCAGATTTGTTTGCCATCTCACCTTTTATTCTAGGTTTTATATTCATTAATTTTTGTATGTCTCAGTCTTGGTTGAGCTTCATTGTTTCTTTGTTATGGTAATAAAAAACAGACTTGAACACTCAAAAAAAAAAAAGAAAAGAAAAGTAGCAATGAAACTGAGGAGCTAAATATTTTAATTTAATTTAATTTTTAATTACTTTTAACTTTGGATAGCCACATATGGCCAGTGGCTATCATAGTGCACAGCACAGGAGAAATAAATCAACAAGTACATCTTTATGGAAGGCCTACTATGTGGGAAGAGAGGCCAGACTCTCTGCCATAGGGGTTTACAGTCTTCTGAGAAGACAGCTAGAAGCAAATGAAAAAGGCAAGAGGATGCAAAACAAACAAACAAATGAAACAAAAAGTGGTACGAAATTGTTGTCAGGCTACAGAGCAGAAGAACCATAAGCGGGTGACACAGCATGGACAAAGAAGAGGTGCTGCCCAGATCACGTGCTGTTTAGTGCCAGGGTTAGTTTCAAATCTCTAAGTTCTCTCTCCCAGTCCTAACCTGATACACAAAGAATAGTAGACCAGATGCTGAGAAGGGCACTGAGGCTAACTGAGTTCATGTAGTAATGTCCCAAGATCTAAGAGAAGATAAAAAATCCATAGCATTTGCTCCTGCCTTGGCTCTCAGCCCAGGAACTGCATTCTATGACAAAAATAGTCTTAGAAATATTCTTACCAAGAAAGAACCAAGTTTTTAAACATATCAACTTTAACAGCCAAGGAGATCTAGAACATTTTTATCTTGTAAAACTTAAATTCTACACAAATAGAACAAAAGTTGGTAAATGGTAACTTGAAAATGGTTGAGGGTGAATTTTAAATTATGTGTTTTGTTTTTATCACAATTTTTTTTAAAGGCTCAGTGTGCATGTTCACCCCCCAGACCTCATGCTACTGTATATCTCCTGGACTCAATGCTGCATATGCCACTGGAACTAGTGTCACTGCATGCCCATGGAACTGGCATGCCTATGTGCCTCCAGAACCAGTGTGGGACTTGACACTGCCCTGCACCCTGCTCAGCTGGTAACACTGTGCAAACCTGCAAGTAAAGGTCTTTTCCCAGGTGACTCTTCTTCAAATGCACATACACCCATAAAAGGCCACACGAAGTATGAAAAATCAGGGAAACATAATACCACTAAAGAAACAAAATAAGTTTCCAGTAACAGACCCCAAATAAATGAAGATCTATAAATAATCTGATAAAGAATTAGAAACAATTCTTTCAAAGCTCAGCTACAGAGAATGAGAAGACAAGGCATGGATTGGAGGAAAACATTTGCAAAAGACACATCTGATAAAGGTCTGTTATCTGGAATATACAAAGGACCCTTAAAACTCAACCATAAGCAAACAAACAATTCAATTAAAAAATGAGCCAAGGACTTTATTAGACACCTCACCAAAGAAGATATTCAGATGGCAAATAGCATAAGAAAAGATACTCCACATCAAATGTGATCAGGAAAATGCAAATTAACACAATAATGAGATACTACTACACATCTGTTAGACTAGCCAAAATCTGGGAAACCGACAACAGCAAATGCTGGTGAGGATGTGGAGCAGCAGGAACTCTCATACCTTGTTCATGGGAATACAAAGTGGTGCATCTCTGAAAGACATTTTATCAGTTTCTTACAAAACTAAACACACTCTTAGTATACAATCCAGCAATAGCACTCCTTGATATTTACCCAAATGACTTGAAAACTAGTGTCCACACAAAAATCTGTACACAAATGTTTACTGAAGCTTTATTCACAATTGACTAAACTTGGAAGCAGCTAAGATGTTCCTCAGTAGGTATTTGGATAAACACACTGTAGCATATCCAGACAATGGAATATTATTAAGCACTGAATGAGCTCTCAAACTATGAAGACATAGAGGAAACGTAAGTGAATACTACTAAGTGAAAGAAACCATTCTGAGAAGGCGCCATATTGTATGACTTCAACTATATGGCATTCTAGAAAAGCCAAAACTATGGAGACAATGAAAGATCAGCAGTTACCAGGAGTTGGGGTGGAGTGAAGGATGAAAAGGCAGAGCATAGATTTTTTTAGGGCAGTGAAAATACTGTGTATGATATTATTTGATGGATATATGTCACATATTTATTCAAACCCTTTGAATGTATACCACAAAGCGTAAAACCTAAAGTAAACTGTGGACACTAGGTAATTGCAGCATTTCAATGTAAGTTCATCCTTGGTAACAAATGGACCATTTTGGTGAGTGATTTGGATAATAAGGGAGGTCATGCATGTGTGGGGTCAGAGACTGTATAAGAAATCTCTATCTTCCTCTCAATTGTGTTGTGAAATTAATTGTTCTTTTAAAAGTGTATTTAAAAACAGATAAAGAGGAATAAGCCGAGTGAGTCACAAGAGTATACAAATAGACAAACCAATAAAACCAGGAAAATAATACATAAAAATATTTTTAGAAGTTCAACAAAGACATAGAAAGCATAAAAAACAACCAAACAGAAATTCTGGAGATGAAGAACACAATTGAATGAAATAAAAAATTCAGTAAGGAAATTCAAAGCAGACTCAAGCAGAAGAAGCAATCAGCAAACACAAAGATAGTTGAAATTTTCCAGTCAGAAGAGAAAAAAGAATGAAAAAGGGTGGATAAAGTCTAAGGGATTTATGAAGCATCCTGAAATGAACCATATAGATATTATGAGATTCTCAGAAGAATAAAAGAGATAGAAAGTAGTAAAATGTTTATTTAAAGAAAGAATGAAAAGTTTCCAAATCTATGGAAGGAAATAGACACCCAGATTCAAGAAGCCTATGTGATCCTACACAGGTTGAAAATGCAAAATAATAATAAAAAGGTCTTTGCTGATACACAATATAGCTGAATTGTCAGAAGTCAAAGATAAAGAGAGAATTTCAGAAGCAGCAAGAGAAAAATGATTTACCCATCACATGTAATGGAATCCTCATCTATAAATCCATCAGTGGATTTCTCGGCAAAAACATAGTAGGCCAGAAGAGAGTGAAAGAATATATTCAAAGTACTGAAAGAAAAAATAATTGTCAATCAAAAATAATATACCTGTAAAAGTTATTCTTTAAAAATTGAGAGACGGGGCAGGGAGGTTATAGCTCAGTGGTAGAGTGCATGCCTAGCATGCATGAGGTCCTGGGTTCAATCCTCAGCACCTCCATTAAATAAATAAATAAATAAATCCAATTACCTACCCCCTACCACACACAAAAAAGTTAAGAGATACAATCTTCCCCAGACAAACAAAAACTGAGGAATTTAATCACCATTAGACCTGCTTTCTAAGAAGTGCTTAAGGGAATTCTTCAAACTGAAACAAAAAAAGTGCTAAACAGCAACACGAAAGCATAAATCTCATTGGTAAAGTTAAATACACAGGCAAACACAATAATATAATGCCGTAATAGTGGTATGTAAATTACTTTTAACCTTAATATAAAAGCTAAAAGAAAAAATGTGTTAATTGATATCAATATAAAAAGAAGTAAACTAACTTTAAGTACAAAATACATATGACTAGGGGTAAAAATGTAGACTTTTTGTATGCAATTGAAATTAACTTGTTATCAACTGAAAATAGACAATTATACAAGCTTTTATGCAAAGAAATAACATACAATAGGTACACAAAAGACAAAAACATAAAAGAATCAATGTATCATTATGAATATTATTAAATTTCAAAGGACATCAAGAGAGGAAAACAAAAACAAAAAACTGCAAAACAGACAAAAAAATTTAACAAAACTGCAACAGTAATTTCTTACCTAGAAATACTTTAAATGTAAATAGATCAAACCCAGGAAGAAGGCATAGAGTGGCTAAATGATTTTTAAAATAAATGCCATCCATATACTGTCTATTAAAGAGTCACTTTACATTTAAGAACACACACAAGCTGAAAACAAAGGGATAGAAAAAAAAATACTCCATGGAAATGATAACAAAAAGAAGCAGGGCTTATATCAGAGAAAATAGACTTTAAGTTTAAAATGTCTCTAGAGACAAAGAAGGTCATTATTTAATAATAAAAGAATCAATTCAATTTGAGGATATAATAATTGTAAATGTATTCACACCTAACATCAGAGTACCTAAATGTATAAAGCAAATTAGACAGATCTGAAGGGAGAATTTTACAGCAATACAATAATAGTAGTAGACTTCAATATCCCACTATCAATAATGGATAGAATATAGAATATCTAGAGAGAAAATCAGTAATGAAACAACTGACCTGAACAACATTATAGACCAAATGGATATAAGAGACATACACAGCACTCTACTCAACATCAGAAGACACATTCTTCTCAAGCACACACAGAACATTCTCCAGAATAGAACACATGATAGGTCCCAAAGTAAGTCTTAACAAATTCATGAAAATCAAAAATATTTCCAGGTATCTTTTTTAAGCACAATGGAAATAGACTAGAAATTAGTAACAGTAAGAAAATGGAAATATTCATAACAAATTGGATAACCTAGGAGAAATGGGTACATTTCTAGAAACATACAGCCTCCTAAAACTGAATCAAGAAGAAGCAGAAAGCACAAATAGGCAAATGACAAATAAAGAGAAGTAAGCAGTGAAAAAGAATATAAAAAACAAATATATGCATGTTTGTGTATGACTGAAACATTATGTTGTACACCAGAAACTGACACAACATTGTAAACTGACTAGACTTCTATATATATAGAGAGAGAGAAAAAAATTTAAGAAATTAAGTAAAGTAGCTTTGTGTATGTATATATACACACACACATACACAAAAAAAAGAAGAAGAAATAAGCAGTAATCAAAATCCTCCCAACAAAAGAAGCCCAGGACTAGAGATTTTCAAGAGAGAATTCCACCAAAATTCAAAGAAGTATTAATAACAATCTTTCCTAAATGCTTTCAAAATAGTGAAGAGGGAACATTTCTAAATTCATTTCATGAGGCCAGCATCACACTGATACCAAAGTGATACAAACACACCTAAAGATTTAAAAAAAAAAACAAAAACAGTGGGAAGCAAGATGGCAGAGCAGGATGCTCATAGCAAAAAGAAAAAAAGTGACAATGAATATATATATATGTTCATGTATAACTGAAAAATTGTGCTCTACACTAGAATTTGACACAATATTGTAAAATGACTATTACTGAATACAAAATGTAAAATGAAAAAAAAAAGATTAAAAAAAACTGGCCAATATCCTGTTGAACACAAATGCCAACATTCTAAATAAAATACTACCAAACAGAATCAACAGGTCATTGAAATGACCAACCACGACCAAGTGGGATTTATCCCTAGCATGAAAGAATGATTTAACATACACTAATCAATCAATATGCTACAACATATTGTCAGAATGAAAGATAAAAATCACATAATAATCTCAATACATACAGAAAAAGCATTTGACAAAATTCAATATCCACTCATGATAATGAAAAAAAAATTCCACAAATTAGATAAAGAAAGAAATGACCTCAACACAAAAATGTCCTTATAAGAAAAGCCCATAGCCAATATAATAATCAGTCGGGAAAAACTGAAAGCTTTTCTTCTAAGATTCAGTACAAGGCAAGGATGCCCACTCTCACTACTTCTATTCAACACAGTACTGAAAGTCCTAACCACAGCAATTAGGCGAGAAAAAGAGAAAAACAGCATCCAAACCAGAAGGGAAGAAGTAAAATTATCTCCCTTTGTAAATGACGTAATCATTTACATATAGAACACCATAAAGACTCATCAAAAGAAAAAAAAAACCTGTTAGAATTAGTAAATGAATTAAGTAAAGTTGCTGGATACAAATTCAATATTCAAAAGGCAGTGATGTTTCTATACATTAACAACAAACTATCTGAAAAAGAAATTAATAAAACAATCCCATTCGCAGCAGCATCAAAAAGCATAAGATCCTTAGAAATATACTTAACCAAAGAGGTGAAAGACATGTTCACTGAAAAATTATAAAATATTGATGAAGAAAATCAAAGATGACACAGATAAATGGAAATGCATCTCATGTTCACAGACTAGAAGAATTAATACTCTATATTCTACCATACTACCCAAAGAGATCTATAGATTCAGTGCAATCCCTGTGAGAACCCCAAATGCATTCCTTACAGAAAAGGGAAAAACAATTCTCAAATTTGTATGTAACCACAAAAGACCCAGACTAGCCAAAGCAATCTTAAGAACAAAACTCAGGACAACATACCTCCTGATTTCAAATTATATTACAAAGATACAGTCATCAAAACATGAAGCATAACGAAGTATGGTATAGGTATAAAAATATATGCATATACTGATGGAACAGAATAGAGAGGCCAAATATAAAACCACACGTATATGGTCAATTGATCTTCAATACAGATGTCAAGAACACACAACAGGGGAAGAATAGTCTCTTCAACAAACAGCACGGGGAAAACTGTACATCCACATGAAGAAGAATGAAATTGGACCCCTATCTCACACCTTACAGAAAAATAAACTCAAAATGGGTTAAAGATTTAAATTTAAGACTTGGAACTGTAAAGCTCCTAGAAGAAATCAGAGGGGATAACCTCCTTGGTATCCATCTTGCAATTAGTTTTGGATTTGACACCAAATGTCCAAGCAATGAAAGCAAAAATAGGTAAGTGAGATTTTGCTTCAAGCTAAAAATCTTCTGCCCAGCAAAGGTAACAATCAACACAGTGAAAATCTCCCTGTGGAATGAGAGAAACATATTTGCAAGCCATATATCTGATAAGAGGTTTATACCCACAATACATAAGAAATTCATACAATTCAATAGCCAAAAAAATCCCCGTCTGATCAAAACTGGTCAAAGCACCTGAACAGAAATTTCTCAAAAGAAGACATAAAAATGGTCAACATGTATATGAAAGGGGTTATTAATAATCATCAGGGAAATGCAAATCAAAGCCTCAGTGAGATATCACCTCACACCTGTTGGGATGACCATTATTAAAAAGACAAAGGCTAACAAGTGTTGGGGGAGGATATTGAAAAAAGGGAACCCTTGCACAATGTTCTTGGGAACTGGTGTAGCCACTGTGGAAACATCATAGAACTTCCTTAAAAAATTAAAAACAGAATCATCATTTGATCCAGTGATCCCACTTCTGGGTATATATCCAAAGGAAATGAAATTAGTATCTCAAAAGGATGTCTGCACTCTCACATTGTTTTCAACCTTTAGGAAGAAGGAAATTCTGTCATTTACAACAGAAATGAACATAGAGGACATTATGCTAAGTGAAATAAACCAGACACAGAACGACAAATTCCACATCATCCTGCTTATATGTGTAATCTAAAATAATCAAGTTCAGAATATGAAAATGAATATGTGTATATTCATGTCTGAAAAATTGTGCTGTACACCAGAAATTGACACAACATTGTAAACTGACTATAACTCAATAAAAAGAGAAAAAGAAAAGAAAAGAATCAAATTCACAGAAGCAGAGAACAGAATGGTGGTTTCCAGAGGCTGAGAGAAGGGAAAACGGGGAGATACTGATCCAAGGGTTAAGGTTTCAGTTATACAAGCTGAGTAAGTCTGAAGGTCTAAGGTACAGCAATATGGCTATAGTTAATATTATATACTTGAAAATTGCTAAAAGTGTAGATCTTAAGGGTTCTCGCCACATACATAGGAAAAAATAGAACCCTGTGATGTGATAGATACGTTAATTAGCTTGAAGGTGCTGATTATTTCACGATGTATGTGAATATCGAAGCATCAAGTCATACACCTTAATTAAGGTGCACAATTTTATTTGTCAATTATCCTTCAATAAAGCTGAAATAATTTAAAAAGATAAAAGAGAAAATACTTAGATGTCTAAAGGAAATGAGAGTAGTCAAGAATCAGAGGTGAAAGATGAGATGATATGACAAAAATATAAGCAGAAAGGAGAACTGGCAATGGAAATTTAGGGAAAGAAACATCACTGGAAAATGTAAACAGCATTAGAAGCAGTGAAAAAAGAGAAAATTAGAGAAAACAAAATCCATAATGTAGTGGACAGGCTTAAGAAGATCACACAGGTACAAAGAAGAAGGGGTCCGTGAAAAGAAAAATGAGAGTAAATGGTGAACATAAGCAGTAAAAGTAACAGAGATCCAACAGAACTAATTAGTACGTCTGAAGAAAACAACACAGTAATTGCAATTTTTTTCAACTATGTTATGCTGAAGATAGATTTCTGATTTAAAAACACTGAAAAGGGTAAAATTAATAATAATAATTAATAATAATAATAACAACAATTGCATACCCTCCGGAGGAAATGAGAGTACATGATTAAAGACTACAAAACTCCTAAGCAGAAAAAGCACATCTCCTACACTCATATTAGCGATGTTTTGCCTCTGGGCTACTGTCTTAGTTTCATCTCCGCCAAGCGGAAAGAATTCAAATGGCTGGGTCATTCTCACCCTTCTATTTTCAGATCTGATGTCAAATTCTCGGAAGTCTTTCCTCTCCTTCCTCTGGAAAGCAGATGTTTGTACTCTCACTTCACCCTAATTACTTGTTTCCTGAAAATATGGTTGTTGCTGGTGTTTTTTAAACTTTCAAAACACATTACTCTGTTGTTAACTATCTGTAACTTACAACTGGAATTTAAGTTCTAGAGGAGGGAAACCATGTTTGTCTTGTTCATCACTGGGCTCCCAGCATCTACTACAGTGACTGGCACATAGTAGGTATTCAATATATGTGTTTTTGAATGAATTATTTAATAAAAAAATAAAAATTTAAGGCCAAGCAGCATAAAAACAATCACTTTTCACCAAAGGGAGATTTTTCTGTTTGTGTTTGAATTTCTCATTTTTGTATAATTTTTTTATATGTTACTTGAACTAAAAGTAAATTACAAAGTCAACCTAAATAAATGGATAATTTGAAAAATCACGGCCACCCCGTAATCACACCTTGTGTCCCTTAGGCCAGCCTGAGGCAGGCCACCTGGTGATCAAGGTATCAGGTCCAGTCCTAACTGCATCCCTCATATGGTGTTTAACCTCTCTGACTCACAGAGAAATAAAAGCCCTACTTCCTAGATCTGTGGCTAGGATTAACGGAGTGAGTACACATAAGGCACTTCATCCTGTGCCTGGGGCAGAGTAAAACCAACACTACCAGACATGCTGAGACATTTGTTACACTACAATAAGCTCTTTATATGACTCACACACATCCTGTGAGGTAGATGTTACTACTATCCCCATTTTAAGGATGAGAAAACTGAGGCACATAATTAAATTGCCCACTGCTGATGAATGATTGTACTGAGATTCAGATTCCGGCATCCTGATTCCAGTGCCTTGCTCTTAACCACGGTGGTTAACATCTGTGTTAGTTTCCTGGGGCTACTGTAACAACAGACTGCAAATTAGGGGGCTTAAACAACAGAAATTTATTTTCTCATGGTTCTGAAGGCTAGAAGTCCGAGACCAAGGTGTCACAGGGTTGGTTTCTTCTGAGGGAAGGATCTGTTCCAGGCTCTCCCTTTGGCTTCTAGGTACCATCTTCTCCCTGTGTCTTCACACGTCTCCCCTCTGTATGTGTCTCTGTCCAGATTTCTCCTTCTTATAAGGATGACTCTGTAAAGACTCTTATCTCCAAATAAGGTGACATTCTGAGGCATCCTGGGGCTTAGGACTTTAACATATGAATGAGGGGGTGGCAATTCAACCCTGAATAATGCTTTGTGTAGACTGGACTCAACAAACATTAACTCTTTTTAGGGTGATGAGCCCAGTGGTTCAGCCTAGCAAAGAGGTCCATGCACAACTGCTTGAGGAAGCAGTGAAAGCAACAGCAGAGGTGCATTTGCACATGAACTCCCTTGTGAGGGTCGGGAGGCATGACTGCTTCAGGAAGCTTCCTGCAAGAAGTGGATTAGCACGCGTGATGTTTTTAAATGGGACTTTTGGAAAATATACTCCTTTCTTAGAAAGGCCTCTCAGTTTGTTTTAATCACTTCTCAAAGCTACGCTAGACATTCACAGCTCAGGATCTCTAGTTTAGCCTAGTTTAAAAAAAAGTAATTACATCATATTAAAGATAATTTGATTGTTACTGAGATGCTAATTGAGTTGAGATGCTTATTGTAGCAGACACATCAGATTGGCAAGGAGGAAACTCAGTTTAAATGCAAACAGTGTTGACGGCAGAATTAAAAGATTGTCAATGCAGTTAATCCAACAGTAATTATTTTCTGAACATACCCTGAGTAGCAAGGATACAATTATATCTACAAACAGTCATAAGAAAATAATTACTCCACTCTCCACCTGAGGCAATAGTCCATAAAAGCCCTGAAAATGCTCTCCACGGAAAGCATGGCTTTTCCTCCATCAGACCGATACTGCAGACACCAAAACTGAAAGGAAGTTTCCCTAAGAACCTGAATATTCACTGGGCAGCCCTGCCAGGGTGCTCTTTCCAGAGGGCCATTCCCCTCACCCCACCTGACTCCGCTCCCAGGCCTGCAGTGAACATAAGCACCCCCAGCAGGGCTCCCGCCCCCAGAAGACTTACATCTTCCATCCTCAGATCACACTCTCCTATCCTCCCTGCTTCCCTCTTCAGTCACCCCACACACACTTCTCCAGGTCTCTACTTTCTTCCTCTTGCCCCTCCTGGACTGACAGCCTTTCTGTATCCTCCAGAGCTCCTGGTCCACCAAGTGAACCCTCTCTTGTGATGGTCCTTGCCTTTCTGTCACAGCTTCTGCTTCACCCCAGCTAAATCCTAGCCTGGCTTCAGTCAGAGCCTCTGAGTAATATCAGGGAGACCTCACACCTAGGCCCCCAGCTGCCCAGGAATCTTGCTACATCCTTGTGGTAGTCAGGGATCCAGAGAAACAGAAATATAACAGTAACTATATATAGTATAGATAAAGCATATATATATATGCTTTATCATAAGACATTAGCTTCCACAGCCGCCTTCTGCAAGCTGGAGACACAGGAGAGCAGGTGGTACAAACTGACATTCTGAGAACCAGGAGTACTGAAGACTAAAGATCAATGTGCCTCAAGTGGTCAGGCAGAAAGGAAATTCCATTCCAGGTCCTCTCAGAATTGGATGAAGCTCACCCACCTTGGAAAGGACCATCTGATTTACTCAGTCTATAGATCTAAATGCTAAACTCTCCCAGAAGCATGTTCACAGATATACCCAGTAAAAACGTTTACCCAGGTATGCAGGCATCCCATGGCCCAGTCAAGCTGACACACAAAGTGAACCACCAAAATCCTCCTGCCCACTCTCTCTCATTCTCCCTGGCCACTAGTGCATCATTCTTTTACCTCCCCAACCACTGCCCTACTCCTGCTTTCCCACAGTACTCAACAAATAATTTCTATTTCCAATATACAGGAAAAAATGGCAGAAAATAGAGGTGTTACCAAATCCAAACTCATTCTGCTCACCACACGACAGGCCAATAAATAGGGAGATGAGGTGTTGGGGCAAGGAATAGTGACTGTATTCAGAAAGCCGGCAGACCAAAAGGATGACAGACTAATATCTTGGAGAACCATCCTGCTCCAGTCAGAATACAGGCTCTTTTTCCTACAAAAAAAAAAAAAAAAAAAAAAAAAAAAAAGGTGGGGTGGGGGGTGTGGCTCATTGTTGCAAATTACTTGCTGTAGAAATTCTTTGTTCTTGCAGCCATCTGTGTGGGTCAGGCCATGGTGTCCCTGTAAATCTCCAACAAAGCAAAGGTTATTCTCTATTTTGCAACTTGCCATCTCTACATAAGTGCAGAAGGGCTAACATCCTTAAAGGTCAGAGCCCCGAGAAGAGGCTCCCCTGTATATTTCAGGCTAAAGGCAACACTGTTTTACAAAAGGTGCAGAGCTGGCAAGACTGAGCCTAGAACACAGGGCACAGCGGTTGAAACTAAAGGAACAGATCCAATATGGAGTCAGGTTTGTTCTCTATTACAAAGGCTCCAGATGGGAACCCTTTCAACTTTCTGCCTCCCATTTCAAAAGTTGCCTGCAAACATGTCAGTCAAGCTCTTCTCCTTGGGTTTTTCCTCAAAGCAGTGCTTCATCTCCTCCTCATTAAGGCAGACTCCGCTGGGCATGTTCTGATCCTTACCTGCCCTGGCTCCCTTTAACCAACCCCAAAATGGGTTTCTGGATTCCCCACCTTGAAAGCCTTTCTCTCAACTCCATATTTTCCTCCCAGTTAAACTTCCAGAGACACTCCCTCTGATAAAGGGAAAAACAAAAAACAAACAAACAAAAAAAATGTGGGGCGATAGGAGGGCCATGTCCCAGGTCTCGACTGAGTCCCTGGGATGTGCCCTGCCAAGTGTGGGTCTTCGGCTTTGCACAGGAAAGAATTCAAGACCATGAGCCACAGTTGAGTAGAGAGAGATTTATTCAGGAGATACATACTCCACAGGGTGTGGGCCATCTCACTCAGAAGGGAGAGTGGCCACGGGGTGTGAGGGATGTTAGTTTTTACGGGCTTAGTAGCTTCATGTGCTAACAAGTCAGGGGATTATTCTAACTACTTTTGGGGAAGGGGCTGGGAGTCCCAGGCATTGGGCCACTGCCCACTGCTTCAACCTTTTATGATCAGCCCCGGAACTGCCATGGTGCCTGTTGGGGTGCCATTTACCATGCTAATATTTTACAATGAGCATGTAATGAGGTATATTAGGAGTCAAATCTATCACCATCTTGGGCCTCAAGGCCCGTTAGGAGTTGAGTTTTCCACCACCTTGGTGTTAATTGCTGTTTAATTTCTTGAATGGCTGTCCCCTGCCCCCTTCCTTCCTGTCTCACCTCCTTACTCACATTCTACCTCATTGCATCTTGGCTGCCGCCCTCAGCACTCTCACCAGGTTGCTCACATCCTCCCTGCTCTTTCAGCCCAGACACTCAGCTCACACAAAACTAGATTAGCATTTGCACCAGAATCTGGAATTCCACTCTTCCAGGATATTCTGACCCCACACTCTGCTACTTTGCCTCCTTCCTTTCCCTGCCACTTCTTCTGGGTCCTCTGCTGTTCATTTATTTACTCATGACTGGTATGTAAAACTTGGTGATCAGCTTTCTATCCCCGACCTCTTCCTCTTAGCATCTTCTTTATGGCACCCTCTCTAAGTGATCTAATTCTTCCGCAAGGTTTTAATAATACTAATGATGCTGTGAAGGAAAAGATGTTGCCTGCCATATCAGCAAAGGATGTTGTGGCCACCAACCCATCAGCCACTACAGTTGCTCCCCCACCACCCTCCCACCATGAGCCGTGAGGGTACTCAAGATGTAAACAAACAGAAGTCCTGCCATCAAGCCTTCAGCCACAGCAGCTCCCTATACCCTGCCCCACTGTGCACTCTGAGGGGACTCAGGATGGGAAAGAACAGCATTTGGGACCTCAATAGTTAAGGTGCATATCCAAGGAGTGATTTCATTGAGCCCAAACGCTTGCAACTTCCTATGCATAGAAAAGCACTAAATTCATTAACTTAAGATGTCTGGTTTTCTTCAATTAACAATAATCTTTTGATGTTCCAGTCACCTCATTTTTGTTGCAAAACTCCTATATATCCTGGTTCCTCCCTTACTTCTTTCAAACAATCCTTCAGAGGTATCAGAGTGGCTGCCTTGCAGGCTTGAAGTCCTAAGAAAACCCACTGAATGAAACACAATTCTCAACTTTTATGTTGTGCATTTTTTTCTTGGTTGACAACACCCTGGTCTATATCTCCAGGCTGAATCTTTTTCATCCTAAACTCAGCTTGTATATCTCCTATAACCACTTTATTCTCTTCTTTCTCCCTCTCCCTCTCTCTTTCCTTCTCTCTCTCTCTCTCACATGCACACACTCACATAGCACATAAATTTTCTCCTGACACTTTGTATTCAGATTGTGTTAGTTCATGTCTTTGGAAAAGTAGACACTAAAATGCAATTAAGCATGCAAGGATTTTATTAAAAAATGAGGAAGGAGTGGGGGAGGCTGGAAAAATCATCAGTGGTACAAATCTGGCCCCAAGTGAAAGGAAGCAGAAGGAAGGTTGAGTGGGAACTTCCTAGACCACAGTGCAGTCTAGGGAACGTCCAGCAAGGCTGTTGGGGAATCCTTTGGCCATAGTTAACTGCCAGAGAAGTCCCAGCTCCCAATTTTTCCATTTTTCAGGCATTCCTTGGGATTGAGACAGGCAGAAAGGGGGCAGGGCACAGCCATTCAACCAATGACACAGCAATTAACACTAAAATGGTGGAAGATTCAACTTCCAGTAGGCTTTGAGGCTCAAGATGGCAGGAGATTTGACTTCTAGTAGACCTTGAGCTTCATTATATGCTCATTATAATGTATTAGCATGGGAAGTGGCACTCCCACAGGTGCCATGACAGTTCTGAGGTTAACCATCAAAGGTCAAAAAGTGAGTGGTGGCCCAATTCCTGGCAACCCCAGCCCCTTTCCCAAAAGTAGTTGGGATAATCCTCCCACTTGTTGGTGTATAAAGTTACAAAGGCCATCAAAACTAATAAACCCCACATCTCGTGGCCGCTCTCCCTTCTGAGTGAGATGGCCCACACTCTGTCTATGGAGTGTGTAACTACTAAACACCTAACCCCCACATCCCGTGGCCTTTCTCTTGCCTTCTGAATCAGCCTACACTCTATGAAGTATGTATTTCTCTAAATAAATCTACCTTTGCTCAATTGTGTCTTGCTCTTGAATTCTTTCCTGCACAAAGGCAAGGACCCACACTTGGTGGGGCACATCCTAGGGATTAACCAAGACATGGGACATGGCCCTCCTCTCACCCCACATTCATTTTTCCTGTATCAGGATCCCTGCATGGCTCTAGCATTGGATGGGAGTAGCTTCTAGGAGCTTTGGTACAAACACTGTAGCTGCTCAGAGCACAGCAGGTTGCCCACCACCCTGTAGTTGGAGATCCACCAGGCACAGTCTCATGGCTACCACTGGGCCCTACCCTGCTGACCCAGGAAAGTTCCTGAGGGGCCTCCCAAGGATGCATGCCTGTAGTGCTATAATCTAACAGGTTCTTTCTGTAGTCACTGACCATTCTCCTCCATGGAGGGAAGGGTCCCAGGCCCTAGAAAATGAAAGCTTTGACCAGCAGTGAAAAGACACACACTTTCTTGGGGTGGAGGGGGGAGGGAGTAGAGGGGGTATCTGGGCATTGACTAGAGCTGAGGGGCCTGGTTAATGAAGACGGGAAAGACACAGGACCGAGCATCTGTGGTCTGATCAGAAGCTTGCTGCCTTGAGGCAGGGTTTAATCTTGGCAGCATTTCCCAGATGGGTGCGCCCCACGCTTTACCATGCTGTGAGACTCACCCGAAGAGCTGCTTCTCTTCTGCTGGATCTCACTCCCAGAGATTCAGGGGAAGGACCTGGGGCTTTGCTTTTCTAACTAGCTCCCAGGTGCTGGCGATAATGCCAGCCCACAGACCACAGTACTCCAAGCATAATTTTGTCAAAAGCGGTGTTTGACTCTCACCTCTCAACTTGGGCTTCTTCCTTTCTGGGAAGGGAAGCCACATTTTTGAGTGAGGGTCCAAGGATATACCTGTTTGCCGTGGGTACCTGTTGGCCAGACCTGATACTTCATCCCATCCATGCAGCTAACCACTCCCTTTGCAGGTGCTTCTGTTTAGAAGGAAGGAATGGAAGAGACACTGAGCCCAGCCCAAGATGGAGGAGACCAATGCTCAAGTCTGTCTTGGTCTCGTCACCTGGTTCCTGCCATGCTCAGTCCTGCCTCCTACTAGGGGTGCAGGAGTTCACCAAGGGCAGACGTTCCCTCATCACTGGGGCTTTATGAAGGAGGCAGAGGCTTTATGAGGGATGCAGGATCCAAAAGGAATTCTGAGGCTTGTTTTGCCAAAAAAAAAAAAAAAAAAAAACAACAGCCTCTGTACCCTGATAGCTGAATTGAGAATTGAAGGCAGAGTTTTGGGAGGATAGAGAAGAACAGCTTTTTTGCTTTGCCAGGCAAAGGGTGTCACAGCAGACTTATGCTTTCAAGGCTGTGAGCCCATCTTGGGGTCTGGGTCTTGAGGTTTTGTAGAAAAACTGAATGGAACAGAAAAGGTGATAACAATTAGGGTGTTTTACAGGGTGCTACACTCTCATCATCTTGATAAGAACTCGCTATTGTTATGGAGGAATTTAGGAGGGTCTGCCCATTTTCTTGATGTTCAGTCCATGGCCTTCTTTCAAGAAAGGTAAAAGGATAAGTTATTCTAAGAAAAGAGTGCACAGGGAGGGGACCCTATTAGTCATAAGATCAATTTAGCTAGAAGTACAGGCCTGAACAACTCAAAAGCCATCTTGTTAGTTTTCTACTCTTTCACTTGGAAGCAAATTAGTAGGAAGATCCAGGCAAAAAAATAAAAACTGGAATGGCTCCCAAGGCAGACTCACGGTGTGGTGAAGAAGGGTTCATGTAGTGTCCTGAAGTCCCTCGGGGAAGAAGAGAGCACCGTTGGTTGATGCACAAAAAAAGCAAGTCATGGGGATGCTTGTCTGCAGATCTGCTCTTTTCCCTTGTGGGAAGCCGTGGGATTCAGGTGGATGGTGTGGCATTAAAAGGCCACATGGGAATGCCACAGTTGGGGTGGAACACAGGGTAGAGTTGGCAAAGGGAGGGCCTATTTGAATTCTACTCCTCAGACTCAGTGTGAGCCTAAAATGAAGGCTGTGGAAGGGAAGGAGATAGAGAAGCATAAATGAGAAATATGCAGGCCTGACAGGTGATCAGAGAGCACATCTCTGATTTGATAATGAAAGTCAATGAGAAAATACAATCAATTTGCAGCTAATTTCTCAGGAGAGGAAAGTCCCTTATTCTGTTCCGCAACATCATTCCAAAGACGGATCATGTGTGAGAAAAGAAAAAGGAAAAAAGAAAAAAGTAAGGTGGCTATTTTAATGGAAGAATCACCTGTTCTGGAAAATAATCTCTGATCTCTGCTTTCTAAGGAGGGACATGCTTGGCCGGCTTACCCTGGCATCGCCCTTCTAATCAGACCATCACAGGTAGGGGCCACCTATTTGAGCTGTGAATGGAAAAAACTGCAATCCGTATCAGTAAACAAAGAATGCTGAAGCCATCAAGTCATCAGCAGCTGCCCCCACCCCCAGTAAAGACAAGCCTGCAGCCCAGCCTCTATAGCCACTTGCAATGGTGCCCTCTGAGGGGACTCAGAATAAGAAAGGACAGGACACTGGCCCTAGATAGCTAGGTGCTTGTCAGAGGAATGAATTCAATGAGCCCAGATGTTTGCTTCCTTCCATACATTGGAAAGCACTAAGTTCTTTAACTTGAAATGCCTGGTTTTCTTTAGATAACAAGTAATCTTTTATTGCTCCGACTACCTGGTCTTTATTGTAAAACTCCTATATATCCTAGCTCTTTCCCTACCTTTTTGGAGCAGTCCCTCAGAGGGATCTGAGATGCTGTCATCCGGGCTCAAGTCCTCCTGCCAAATAAAACATAGCTCTCAACTTTTAGGCTGTGCATTTATTTCAGTCCACAGAGCCCAGCCTGGCATTGCCTGCTGATCAGGGCAGACGCAGGACATTCAGTCTATTAGGACCACAGGGTCCTACTGTTGTTGACAAAAATAATCAAAAAGCAATCAATAATAAGAATTTTAAAAGAGTTTTATTTGAGCCAAACTGAGGACTAGCTGAGAAGTCCACTTCCCGGTTGACTGAAAAAGTGCTCTGGAGAAGCAAAGCTTTCAGCACAGCTTTATATATCTTGTCAGACCAAAGAACATTAAACAAATCAGGGTTATCTTTCTTCAAGGCATCAGGAAAAAAAATAAATAAATAGAACAGCACGTACACAGCAAGTCTGTATGGCCTTGGCACCCGGGAAGGGAGTCTTCTCATTGAAGGAGGACCAGCATTGGGGTCTCAGGAAGGGAGGCACTTAATCTTTATTTTTAACATGGACATTCTTTACTTCTGGTCAATGCACCCTTTTCTTTAATAATTAAAGCCAATGTACAGTGTATGTTTGATGGGCCACAAACAGGCTATTGTAGTGAGCATCAAATTCCAGTTAACTCACGTAGAGGACAGAATGACTTCCGTGTATCTCAATATGTAAAAGTTTCTTTTTTCACTGTTATCCTTCCTCTCCCATTCATTCTAAAGTGATGTGGAAGCAGACACAGGGGGCTTGGGGTGGGGAACAACCCAGGACAGTACAGGGGGACATGTTTACACAACTATGTAAACCATGAGCCCAACAGACCCCACCCTTCACATTGACCAACAACATCCTGGCACTGGGCAGCTGGAGCAGAGTATCTCGAAGCCTGAGCCTCTGGCTACTAGCCTTAATCAACCCCTCCCTGTTGTAGATGAGGGTACTGAAGGGGCAAAACCCACAAAGGGACCAGCAAGACCTCTCAGGCAGGGCCATTGCCTTCCCGCTTTTGCACTTCTATGAAGTAGCTTGCTTCTAGGAAAACAAAACTTACCCCTAAAATTCCACTGGTTTCCAAAAGCTCACTCCTGATTGGTCCATTTCTAACACCTCATTTGCATATGGTGCAAACTTAATTGAAACCTAAAACCCTATAAATGCCTGTGTGAACCTACAGACGGGGTCCAGAGCTTGGAGTAGTAACTCCTCTGAGCCTACCAGCGTAATAAACCTGAGTTCTCCAACCCTCCGAGTGTCACTTGGTCTCTCGACGGGATTCAGGTTTCCATAACAGTACCATGGAGGGCAGAGATGAGAGGGAGGGGCAACACTTAGCAGAAAACAGTTCCATCCTCATATTCATGTAAGAGCATTTCCTTTTCCCTTCTGCTCTAAAAAGTGTGAAATAACATTTGTGCTTTGGCAAATATACCACCTGTAAGAGGGTATTATGGGTTGAATTGTGTCCCCTAAAAAATTTATATTGAAGTTCTAACTCCCAGTGACTTTATTGGGAAATAAGATTACTGCTGAAGTCATTACTTCAAATGAGGTTACACTGGAGTTAGGTTGGACCCCAACTCAATATGACTGGTGTCCTTATAAGAAGATGGCCACAGGAAGACACAGAGATGCAGGGAAAAGGCCATGTGAAGTTGGAGGCAGAGATTGGAGTGATGCAGGCGGCAAGCCAAGGCATGCCTTAGGTTACCAAAAACTGGAGGAGGGAAGGAAGGATCCTCTCCTGGAGGCTTCAGAGGGAATATGGCCCAGCCGACACCTTGATTTCAGACTCCTAGGCTCCAGAACTGTGAGAGAATAAGTTTCTGTTGCTTTAAGCCACCCAGTTTGTGGCACTTTATTACACAGCCCAAGCAAACTCATGTCTGAGGAACTGTACCTGGGGGGGTAATGCCTGGGGGGACAGGTGCAGGATTGTAGCAGAACTGGGGGCTAGCTGTGAGCCCGGCCCCTCCTTCTCAATGTGCCCCATATGTAAGCTAGGCACCTGTTCAGCAGCCCAGAGGCACCAGCAGACCCCAAAGACGTTTCCATCCCTGAGCCCCTTCAGGCCAGATCCTTGCCCTCCTCACTCAGTGCGTTGGCCCATGAGCCCTGGGACCCAGTCCACCCCAGCTCAGTGCCAGGCGGCCCTGCACTTGGAAGCTGCCATTCTCCAAAGGCCTGCACTCCAATCGGGAGGACTTAAGCATGTCTAAGCAATTAGAATAAATCAAACAGATGTTCCTTTCAGTGTGTTTGCAATTACTTTGTAATTAACTAATGGACTTTGTAGCAGCCACTTTATGTGCATCTAATGGCTACGTAATGAGACAGCCTACTCTGTGGCTACCTTGTGGCAGGGAGGGAGAGCCAGTGAACTTTGAGGATGTGCCTGTCACTTTGCAGGCAAGGCGCCACAGCCGCTGCAGCAGGGCCTTGGCTCCGGCTGGTCCCCACGTGCTGTGGGCACCTGCACTCAGTCCCTCTGAGAGGAGTCACATGCTGACCTCTCGCAGTTGGAGGATGTCCGCTTGTTCCTCAACAACCCTGTGAAAGAAGAGCCTTAAGCACAGAAAGGTTAAAGACACAGAGTCTGAGCAGAGCAGAGCTGGGCTTCAGCCTCAATCTATCTGATTCCTGAGCCCCTGCTCTGAAACCAGTGCTCTGGGTAGAGCAAAGTGTATCTGGGGTGCAGCCATCTCTGGGCTGTCTTCCCACCCAACCCTGACCTTGGAGATCCCTGCGGTCTGGAGAGGGGCCCTGCTGTGGGCTGATACTGAGGTGAATAGAAAATGAATCTGTGCCTTGAGGTAAATGATCAGGCAGGACCCGTGGGAAATGAAATTGATCAATAATTAGCTTTTGCTAATGATTTTAAATGCTCCTTTTGTAGAGAGGTTCTCTAGTTTTCCTAAACTGGCACGTTCCAGTGTGGTTGTGGTGGGAGGGAGCCGGCACCACCTTCCCACCCTGAGATGGACCAGCTGAGCTACCCACTGTGCTGGTACCAGGCTCTTCCTCCTCCCTTCCTCCTCTCCCTTCCTCCATCCTCTCTCTCCCCTCTCCCCGATCCCTCCACCCCCTCTGCCTCTCTTTGTCTCTCCCCTCTTCCCTCTTTCTCTCCAGGGTCTCCTAGCCCCAGCTCATGTAGATCCTGAATGCCAGCCTCCACCACGGAGTGTGCATCACCAGAGGGTCTGAAGTCTCGTCATCTGAGTTTAAACCTTAGCTCTGTCAGGTGTGTGCTGAGTGACCTCAGGGAATTTACTTCTCTCTGAATCTCTGCCTCTCTGTTTAGAAGGTGAAGATTGTAAACATACTTCCTAGGGCTCATTTATTTATTCAACTCAGAGGGGAAAGTGACAGACACATAAAGCCCCTGCTCTCACCAGGGGGAGACAAGAAACAAACAAACAAACAAAGGAAGAGGTGAGTGGGCTTACGAAGCAAAGAAGACAGAATAGAGGCTTGGAACTCGGGAGCTTGGAGCTTCTCCACCACCGCGGAGGTGCTGGGCTGCCCCTGCTGGCGTGGCCTGAGGACCAGCCTGCACAGAAGGAAGCTGAGCCGGGGATGGGAGGAAAGGGCTGGGATCTTGACAATTGCACTTTTGTCCTGGGCTTCAGCCTTGCCTGAAGAGACACCTACCCTTCCGGTCTGCGGAGTCCTTTGAACCAATCCACCTGCACCCTCCTCACCCTGCTTTTTTTTTTTTCCTTAAACCAGAGTTGGGGTTCTATCACAGACATTTGAGAAAGTCCTGACTCATACAAGTGGTTAAAGATTTCTTATTTGCTTATTTTTCTTTCCATTTAGAAGGTGCAAATATGTCACTGTGCAGCCTCAAGCAGGAGTGCTCCCTCCCGTGGTGGGGGGAGCTCGAGTCTGAGTCAGGAGCACACACACAAGAGCAGGGGAGCCCTCAGGCCCATCAAGAACTCAGCCCTCTCTTGTTGCACTTTAGCCATCATCCAGCATCTGTGGACTCCTTTATTAATCGTTCCTTTGAGCCTAAAGCCCTGTTCTTTTGTTAAAATTATGAAACCATCAAGCAATCTGACAATGGCAATAATGCCTTCGTGGTGTCTGTGTGGTAACAATCCCTGCCGAATTTTCCGAGCTATGTATTCATTCCTATGACTATCGAGCAGGCAGGAACATCAGAATGCATGATTAATGGGACCCTCCCCAGCCTTCCCCAGCCTTCCCCAGCCTTCCCCAGCCAGTGACAGGGCTGGGGGAGGGAAGCACAGCCTTATTCTATCAGGAATAGATTATTAACAATTCCATTCCCTTCAGACCAGCCATGATCATTAATCTATCCAGAGTCTCAAGTCCTAGAGAGCTGAAGCCTTGTCTACGTGGGGACAGAGACAGCCCCTCCCCTTATAAGGGCACTCGGAGTGCAGAGCAGTCCATCCTCCAGAGGACAGACCCAAGGAAATGTCCTGTGCAGATCCTGGAAGCAGGCTCAAGGCTGCTTGAGCAGAAATTTCATGGTCCTGAGGAGACAAAGCATGGATTGGAAGGGGAGCATGGGCTTTGGGTGGACATATGCCCTTTGAGCTGTGAATGAAAAATATTGCAAGCCTTATCAGTAAACAAAGAATGCTGAAGCCATCAAGTCATCAGCGGCTCCACCCCCCACAGTGAAGACAAGCCTGCAGCCCAGCCTCTGCAGCCACCTACAGTAGTGCCCACTGAGGGGACTCGGAATGAGAAAGGATGGGATACTGGCCCTAGATAGCTAGGTGCTTGTCAGAGGAATGAATGCAATGAGCCCAAACATTTGCTCTTTGCCATACATAGAAAAGCACTAAATTGTTTAACTTGAGATGTATGGTTTTCTTTAACAGTAACCTTTAATGTTCCGACTACCTGGTCTTTGTTGTAAAGCTCCTATATATCCTAGCTCCTCCCCTACCTCTTCAGAGCAGTCCCTCAGAGCCATCTGAGAGGCTGTCATCCCAGCTTGAGTCCTCAAAAATGTCTGCCAAACAAAACATAGTTCTCAACTTTTAGGCTGTGCATTTATTTCAGTCGATAACACTTCCACCCTTTTCACCATGAGAAGTGGAGAGGCCAGAGCAGGACCCTCTACAGTGTGAGACCAGGAAGGGGGCTCCATCTTCTCTGAGACTAAGGGCAGTCCTGCATCAAGCGTGAGCCTGCAAATTCCTTCCACGTCAGGACTCTGGAAGGCAGAAGGAAGACCAAGGAACTTTAGAGAAGAATGACATCTGATGTCATTCTTATTTGATGGATTGTTTCTTCGGGTTTCTTACTTGATGGATGATGAGAGTCAGTGGCTTGCACAAGGTGGCTTGTAAGTTTGGGTTCGATGGTCTCACCTGGGCAACTTGTACCTAGAACCTTTGCTCTTGGTCATCAAACCTTAAGGCCTCCCTGGTCACACACTATGTGCCAGTAGCATCCTTTGTGCCAGCCATCCTCTGTCACAGCTGCCATGGAGGCAGGGCCCAGATGAGAACACTGGTGGAGGGCTGAGGAAAATGAGATAAAGAGTGTGGGTTCTAGGTGGTGGCAGAGAGCCATGAGGGTACTGAGAAGAGGTGCTGGGCTGCACCCATACACCCCTACCATACTCAGCCAACTTCAAGACTGAAGAAAGAGACGTCACTGGTTTAATGGATGGGGGAGCTTACATGTCTGAAGCAAGGTCCTGGAGCCACTCCCCACCATATGCAGTAGACAGTGGGCAGGACATGGTGGCAGTCTTCATTCTCAGGGCTGGGGGTGGGGGTTAGCATTTATAGAGAGAATTGACATCAGATTGGCTCATTGGTTACCAGGGAAACAGCAGAGGGTCATGCCCCTCACCACCCCTTTGATGAGAACAATCACTAGCTGGAGCAGGGGCAAGTATGTAGAAATGTCAGTCAGGGGAGGAGGGTGTAGGGGAAGCAGGCACTGGTCAAGCAGGAGATGGACAGAGTGGCCATCTTGAGTGGCCCCACCACACAAGGTTGAGGGAGATGTGACTTCCTCACCAAGCAAGACCATCCTGTACTGGTTTCAGCATGAAAACCAGTCAGTAGAGGACTGTGTAGGGACCTAGAGCCACTGAACTCAGGTAGCTGAGGTGAGGCGAGGGCCTGGAAATCCCTTCCCTGGAGGAGGAACGCAGGCCATGGGTGACAGACAAGGGTGATGAGAATACATCCACTCAGCGTCCAGGACCATCCCACCCCATCCACTCGGGGAGATCCCCCCTCTGCCAACCCCTTCCAGACTGAAGGACTGAGAGGCATGGGTGGGGCAGGACGGTGGGTGGAGGGGGGTGACAGCTAAACTATATAGCACCGCACCATTGATTGAGCTGAGGGCAAACATGCCATACCTTTGCTCTTCTTAATCTAAATTGAATCTGGGTGGAGAAAGATTACAGGACGGAAGTGAAAACCCAATCTCATTTCAAAATTACACTGATCAGAATGGACGCAGTCTTGGAGGCTTTGAGGAGGGATGACCAGTCCTAGTACAAGACTCAGTTCACTTTAATTCAGCCCTTTTGTGGAGAAAGGAGCAGGAATGCTACAAACTAAGCTAAAGTGATAATAACACTAAAAACCAGTGCTCTGGCAACCGGCAACTGTGCTGAGGCCAGGGAGACTGAGTCTGGCATCCATGCTCTTCCACCTGGAGGCCCGGCTTTGCAAGGTCCAGAGGCTTCCCTTGCAGAGAGAGGAGCCACACCCCCATCATGTGTGCCTCCGGCCAAGAGAGCCAGTGCCATGGCCCCTGCGAAGTGAAGATCTCCCTGCCCCTGACCTCCTAGCCCCTCTGCTCCCAGGACTGAAACACGCATGCCTGGTTGTGGAAGCAAAGGGTGGTGGAGAAGGGTAGTAGGTAGGAAGCCGACACCCCCACCCCAAGTCTGTCTATGGTGAGGCCCCCCAACTCATCTACCATTGCAGAGAAGAAACACTGTCCATGACTACCTGGTGTCTGTGACTACCCGGTAGCCAGGGCTCAGCCCACGGCACTCTCAGAAACCCTATTTTGATAAATCCAGCAGGGATGTAAGACAGAGCCCCAGAATACCAGCAATCACCAGCTTCCTCCCTTTCCCTAGACCATACTCTGCCTTATCTCTTCCTGAAATTAAGTGGCATTCACTCAGCGTTCAGAAAAGCAGTCCATAATTTTTCTCCCATGTTAATCTAAATTAAATCTGCAACTATAAAGAGTGCCTCGTGTGAGAACAGGCCAACCCCACCAGCCACTGGCAGAGTGTGAGAGGACATGGACGTGGACGTGCTGGAGGGTGAGCCTTGCTGGACTGAGGGCACATGTGCTGGTGTCTAGGGAGGAACATGGACCATGATGCCTGACCTACTTCTGGTGAGGCCCCTAGAATTCTACATGGCATGTATTTAAAAACAGTCTGTCCAGTGATTTTGAAACAGCATACAAGCCCCTGTGTTCCTGACCTTTGATGTAAAAGGCTTTTGCTTTAGTCTCCGGGGCCTCTTCTAAGTTTCAAAAGGCTACCTCAAGATTTAATGACTAGGAAATGTGACGATGTAGAAACAAGGAATAGCTATTGAGCTGGGAAGCTGACAACAATTTACACTATAAACCAGCCACATAGCAGAATCACCCAACTCCCAGTTCCTAGAAAGCTATAGATAAAGTCTGACTCACATTTCTAAGTTGTTTACAGGAAGCAAACCCCCATCATATGAAAACTGCTGACCCCAAGCATGTAGACCCCAGACCAGTTGAAACCAAAAGACTGGTGATGCTCAAAATTTCATCTTGATACCAACTAATGCAAGAATTGCACATGAGCTGATCATGCACCCTGAAGCCCTCTTCCTCACACAGCCTTTAAAAACCCTTCCCTGAAAATCATTAGGGAGTTAGAGTCTTTTGAGCACTAGTTCCCTGTTCTCCTTGCTTGGTACCTTGCAATAAACACTGTACTCTCCTTCACACAACCTGGTGTCAGTAGATTGGCTCCACTGTGCACTGGTGAGCAGACCTAAGTCCAGGTTCAGTAACAGTTTTAGGAGTGAGAAAGAGAAAAGTTGAGAGATGTGTGACCTCACCCCTGCTAAAATCTTTCTGCCTAGCAATCTGGGATCCACTGGGCAGCAGCCAGTATGGTCACTGCTGTTCCTCTCATGTGAATTTGGGCTCCCTGGAACCCTCACAGCAAAGGAGAACTTGGCTTGAAATCTCTCCATGGGTTTCACTCCTTTGAGCCACCCATCTTGTCTCTAGAGGGCTCTTGTCAAGGAGGGATACACGGCCTGACCCAGGCAAGGAAGAGCCAGAATGTGGAGCACTAGAGAGGAGTGGTGGGTAGCTGCAAAAACAAAGTTTGTCAAGTGCCTCAAGTTGCTGATAAGGTTACCAGAGAAAATATAAGATGTCTAGTTAAATTTGACTTTTATATAAACAATATATTTTTATAAGTATAGCCCATGCAATATATGGGGTATACTTATACCAAAATGCTATTCATTATTTATCTGAAATGCAAATGTAACTGGGCATTTTATATTTTGATTTGCTAATCTTAGCTGCTGAGGGTCAGTAGCATCTTGGAAATAAGACCCCGGGAGCTAGAACCTTCACGTTCCCTTCTAACGAGCCAGCTTGCAGAGAAAGGAATAGACAATACCAGCCAGGAAGTGCTTCCTCACTGTACCAAAGCCACCACTTCACAAACAGGTTTACAGATGGATTTCTGTCTTTAGCAATGTCTGTTTAGTGAGGTCTCCCCAGAGACTGCCAGTTGAAGACAGATGTGTTCTGTGTCCATCATATCAGTGTCAGTTCAACCCAGGTGTGCTGGGAAACAGGGCCTTAAGGGTTTACTTCCACTTCTTCTGGGCACATCCTCTCTAAGGCTCAAGTGTCCTCATGTGTAAAATGGGATCACTAATCTTTCCTCTAACTATCTCGCTATTAATTGTCAGGAACAAATGAGAAATTCTAGGAAAATACTGATGAACTATGAAGTATTTAAAATCAAACACTATACAGGATTTGTGATGCTCTCAAAACATATAATTGAATTCCACTGAGTAGAAATGTTTCATCTGGTCCCTTCTGCCTCTTCAGGAACAACCCCACCACGCAAAGCAAGTCCTCCCATGGTGCTGTTGCTGCTATTATCCGGGCTCCTGGTGCAGGATGCGGGCGGGGTCTTGCTGCCTGTCAGAGAGCATGGCAGCCCCACCACACACATTTACAGTCAAGTCTCCCAGACTTGCAGGCATTGCGTCAACATTCCCCAGCTTGGGGAACCATTTGTCTGTTTGCTTTTAAAAGGAAATAAAGGCTGCAGGGGATGAGAATTATCAGGAGTGTATATCATTTAAGCCAGTTGTTCTACCTAAAATATGGAGATGGAAGGATTACAAGGACACGCCAGTGGACACAGGTTGGCTCCCACACTTTTGACAGTGTACTCAGCAGCGGCTTCCCACACTTACTATATGCCAGCTCTTCGCCTTGGGAGGCATACAGAAGCTGGGGTACTGCCACTGCTCAGTGCAGTGCAGGGTGCCCATTAGACCCTTCCCCTGCCCAAGCCTTACAGTGCCGCATCCCAGCCTGGGACTGGTGCTGGGCACCAACGGACTGCATTGAGCTTGGTGATGCCCAGCAAGGCAACACCTCCCCTTACACACGGCGGGGCTGGGTGGGGTGGGGCTGTTCCCTTTCATGGTTAAATCCAATGAACATAAGCTTCCATGGAAAAGCCAGCTTATGGAGTCTCATTGAAGAAAATAGTCAGAGCTGTGTCACAGCCCACCACTCCCAGGGAGCCTTCCTGGGTTGCTTCAGCTCATATCCCTCCCTGCTTCCATTCTGGTTCATGGTGGACACTGATCATCTGCCTCATCCTACCAGGGATATCTCCAGCTCCCAAGCCAGGCCAGTGGCTGCTCTCAGTACCTAACTCACGGCTGGGCACACAGGGGCGTATAGATTAAAACTCAATTAGAATTTTTAGAAATTTACACCCAAGTATTTTCCAGACTCGTTAAAAAATAAATAAATCCATAAAAACCATGACGCGCACAGCATGACAAGCAGCAGACTGTGGTAGTGGGCATCTTCCCAGCAGTGAAATCAGCCCTGGGTAAGTAGAGTGAGTCCCTGCTGGAGGAAATGGCCAAGAGCCCAGAGTAGGTCTGTTTACACTGCCCTAGGTGCAGCTGCCCAGGAAGGATGCAGGAGGGAGCCTGCTTGCAGATCACTCATGCCTGCTGTACTGGGCAGAAGTAGAGCAGGGATGGAAGGTGAGGAGCAGATGCAGAGTGATGGGAAGACGCAGGTGCACATAGGTCGGGAGGGCAGAGGAGCTGAGAAGGGTGCAGTGATGGCCTCTTTGAGCAGCAGCTTCATCGGGTTCTAACATCAGGGGACACAAGCCTGGTGGAGGCTCTGGGATCTTACCACCTTGGTCAACACTCCCCTAGGGGAGGGTATAGGTCAGTGGTAGAGTGTGTGCCTAACATGCATGGGGTCCTGGGTTCAATTCCCAGTACCTCCATTAAAATAAATAAATAAACCTAATTAACTCCCCCACAATAAATAAATACATTAAAAAATTATTTTAATTAAAAATAACCCACTCCTCTGTAACAATCTTCTCTAAGCCTCCTGGTCTTTGTTTCATTCTGCTTCCTCTACAGCCTTCCCATCATGGGCGTAACAATTGTCATGGCCATGCATTATCTTCAAAAGACCTACTAGAAGGATGTCATACTGGGGGATGTGCTCAGAGGAAACCTCCCACCCCATTTCCCATACCCCAGCTAGGAAGATGTTTGTCTTCAGGACACAGACAGCATCTTCTCTCTCCTCAGATCACCCAGAGGTCTGTGGTGCTGGGGTCTGATCACCCCTGGTGATGGGGAAGTGCATTGCCAGCCTTTGCAGGGAAGGAAGAGAGGGCTGGCTTCTGATGAGAAGCTGGAAAACCCTGCAGGTCGAACACAAAGAGCACCCCATCGGGTGGCAGGACACAGGTCTTAGTATTGGCTCCAGCCACATGTCATTCAGCATTACATCATTTCTCTCTCAGTGTCCTCATCTACATAATTAGGGGATAGAATATCTGACCAAAGTTTCTTAACTCCTTTAAGAGCATGCATTAAGTACCTACTGTATGCCAGGCACTGGACCAGGCACTTGGACTACATTAATGAACCAGAAAAAAATTCCCTAACATGAGAGTGAGGAATGCCCAGGACATAACTCTGAATATGGTGGTCAGGGGAGGCCCCACTGAAAAAGTGCCTCTTTGTGGCTTTCTTTCCCTCCCACCTGGTATGGCAAGGCCTGTGAATGCTGAGTTGTTCATTTACAAATAGGCCAGTCCAAGAAAATCCTAACTTTTTCATATGTGAAGATCAAGAACTCATGAATTTGAAAACAAGATTTATGAATGATTATGCTTATACTGATTTAATTATAAGTGTTTAATGATCTCTCATTAATCCAATAGAAAACTTCCATTAAAAATAATGGAAAACTACAGTTGAATTATCCCTGAATCAAATTGTGCTCTGAACCTGGACTCTTTAACAATTTATAAATAAGTCCCTTTTGGTGGATGCCTCACATCCTCTCCTCTCACTTTGCTCCTTTGTCTCCTTCCCACACTTGTTTCTGGCTTCTGGCACCCCATCTTGTCTCTCTTTCACAGAGCTGGGTATTGTTCTCTGGCATTTCTGTCTGATACAAAGCAGAGAGAGAGAGATGCAGAGGGAAAATGTGGAGAGTGGGAGATGGGGTGGGATTTGTGGGATTTAAAGAAGCAAATAGCAGCCTCCCCTTCCCGGAGTCTCTTCAACAGTCAGAGAGGCCTCATTAGCTGTGGGGAAGGAGGGATGGTCACCTCGAGCACCAGATGGAAGAAAGGATTTCTAGAGGCTCTTTGAGTAACATTGGAGCAAAATTAGGTCACACTATACAACCTTGTGATCCTGCATCCTCACTTCCGGAGCCTGATTAAAACATCCTCCAAACTCATAGGAGAGGCCAGGAAGTTGGTCCCCTTAGGTCATGGTCTGGTCTTTCCTGTTAGCCAAGCAAGAATTGTAAACTGAGTAGCAATCACCTCCTTCTACTGCCCAAGAAAGGAAAGGAAGGAGTCTTGGAGATCTGCTCTAAGAGAGGCCTGCCAGTTAAGAGAAAAGGCCAAGATCTTAGATAACAACTGGTACTGGCTGCTAAGTCCAGAACTTTTTTTTTTTTTGAGCTGGAGAAATTAGATCAATGAGGAGTAAGCTGTTGAGAGCCCGTTTTGACTCCAGAATCAACTGAATTAAGAGGATCCTAAGTCCAGCTCTTCCCCATTAGCCAGTCAATGGCTAAGAATGACCCAACAAGAATCAAGGCAAGAAAAATGTAAAGCTGCTACTGCTTGAAAATAGCATGATACTAGATAATACTAATAGCATGATACGTAGACAATACTAAAGACACCACCAAAGAAGTACTACAGCTTATCAATGAATTCAGTAAAGCTGCAGATTACAAAATTAGTACACAGAAATCTGTTGTATTTCTATACACTAATGATGAACTATTAAAGAGATGAAAGAAACAATCCCATTTATAATTGCATCAAAAAGAATAAAATACCTAGGGATAAACCTACCTAAGGAAGTAAAAGACTTATACTCAGAAAACTATGACACCGATAAAAGAAATTGAACATGACACAAACAGAGGGAAAGATGTACCATGTTCATGGACTGGAAGAATTAATATTGCTAAAATGACCATACTACCCAAGGCAATCTACAGATTCAACACAATCTCTATCAAAATATCAAGGGCATTTGTCACAGAACTAGAACAAATAATTTTAAAATTTGTTTGGAAACACAAAAGACCCTGAATAGCCAACACAGTTCTGAGAAAGAAAAACAGAACTAGAGGAATCATGCTCCCTGACTTCAGACTATACAACAGAGCTACAGTCATCACAATAGTATGTTACTGGCACAAAAACAGACACATAGATGAATGAAACAGAAGAGAGAATTCAGAAATAAACACACAGCTTATGGTCAATTACTCTACAAAAAAGGAGGCAAGAATTTACAATGGAGAAAAGACAGTCTCTTTAATAAGTAGTGCTGGGAAAACTGGACAGCGACATGTAAAAGCATGAAATCAGAACATTTTCTCACATCATTTCAACTCAGAATGGATTAAAGACCTAAATGTAAGATCAAAAGCCATAAATTTCCTAGAATAAAACATAACCGGAACACTCTTTAACATAAATTGCAGCAATATTTTTTTGAATCTGCCTCCTAAAGCAAAGGAAATAAAAACAAAACTGAGTAAATGGGATCTAATTAAACTTAAAAGCTTTTGCACAGCAAAGGAAGCCATCAACAAAACAAAAACACAATCTACTGAATGAGAGAAAATGTTTGCAAATGATATGACTGATCAAGGGTTAATATCCAAAATATATAAACATCTCATACAACTTAATATAAAAAAAGCAACCTGATTAAAAAGTGGGCAGAAGGCCTGAACAGCCATTTTACCAAAGAAGACATAAAGATAGCCAAAGGCATGTGAAAAGATGTTCTATATCATCAATTATCAGACAACTGACAATCAGAACTATAATGAGATATCGCCTCACACCTGTCAGAATGGCTATCATCAAAAAGACCACCAAAAAAAATAAAAAGTTGGTGAGGGTGTAGAGAAAAGGCAACCCTTGTACACTGTTGGTGGGAATGTAAATTGGTGCAGCCACTGTGGAAAACAGTATGATGTTTCCTCAAAAAAACTAAAAATAGTACTATCATATGACCCAACAATTAAATTCCTTGGTATCTATCCAAAGAAAACAAAAACACCAATTTGAAAAGATATATGTACCCCAATGTTCCTAGTGGCATTATTTACAATTGCCAAGGTATGGAAGCAACCTAAAGTTCAAAAGTCAGATGGATAAAGATGTGATACACACACACATATACACACAATGGAATACTACTTAGCCATAAAGAAGAATAAAATTTTCCATTTGCAACAACATGGATGAACTTGGAGGGTATCATACTTTGTGAAATAAGTCAGACAGAGAAAGACAAATACTGGTATGATATCACATATGTGGAATCTAAAAAACGCAACAAACTTAGTGAATACAACAAGAAAGAAAAAGACTCACAGATACAGAGCATAAAGTAGTGGTTATCAGTGGGCAGGAGGAGTGAGAGGCAAAAAAGGGTAGGGGATTAACAGGTACAAACTACTATGTATAAAATTAAAAAGCTGCAAGCATATATTATATAGCATAGGAAATATAGCCAATATTTTATAATAACTATAAATGGAATATAATCTTTAAAATTGTGAGTTACTATGTTCATCTGGAATTTATATAATATTGTTCATCAACTATACCTTAGTTTAAAAAAAAGGAAAAAAAAAGAATCAAGGCTATGAAGAAGAGTAATAGTAGAGGTGGAGGTGATGAAGTCTTGATGGTGAGGATGATGGGAACACCATTCCTCTACTTTGAACTCAGTTCCCTGCCACATGGGCCTACACAACATGACAAATCTGTTTCATCAGAGCCAGCAAGGGAGAGAGAGTCAACAGAGAAAATCAGCTAGCAAGATGGAAAATAGAATCTTCTGTAACCTAATCATGACAGTGATATCCCATCATCGTTGCCATGTTCTATGGGTTAGAAGCAAGTTACAGGTTGTTAGGCCAGCCCACATTCCAGGGGAAAAGATGACACAAAGGTGTGAATACCAGAACATGGGAATCATTGAGGGGGCAACTTAGAGTCTGCACCAACCCTCCAGCTAAATTCAGTTGCATGAGGGATTCCAGGTAAAATCAGCAAAGGAACAGCCCAAAGAGCTCACAGAATTGTGAGGGGGAAAAAAAAAGTTATTTTAAGCCACTAAATTTGGGGGTGGTTTGTCACACAATAAAAGCTAACTGAAGCAATTCAATTTCATATCAGAAATGGCATCCTGCTTTAACAAAAACCTAAGACATGTGGCATTAATTTTGAGACTGAGAAGCAGACAGTGGCTGTAAAGGTGACTTCCAGAGAGCTGCTGATGAAGGCTGAAAATTCCCAGAAGAAGCTGAAGGGAGGCTGCCTTTGGTGCGTAGCAGAGGCTAGGTTTGTGAGGTAGTGGAGTAATTGCAAAGACTTGCCTGTGGTAGGTTGGCAGACAAAAAATGTATCTAATGAACATGTGAACAGGGCACCAGGCAGTATGGAGAACATATTAATTGGCTTTTTATTTCTAATCTGTGTATGGGAAAGTATAGAAAGAGAGGGATGAACTGGAGAAGGAACCACTCAGTTTGCAAGCAAAATTTAGAGGAAATAATAAAAGAACGAGAATTTTCTGGTGTGGAAAATAAATTTGTTTCTCATCTTCAGCTTCTTCAACCAGAAACATTACCTCCAAGGAACTGAAAGCCTGGATGGAATTTAAACAGAGGGTGCTACCAGCAAAATATGGCCTGAGGGTCAAGATCATTTAAGGGTACGGCAGGGAAGTCCAGATGCAAACTCCAGACAATGCCCCTTTGGCCAAGATAATGAATCAGAAGCAATACCACATTCCAAGTGAAATGGCAGGGATCAGTGCTGCTCTTGAAGATTAAAGGATGCAGTGAGGGTTGCTCCCATTATATTCCTGATTTTTAATTTACCTGGAATTTATCCTGATTTTTTTAAAAAAAAAATTTTATTGAAGTCTAGTCAGTTTACAATGTGTCAATTTCTGGTGTACAGCATAATGTTTCAGCCATACATGTACATACATATATTCCTTTCCATTCTCTTTCTCATTATAGGTTACTACAAGGTATTGAATATAGTTCCCTGTGCTACAGAGAAGAAACTTGTTGTTTATCTATTTTATATATAGCAGTTAGTATCTGCAAATCTCGAACTCCCAATTTATCCCTCCCCACCCCATTTATCCCCGGGTAACCATAAGTTTGCTTTCTATGTCTGTGAGTCTGTTTCTGTTTTGTAAATAAGTTGATTTGGGTCCTTTTTTTTTTTTTGGTAGATTCCACATATAAGTGATATTGTATGGTATTCTGGCTTACTTCACTTAGAATGAAGATCTGGAAAAAAAAAAAACAGTGAAAGCTCATCATGGTAGATGAGAAAAGACTGGTAGGCTGAAAGTGGCCCCCTAGAAAATCCAGGTCCTAATTTCAAGAATCTGTTAATAGATATCTCAAAGGCGGTTTGTAGACTAATTTGTGATTAAGTTTAGGCTCCTGAGATGAAGAGATTATCCCTGATTATCTGGGTGAGTCTTGAGTGTAATCATAAGTGTCCTAACAATGGGGAGGCAGAGGGAGATTAGACTACAGAAGAAGGCAATGTGACCCCTAGAGCAAGATGCTACACGGAGGGCTTCAAAGAGGGAAGAAGGGGCCATGAGCCAAGGAATGCAGCTCTTGAACGTGGAAAAGATGAGGAAATCTACTTCCCTTAGTAGGGAACCCTATTGTCACCACAATTTCAGCCTAGTGAAACTAATTTTAGATTTCTGACCAACCTCCACAAATGTGAAAGAATAAATGTGTGGGTTTTGAGGGGCTTTCAGGGGTCATGTAATTAGGTTTATTTATTCAGTGGAGGTACTGGGGACTGAACCCACTTTAGCTATTCTCCTCCCAAATACATGTTGTTTTAAGTCACTAAGTTTGTGGTAATTTGTTACAGCAGCCATAGGGAATTAGTACAACTACCACAAATGTAATCAAATTGTAGCCCCAATTGTAGCAGCTGTAGCAGATAATGTATTTTTACTAGAATAGACCAACCCAATCTCTGTCATAAGTAACAGCTATTGATCTGGTGAATGCATTCTTTTCCACTCCTATCACAAATAAGAGACATTTGTATTCATCTGGAAAGGACCACAGCACACATCCCCAGTCTTGCAATGAGTCTGGGTTAAGTCTCCTGCTCTCTGTCACAATACAGTCCAGTTAGACCGTGGCTGTCTTGACGTTGCACAGTCACTATGTCAGTGACAGAACGTTAATTGAAACTGAGGAGTATGAAGTGGCACATAAATGGATAAACTCAAGAGGTTGAGATATAAACCCTACATGGATTCAAGGTGTTCTGAGGGATGCTGGGAAGCTTTGTAGCTTCCTACCATTAAAAAAAAAAAAAGGCACAACAATTAAGCCTCTTAACTTTGGAAGTAGCACAGAACCACACGTGGAAAACATGCAACACCCCATTTATCGAATGGCCAGAAAGATGCCAGTTTCTAGTGGAACCAAGCGCAGGGATAGCGCTAGAGCAAATGCAGGCTGCAGTGCAATCAGTTCTGCCAATGAGCCATGTGACAGGGCGCTAGGGGTCCTCACAGGGACTGAGAACGGGGCATCTCGGCAAGTCCTAATGGGAGAGTCTCAGTGCAGACCCTGAGGGCTTTACAGCAAGGCAGCACCGTTATTTATTGGTCTATCAGGGCTGCTATCACAAAACACCACAGATCAGGTCACTTAAATGACAGAAATTTATTTTTTCACTGTTCCGGAGGCCAGAAGTCCAAGATCAAGGTGTCATCAGGGTCAGCTTCTGGTGAGAGCTCTCTTCCTGGCTTTCAAACAGCCACCCGCTCGCTGTGTCCTCACACAGCCTCTCCTCCATGTGCAGAAAGAGAGAGAGAAAAAGAGAGATTTCTGGCTTCTCTGCCTCTTCTTGTAAGTAAACTTGTCTTATTGGATTGAGGCTCCACCTTTATGACCTCTTAATCTTAATTTAATCTTGTTTACCTCTTTACAAGTCCCATCTGCAAGCGCAGTTACGTTGGGGGTTAGGGCTGAAACACATGAATTTTGATGCGATGCAGTTCAGTCCACAGCACACCTGCAATAGAAAATTACCTACCATTTGAAGAGCAGCTCCTGCATACTACCAGGCCCAAGGAGAGACGGGATACCTGACCCCAGGACAGCAAATTGCTTCCCAACATGATCTGCGCTCTGCCTCTTGAGCTGAGCAAAACACACCAATTCACAAAGTTGGGCAGGCACAACATAATTTCATCATAAAACAGCAATGATAAATTTGGGATCAGGCCGAGTAGATCCAGTGAACACAAGTAAACTAACACTGGACCCAGATGCTCATATCGCCTCTCTCTCTTGCACAGACGAGTCTCCTTCATGGCGAGGGCCTTGTGAGTTTTTATTTGACCAGCTGAAAAAGGGGGAAAAAATCTTTGGATCAACAATAGTTAGCACATGTTGGTACAAGCCAGAAATGGATGGCTGCTTCTCTGCAGTAGCATTTCAGAGGTGGCCCAGAGAAAACTTCTCAGTGGCTAGAGGTTTAAGTGGCACACCTGCTTGTTAACTTGGACTGGAGCAAAAGGCGGCCTGAGATAGGACTATTCAGGACTTTCAGCTGTTGCTAATGGCTTAGCTGTTTGTTCAGGAACTTTGGGTGGGACTGAGAAATTGGAAGAGAGGTGACAAAGAGGTCTCAGGAAGCAGCATACAGATGGATTTAGGAGAGTGGCCTCAAAGTGTGAGGATCTTTGCATCAGCTGTTACTACCCACTAGAGAGCGCAGGTTACAGAAGAGACACTGCTGCTCCACTAGGTAGACCAGTGCTTGCACACTGGGCCCAGAACAGCTGCGGTGGAAGTGGCGGAGGTTATGCACAGTTACAACAGCTTGGGTGATTTCTCATTAGGACTGATCAGGCCACTGCCTTACTGAATGTTGGACTGATAAAAGCAAGTATGTGGGGGTGAGAAGGTATAGCTCAGTGGTAGGGCGTTTGCTTAGCATGCACAAGGTCATAGATTCAATCCCCAGTACCTTCATAGAAAGGAAGGAAGGGAGGGAGGGAGAAGAAAGAAAGAAAAGGAAGGAAGGAAGGAAGGAAGGAAGGAAGGAAGGAAGGAAGGAAGGAAGGAAACTAACTAATTACCTCCCCCACTCCACAAAAAACCAAATAGGTATCAAGTGGGCCCAAAGTATGGTACCATCTCTCAAGGATGCTATGTCAGTGGGTTCTCCAGGAAGCAGATGTCCAGATAGAGTTAGAAATACAAGAGAATTGATGGGGATCGTTGTGAAAGATAAAGGAAAGAGGGGGCAGAAGAGTCAGGAATAACCTGCCGGCTGTGATGCAAATCTGACACCAGCGAAACGGGAGGGAGAGGAAAGAGTGGTTAGGAAGAGACCTCAGACTGAGGTCAACTATAAGGATGTCTCCAGCAGCCCAAGAGGCACCCCTCGGGCAAAAAAATAATTGCTGGTCAGGAATTGTGATCCCTTGCACCCTTGCCCAAGAAATCTGTGCCTTCAGCTTGAAACCAGAGGCAAAGTCTGAAGGCACCCACAGGAGAGATCTGAGCAGGCTTCCTCCAAAACTGGCACAGTTACCAACTAGTGGGCAAGCTGGTTACAACAAGAACATGGTACCATGGAGAGGGTACTGCTTCACCCTTCAAAACATTGCTGTTACAGATTTGCCTTCTCTGCCTGCCGTCTCACAATGCCTGACTGTCAGGAGAGTCACACATCACATCGCCTCTGACCAAGGGACCAAATTTGTAGTGAAAGTGGTTCAACAGTGGCAGATGACGAAGGGCTCTAGTCAGCGTTTGTTAGAACCAGCTAAGTACTGATTCAGGAGAGCTGATTGTTAATTACTCAGGATTTTTGAGATGCAGTTGTTAAAACATCAGATTAAAATTAGCCAAAGTGCTAACCTTTTGGAGTGATTGGTCCCACTTACTGTGAATGACAGAGTTGCTGCCACGTAACTGAAGCCAGGAGGAGTTTGTCTGGATCTCAGTGAGTTTACTTGGGTGGTAACTTTTCATGATTTCTTATTTGTTAATAATTTACAAGTGGGTAAACTTCCGAACCATGGCTTAATGAAGGTTTGATATTCAGATGCTCAAATCCATCAGCCATGAAAGTCTAGGTCACCAGGAAAGCAGCTTATAGCCATTGCGGTGCTGGTGGAGGGGGAAGCGAATCCAGAAATGGCGGTGGAGGAGGGAGATTCTAGCAAGACCCAAACTCAGAACCAACTGACCACCTGCAGCTTGTCCTATGAACTTTCTTCTTATGTTATTTGTTTCCTTGCTTGTTTATTAGCTGTGATTGGCAGCTGTCTTGAAGAGCAGTTGTTATAAAGCGTAAACTTAATGTGGGTCCCAAGTGGCCCTGAGACCCCAGCAGACAGTGTTGGTGCTCCACCCACATCCCTCCTTCTAATTGAATCACTTCAATGAGGCAGCTGACTTCAAATGGCCAGTATCTCCAAAGCCATGTGAAGTCACTCCGCCTGCTTGCAGCACAGCCTGGAAATCCAAAAAAATTTAACATCCCCCAGGAGCTGCTCTCCACTGATGATATAGCCTCCACTCTAGTGGCATAATGCCAAGGCATGGTTCCCCAGAGCCCCCCTGTAGGATTAAGCATTAGTGAGCTGCAGCTGGATTTGTCTCAATAATGACACCCTCCTTTTTTTTTTTTTTTTTTTTTTTTTTTACCTTTTATTCCCTGTCTCATTTTCCCACTCCCCCTTCAGGTACTTCCTAGAAAAATGACTTGCATTTTGATCTTTGTATCAGGGTCTACCTCTGGGGGAAATTTCAACTAAGACACAGTGGCCACAGTGGCTTTGGGGACAGGCAGGCAGATTCTGAAACCATTTGAGGGTTGAATCAATGACGCTTGCAGATGGGATGCATGTGGCAAGTGAAGGAGAGAAGTCAGGGATGATGCCGAGATTTCTGACTCAAGCAACTGGGTAGAAAGTGGTGTCATTTACTGAGATGGCGATTAATAAGAGCATGGAAAATCCGGAGTCCCATTTTGTTGACATCACTTCTGAGATTTCTGTTAAAATAAAGCAGAGATTTCATTTGAGACAAAGATAGTTTGGGGAAAACAGAAACAGTTGCAAGGGGTCAGAGGTCACTGTGTGACTTTCTATGACCTTGAAATACGATCAGAGCAATGTTTGGCACTTTCCTCTGCCACAGCCACCAGCATCATTCCAAAGAGCTGCTGCTCCATTAGCCTGGGTCCTTGAATGGGGACACATGGAGCAGTGCCCCAGCCGTCAGTGGATGTGCCCCATGAGTGAGAAATGCTTTTATTACTAAAAGCCTCTAAGAACTTAGAATGATGTTACCACAGCAGAGCCCAGTTATCCCCAGTGGTACAGAAACCCTTCCTTAATTAAAACAGGAAGAAAGAAGGTGATAAGGGACAAAATTTAAGGCAGTTTTGGGGTCTGGTGTTGAGAAAATGAATAGATTCACATGTAGTGATATTCCAGAAGGAAAAACAATATAAACACTATTTCGTTTCCCCAAAACCAACTGCTGGAAAAAAAAAAGTGGTCTAGAACTTTCTGCAGCTAGCTTAACAGGAGCAGGACCTTTACCTGGATTGACATCCGGGGTACAGGCAATCAAATGTGAAAAATCCATTATTGTATCAACTCTCCATCGGTTGCATAACAGAGAAGGCAGGTCACACAAAACCCTTGAACCACTGTGCTGTGACTTCCTTAAACACTGGCTGTTTTGCTGCTAGTTTACTTTCTGTTTTGGCTTTGTTTCTGCTCATGTTAAAAAGTCTTCATTTCTGCTGACAGGCAGGTGGAGATAGGAAGGGAAGGAAGGTCTCAGTGCAGATTCTCCAGGCATATCCACTCACAACTAATTGAGACCAGTTGCATCTCCCCAAGCTCTTGAATGGGTGATGCCCACAGACAGCCACGTCTTCAGAGTAGACTTCTGCAGCTGCTCACTGAAGTTTGAAATTCATTTGCAGGAGACACAATCTTTTATTCCCAGTTTAGAGAAAAGGTTTCAATTGCAAATGTCTATTGGAGGGGGAGGAGGACTGTGTGTGGAGAAAGGAGGTATATAAATCAGGTCTAACCAGGAAAACAACTCCCTTTATGCTTTTTCAACAGGAGAAGCTTAATGCAGCCCAGTGGTTGCATAAATGATATAAGGTCAGAGATTAGCAAGAGCAGAAATTCAGTACTTTTCCTAGGTCGATGGGACTCATGGAGGAGGCAGAGTTTGTGAAGCCCAGGGACCAAGGTCACGTCTGTGAAACTCAATCCATGGGGGACTCACTTGCCAGAGCTGAAGCCACCGAGGAAATTGACTGCTGCCAGAGAAACTGCCCAGGTCAGAGAGGAAGGAGAAGAAACACCACGTTTCTCCCAACCTCCAATCTACATCACTGCCTGAACCCATTTGGAAGCTAAGATGGAAATCCGTAGAAGGCAGCCTGCAAGACTCAGATCCTTTGTAGTACAGAACAGAGCAGAGAAAGGGCAAAATATTCATCAGTGGGGAAACATACACAGGACTGACATAGGCAGGCATGGCCCATAGGACTTGGGGCTTGCTGCCTAACTCAACAAAATTCCTTCAATAATTATGCCTGCGTCTTGTGTCCTCCCCCCATTCTTTGGGATCCCTTAACCGTATTTACTCCTGACTTCTCTTTCCCAACCCTGATCAAGCCACAGAATCTGAAGAGATGTAATAGATCCTGTTACATGATCCTCATTCCCTTCCCATCATGACTGGACAAAGGAAGGACATCTGACCACGCTGGACCAATCAGAGTCTTCCTCGGGATTTTTCATACTGAAGCTGGTGGGGGATGGCCCCCTCTGCTCTGGCTGCAGAGCTGTAAACATGTGAGTCTATATGCACCCCTTTTCCTCTGATGTGTGAAGAAAATGATTTTAGTAGGATAGAACACAGACAAAGTCAATATGGAGAAGGAAGCAAAGAGAAAGAGAGAGACACTAGATGGGCCCCAAGCTCATGGTTCTAGGAATTACTAAGGAGAATTTCACCTCTGCTCTTCCACAGTGTGGTTGCTTGAGCCAACAGACTTCCTTTCTGGCTTAAATTATTATCTTAGGTTTCTATCCCTTATGACTATAATACAGGTGTATTCTGAGCAAGCAGGGGAAATAACAAAGAGTCTGACATCATACTAAAACTTTTGCTAAGGAAAAAACAGAGGCTGAGAGGACAGAGGAGATCAGGTGGCCCCATTAAATATGGGCACCACCAAGCAGGAGGCCAGGATACTGATATCCAGAATCATGATTCCACCATGAGTGTCCAGCTTCCTTTACAGATACGGATGGCAGATGAGATATAAGCTAAAATCATGAAGCAGAGCATCTGAGAAGTTCTTTAAAAGAGAAGAGGGGCTAATGGAGGTGACAGGCTCCTTTTGCCCAACATGCACCTACCACCCAGTCACATCCATGCTCTTTCCCTCTGTCTGCTACTCAGACAGGCGAAAATCATGAACTTGAGGACCCTTCCCTGGAGATGAGCAGAACCATGAGGCAGAAGGAGTCTAAGTCCTTAATGGCAGTGTGGGGCCACCTTACAGCTCTGGGCTGCTTACTCTTCTCCTGACCTGAAAGAAAACTACTGTGGGTTTTTTCCTTTGGTGTTTTTGTTTGTGTGTGTGTGTGTGTGTGTGTGCGCACGCATGTGCTAATTTAAGCTACTATTTTACCAAGTCAACTATTCAGAGCAGATTATAATTCCTAATTGATAAACAAAGAATCAATTCATGCCTCCCTTCTTATTAGATGTCTTTTTCCCAGATGAAAATCTTGACCTTCAACTTCTCTGTAAGACCTTAGGAGGAAGCCCCCAGCTGCCATGTCTCACCAGGGTGAACCCAGCAAATATGAAAATCCCTGGGTGGCTCTGGACTGTCATACTAAGTGAAGAAAGCCAGAAAGAGGAAGGAAAAAAAAACCCACATGTCACTTATTTGTGAAATCTGAAAAAAAAAATGACACAAGTGAACTTATTTACAAAACAGAAACAGACTCACAGACATAGAAAACAAACTTATGGTTACCAAATAGGAAAGAGGTTGTGGGTGGAGGAATAAATTGAGAGTTTGAGATTAGCAGATACTAACTACTATATATAAAATAGGTAAGCAACCAGTTCCTACAGCACAGCACAGTATATTCAATACCTGAAATAACCTATAATGAAAAAGAATATGAAAAACAATACACATATATGTGTAACTGAATCACTATGCTGTACACCAGAAAATAACACAACACTGTAAACCAACTATACTTCACCTTCAAAAAAAAAAAAAAAAGGCGGGGGGAGAGAAAAATCTCGATCTTGCCAGGAACTGGTGAGGGACACTTGGCCAGAGGACCCGCAGGGCCTGGGGTAGGCTCAAGCCTGGGAAAGTGATACAAGCAGATGGCCCTCCCAGTTCTCTAAAGACTGAAAGCACCAAAAGGCACTCTCCACGCTCTCTCTTGTTCACCTACAGCCCCAAAGCCCACCTCTTCGTCATTCGAGGAGCCTCTTCTTCTCTAGTCCCAGTCCGGCCAAGGAACTGACAGATGTGGAGGGTTCCTTTCAATCATCCATCCTATGATCAGCTCTTCCTTCCTGCGATGGTTAACTTCATGTATCAACTTGACTGGGCCATGAGGTGCCCAGATATTTGGTTAAACATTATTCTGGGTGTGTCTGTGAATGTGTTTCTGGATAAGACTAACATTTGAATTGGTAAACTGAGTAGAGCAGATTGCTCTCCCCAGTGTGGGTGGGCCTCACCCAATCTGTTGAAGGCCTGACTAGAACAGAAGGCTGAGTAAGAAATTTTTATTTTCTACATGCCTGTCTTCAAGCTGGGATGTAATTTCAGGACATAAGTCCTGCCTTCAGACTTGGACACTAACTGGAACTTACACCATTAGTTTTCCTGGTTCTTAGATCTTCAGATTCAGTCTGGAACTATCCTGTTGGCTCTCCTGGGTCTCCAGCTGATCTTAGATTTCTCAGCCTCCATAATTACATAAGCAAATTCCTTACAGTAATTTGTGCATATTGATTCTGTCCCTCTGGAGAACCTAAGTGAATATACTTCCCAAGACAAAGGCCCAGGTCAGAAGGAGAATGGTGGCTATAACTCCCAAGGCCAGAAGCAAAATTAAGCATGCTATTTTTCACCAAGACCCCAGCCTTTTAAGAATCATTTTAAAATCTCAATGAGGACTGTGGGTCTCAAAATTATAGGTACGTATATTTCCAGTCTCATAAGGGCTCAAATCTTTAATGTTTGGGGAATTATTAAGATGAAAATCCTTAGAAAACCACAGTCGGTGTGATTCATTTCCAGTGAAATGCACCTTGATGACCCTACTAGACACAAAATAAATGGAGAGGATATTGCAGGAAAAAACGGGGAACCAAAGACTGTCATTTAAAGACCAAAACCCACTGGGAGCAGTTTTAATGCTTCTGTTTATAATAAAGTTCCAGAAAGTTGCTTCTCTCTGCAAAAAGATGAGTGGTTGTGAGCTTGTTGGGTGACAGAGGGGAGTGCAAAATGGTTTATCGCTGTGTCATAAAAATAACAAAGACCCTTGGTGGCCCTTATCTTGATTTTGCAAATCAGGCAACATGAATGAAGAATTCTTCCTGGGCCTTTATCACTTCTATTTTCTTTTCATTTATGGAGGGGGTGGGGGAGACCCGTGGACAGGCAGGAAGAAATTTAATTCTCTCTGATCAATGGGATGAAGAGGCCAGGGTTCTCCCACCAAGACTACATTTAGTCCTGGGGCCCTTCAGGAGTCACCCTCTTACTGCTCTTGATATGGACTTTCTACTCAGCCACCTCGAGGAGCTGGATGTCCAGAAGACCAACATTTCATCCAGGGGTCATCCCATGGAAGAGGGCCAAGCTCCACCCACCAGGGCTCTACATGAAGCAGACTGGCCTCTCCTCCACCACCATTTTCCTTCAACATTCGTGGTGTTGAACATCACAAGATCACACACCTGCATCCGTGCCAGCAGGACCTGGGCAGGCAGGCCATCTGGCAGCACCTTGTCTGATTACACTTTCTGAGAGTTTCCTGGAAGAGGCTGGACAGAGAGCAAGACTTGGGGGGCAAGGCCTCTTGTCCATCAGCAGTCCCTGTCCTTGTCCCTCAGCTCAGAAGTATCTGTAATGATCCTGGGCTGTTCTGAGCTTGGGTTTGACTTCATGGCACTACGACTGACTGTAAACCCAAGGGAATTCCATCACCGATTGGGTGCCCCTTGGAGAGACTTGGGTATGAGGAAGAACAGGCAGGTTATTTATTAACAGGAACTGTTGGGAATAACACCTATTGGAAGTGGGGAGAAAGAGAAGAATTAGGCAGAGGGAAACACTGGGCCAGGATGCAGGCCCAACAGAGGCCTCAGCCAACTGTGCAGGGAACTCCGTAGCTGCAGGCCTGCAGAGATGTTCCTGATTAGAATGGGGGCTGATCAGTCATTGGATGTGGGCTGCTTTGGGAAAGGCACACGGCCTTAGGCAAGGCTGTTCTCTTCAGTCAAAATAACGCTCCTAGAGGGAAGGCTGAGGACCATTCAATTGTGTCCCAATCCTTTGTTGCTGGAAAGGGTGCTGGGTCGCCTTCTTCCCTAAGCCTTAGCTCTGGGAATTCTGTGGTGTTTTCTAGGGCTCCAGCAGTATGTCTAGGAGTGCTCTGTACAAAAGACACATCCTAGACTTGGGCTACAATGTGTAAAATAAACTACACAGTAGGAAGGAATTTTAAGGAAAGAGAACGAGAAGAGCTCATTGGCTGAGAAAAGCATGTTCTAAGTGCAATGCTTCCTTGCCCAGATAAATTTTTTTTTAATTTTTTGCTTTACTTTTAATATACCTAAGTAAGACAGATAAGCCCCTAAATCTCCTAGTCAGCCTGGGTGAGACTTGCCCATTCTCTGGACATTCACCCTCTTTCTGGGCAATACTTTGTGGACAAACTTTGTATTGGACACACATTAGTGCATGAACCCTGAGCACAGCCTGTTTTCACAAAATCTGCCCACACTCACCGGCCCTGCTGGGTGGGTGAGCTCCTGGCAATGAGCAGCTGGATGGGCAGTGAGCCCAGCCTCACAGGATGTGAGCTGGGTCGGCCTAATCCCTCTGCTGCAGTCTCCTTGGGCCAGTGAGGACCTGCAGCAGAACACTGTGACAGAGAAAGGTTGTGCTGCCAAGTCCAAACTCGTTCTGCTCGCCACATGACAGGCCAGTAAATTGGGAGATGAGGTGTTGGGGCAAAGAATAGCGACTATTTGGAAAGCCAGCAGAATGAGAGGATGGCAGACTAATGTCTTGGAGAACCACCCTACTCCAGTCAGAATACAGGCTCCTTTTATACAAAAAACAGGGGAGGGGGTGTGGTTGATTGTTGCAAACTTCTTGTTGAGGGAATTCTTTGTTCTTGCAGCCGACCCCGAGGGCCAGGTCATGGTAAACCTCCAACAAAACAAAGGTTATTCTCTATTCTGCAACTTGCCATTTCTACATAAGTGCAGAAGAGCTAACATCCTTAAAGGTCAGAGCCCCGAGAAGAGGCTCTCCTGTATATTTCAGGCCAAAGGCAACACTATTTCACAAAAGGTGCAGAGCTGGCAAGACTGAGCCTAGAAAGCAGGGCACAGCGGTTAAAACTAAAGGAACAGATCCAATACGGAGTCAGGTTTGTTCTCCTCTATTACAGTTTGGCCTCTACTTTGGGCCAGGAGTAGGCAGTGAGTAAGCAGAGAAATCTACTCTGCAGAGAGGAGAATAAAGCCGCAGTGCGCAGCAGAGAGCCCAGGCAGGCTGCGCGAGAGCTGGACACGCAGATGCTGTGGGGCTAAGCGCTCCAGGAGACTTGCCCTCTCCTGAGGCAGCCAGGAGAGCCCTGCTCTTCAGGGCCACAGACCCCAGAGGAGGTGCCAGCAGGGCCTGAAGAAACCACCTCTGTGTTGCTTCCCTGCCAGTAACCCCTGTCTCACTCAGAACCAGGAAAGCTCTTTCTGCAGTCCTAGGAAGTTTAGCACTACTTGCATACTCAGCACCACAGCTACTGCATTACGACTCTCATCCACAGGAGTGGGGGCGAGTGCAGGGGGGGAGGAGAGAGAAGGCCACCTGCCCTCATTGTTAGAGCAGGCAGATATGAGCAAAGGGGGACACAGGCCAAATGACAGGAATTGGGCAAAAAAGGAGGGGTATGAGCCAAATGCATCATGTAAGCACCAGGGGTCCCTAGGAAGAGAAAGAAAAACAGGAACCTCTGGGCTGATGAGCAGCCTGGAGGCCAAAAGAGAAAGGTGGGAAAAGGCAGAAGTCTCCAGTGTCCAAATGTAACCTTTTGCATATTATGCCCTCTACAATAACATTAGCCTTGCAGATTAGAAGTACCCATCATGCACTGACGCCAGGACAGTTCCAATCCAGACTAAATAAGGACAAAATCCCTCCTCCCTTCGGGAAGGTGGAGTTGGGATGAAAATCAGGGAATGTGACCCCAAACCCTCCCCTCTCCAATGAGTATTCTGCCCATTCATTTTTACACTCTGTGTAACCAACTTGCCAAAGCAACTCAGCACATCTGCTCACCTGAGCCTGCCCGCTCTCCCCTGGAGAGTGTACTATCCATCCTTTAATAAACCCCCACTTTACCTTCTTAACCTCCATGTCTTGTCCCTGAATTCTTTCTGCAATGAGACAAGAACCTGGACACCGGCTACATCCCAGTGCTCCTCTCCTGTTTCGTTGGGCTCAGGCCCCAGCCGAGCTGGAGAGCAGCCTTCCTCCTCCCTGGCGCTAGTCCTTACAGGAGCGCCAAGGCCTGTGGGCCTAGAGGTTTTATTGGCACCACCCAGCCACTGGGCACTGAGCCCCAGTGGCCTTCTAGCCATGGGTACCTCTTTGCTGAGGGTGGGGAGTCAAGTCATGAGAAGTTTTTACTGTGAAGATGAGGGGAAAGGGGGCCTTACACCCACAAGTGAGGAGTGCTGTAAAACAAGGCCCTGGGTGGGCCTCAGTAGAGAGGCAGGCCTGACTGAGCACACCTCTGTAGACCAGAATAAACCCCCAGGGCTTCAGCCATGCAAATGGTGTCTGAATGGAAGCCTGGGGGAAGGGAGATTGAGAGGAAGAGGGGATGGGGAAGATGGGGAAGATGGGGAGGATGTGGGGAAAGGGGATGGACAGGATGGGGGATAAAGAGGATAGAAAAAGGGGGATCATGGGCATGGGAGGGTTAGGGAGTGGGAAGGATGGGGAGAAGTAGGGATGGGGAGAACGGTGGGGCTGACTGGGAAGATGAGGAGGGTGGGAGGATGGGGGATGAGCTGTATGGGGAGGATGAGGAATAGGGGATGGGGAGGCTAGGGAGAAGGGAGGACAGGGAGAACGGGCGAATGGAGGAGGTGGAGAATGTGGGGGCGGGGAGCATGTACACATTTTCTAATCCGGACCTATGGACACTTGGAGGCTCCAGGGAAAGGGAGGTTCTGGAAGAGGATGAAAGGGCCATTTCCCAGGCCCTCTGTGAGGCTCAGGGACCCAGGCAGCATGATTCCAGGGCTGTAATTAGTTTCCTATTGCTGCTGTAACAAATTACCAAAACTTTTGTGGACTAAAACAATACCAATTTATAGTTTACCATTTTGGAGGTTAGAAGTCCAAAATGGGTCACACTGGCCTAAAATCAAGGTGCTGGCAGGGCATTGCTCCTTCTATAGGCTCTATATAGGGAGAATCTGTTCCTTGCCTTTTCCAGGTTCTAAAGGCCGCCCAGATATCCAACTTCTGGAGATTTATGGCCACATCACTTCCATTTCTGCTTCTGTTGCAGCAAAGTGTGTCACAGCTCAGTGGTGACAGCAACCTGGATCCAGGCGAGAGACGAAGCAGCACTCGGAGGGTTGGAGAACTCAGGGTTATTACACCAGTGGTCCCAGAGGAGTTAACACTCCAAGCTCTGGACCCTGTTTGTAGGTTTACACAGGCTTTTATAGGCTGCCAGTCTAGACTTTGCAAAATCATATGCAAATAAGGTGCAACAAAGTTGACTAATTAGGAATGAGCTTTGTAGGAATGGACTAATCAGGAATGATAGAAATGGACCAATCAGGAATTAGCTCAGGGAACCAGTAGAATCTTAGGGGTAAGTTCCACTTTCCTAGAAGTAAGCCGTTTCAGAGGCAAAAAGCGAGATAATGCTGCTGGTCCAGGGAACTGGATGGTGCTGGCAGGAGAGTAGTGGCCCTGCCTGGGGGTCCTGCTGTCTTTTTCATGGGGCTTCCCACCTCATTTCCATAGTTATGTCTCCTCCGACTCTGATCCTCCTTCCTCCCCCATATAAGGACTCTTGTGGTTACACTGGACACAACAGGATAATATCTCCATCTCAAGATTCTTAATTTAACCAATTCTGCAAAGTCTCTTTTGCCATGTAAAGCAACACATTCACGGGTCCTGAGGATTCAAATTTGGGCATCTTTTGGGGCCTTTATTCAGATTACTGCAGAGGCCTTGTGACTTCAGAGTGTGAGAAGGAAGCTTCTCCACATTTATGCTTGATGTGCGCATGACCAGCACAGGTGGGTCCAGGAAAGCACAGCCCACCCTGGGCCAGGGAGGCTACTCCCAGGGTGGGCATGGCAACCACCACCCACTCATCAGTATCCTAGACAACAACTATCTCCCACCCTTCTTTTTAAACATCCCACCTTCCATGAGTGAGACAACCAACCACAGACATTGTTTTCATAAGTCTCCCTTGAAAGAAGGGCAAGAGCATGTGACCAAGCTCTGGCCAAGGGGCTTGAAGACTTTCTGAAGGTTTTGGATAGTATTTTCTTCTCTGATTAAAGGAGAGCAAGAAAGAGAGATGACAGGGTAGTCCCTTATTCCTTCCTGCTTATGGGTGCTCTTGTGTGAAGATGTGATGTCTAGATCTTGGCAGCCATTCTGCAACCACAAGGGGAGGATCAAGAAAACCATGAGAAAAGCCATCCCAGAGGACTCCGGGCTGCTGAAAATCCACTAGGATGCCCTGTCTTGGTAGTTATTGTCATGATAGAAAAATAAGTTCTTATTGTTTAAGCTACTGCTATCCCACGAAACCTTACTTGCAACCAAATGCTTCCTAACAGAGCAGAGAGGTTGGACTGCTGCAGAGGATGACAAGGACAGTAGCATCTGGAGCCTCTGAGTGGATCTGTGGAAGGAGAACATCTGTCATGGGACACACAGCGGGCTGGTGTGCAGGTGGTAAAAGAATTTACCAAAGACCACGAAAATGTAAGAACAAAGCGAAAGTTTAATAGATACACTGCTACAGGAGACAGTGAGCCACACAGATGAGAGGTGTCTGTGAGCACTGGGGTGAATGTGCATGATCTTTTATTGGGGAGAGGGGGCTGTGCCCACAAGGAGTAGGGGCTGTGTGATCAATTTGTGCACAGGTACCTGGTTGGTTGTAAAATCAGGGGCTACTCTGAATAATAGGATTTTTGACTTTGATAAGAGCAGGAGGTGAGGCCTGCCCCCCCTTGGGTATTGTGAGACAGGCTATTTCCTGGGATGGTTTAGTTTTGTTAGGATGAATCCCCATCAGGAGAGAATGTGTTTATCTTTCAGAAATGTAGGTATGTGAAGGGTCCTGCAGTGGGGAGTGGGGTTAAAGTGTCCATAGGCTCCAGGCACACAGAGAGCCCAGGGGTGGGGGTTTTTATAAACTTTACAGCAGCCTAGGAGGGTGCCAGCGGGCCCCACAACCTGGGTGCAGGGCTGGCGTGTAAGGACACAGTACCAGTTTACCAGGGCTGCTGTGACACCATGACCACAAACAGTGCTTATAACAGCACATTTATTCTCTCCCAGTTTTGGAGGCCAGAAGCCCCAAATCCACGGGTGTCAGCAGGGCTGTGCTCCCTCCAAAGACTCTTAGGTAGAAACTTCCTGCCTCTCCCAGCTTCTGGTGGCCCCAGACATCCCTTGGCTTGTGGCTGAATCACTCCAGTCTCTGTCTCCATCTTCACACACGCTTCTTTGTGTCTGTCTCTCTGCGTGTCTGTCCCCCTCTAATGAGGAGACTAGTCATTGGATCGAGGGCCCACGCTCATGCAGTAGGATATTATCTTAACTACAAATGCAAAGACACTATTACCAAGTAAGGTCACATTCTGAGGTTCAGGGGGACATGAATTTGGGAGGACACTCTTCAGTTCAGCTCTGCCAATGACGATGAACGTTTCCAGGTCACTGTGAGACACACTGCAGATATTTTCCAAACTGTTCAGAGAGGAAAGTTTTCAGAGAACCAAGGCCCTTCACAGGGCCAGTGAAGGCTGAATTATTACTGTTCTGCAATCCGACTCTAATCTGTGAGCCACGAGACTTAGAGAGACTCAGGTTCCTGCTGCATTTAGTCACAAGGTAGGCATGTTTTCAGGACTACTGAGGTCCTGGAAGTGCCAGTGAGATCTTGGAGTCATAACTGCGCAGTCACATGGAAGCAAACGAAACAGCAAAGAGGCAGGGCCTCCGGGCATTAGTAGAGTTCATGGCACAAGGAAATCTAAAGGGTTGCTGTTGAATGTCACTCTCAAACGAGCCAGCATGACTTCACGTGTACCAAGAGCTGCAGGCATGACACTGGGCACACCCACTCTCCTCCCCAGCCTTGCAGAACCACAGGCGGGGCCTTACAGGAAACAGAGTTGCCTTAAATCCATGGATGAAAAAGAAGCATCTTAGCAGGGAGTTTGTGTCGTAGCAGACATAAAGCCATCATGCCTAAAGATTGTGAACGAAGAGCCCTCAGCCTTCACCTACACAGTCCAGCAGTGGGTTGGGGGGAATTCCAAAGACCCAGAACTTCCTGGACTACTATGGAAATGGCCAGTGTCAGAAGACACTGGAAAATGAAAGTAGACTAAAGGATTTCAGAAGATATTATGGATGAAACATATTGCAAGCCATGGCTGTGGCCATCAAGTCATCAGCCGCTACCGCCACCCACGACAGTGACTGGGAGGACTCAGGATGCAGACAAGCAGGCAGCCTGGCTTTTGCAGCCACCCCCAACGGCGCCCCCTGAGGGACATGAAAGAACAGGAGACTGGCCCTAGAGAGCTATGGTGCACATAAAAGGAATGATTTCAATCCCAGAGCTTTGCGTCATCCCATACTTAGAAAAGTGCTAAATTCCTTAACTTGAGATATCTGGTTTTCTTTAATTAACAGTAACTTTTTGATGCTCTGACTACGTGGTCTTTGTTGTAAAAAAAAAAAAACAAAAAACAAAAAAACCAACCCTATATATCTTGGCTCCGCATTTACCTCTTCAGAGCAGTCCTTCTGAGCAATCGGAGAGGCTGTCACTCCGGGCTCGAGGGGTCCGAGTCCTCAGAAATGTCCACGGAGTAAAACATAACTGTCCACTTTTAGGCTGTGCATTGTATTTCAGGCAACAATATCTAACCCAACATGGGCACGCTCATTTTACAAAAGGAAAACCCACTGCCAGGAGAGAGGAGGTGACAGGCCAAAGTCATCAGGTCAGTCATTGGCAGAATCAAGGATGGGGCTCACATCCTCTGTGGAGCCTGGCCCACTCTGGCCACTGATCCTTCTTCAAAAGAAAGTACAACTTGCCGAGCTCTGTGGAGTACCTAGACTGGGTAACGGCCCTCCGAATTCGCTGTCTGTCTTGCAGAAATTTGCCCCCAAATATGCGCATGAGCTTTCTGGAAGTACCAACCAAGCATCATTCTTGTCATTGATAGGTGAGAAACTGAGGACCAGAAACTGCAGGGACTATTCTAAGAACTCACTGTCATAGTCACGCACAAAATGCAAGCTCAGCCAAAGCCAGGAAAGTCCTCAACAGTGATGCTCCTGAATCAATGGCCCAGCCCACAAAGAGGCAGGAGGCTGAGCTCTACCCAGAGCCCTGGGAAAGGCAGGGTCTCGAGGGGCAGGACTTGTTGGGTGGGAGAGCCTTAACCAGCTTTTTCATCTCAAACGGGTGATCCTGACCTCAAGAGAAATCTGAAATCCAAAACAAAGCTTCCCCAAGCAATGAACTGTTTTCATTCTCTTCACTATTCATTCTTGGTGAGATTTACTGCCCAGAGTGTTAGACATAGAAAATCAAAGACAGGGGTGTGGATCCAGGCCCTGCTGTGGTTTCCTTACTCTCCCACCTGTGATTTTCTACCCCAGCCCTGCCCTCCTGCCCTGCGGCCCCCGACAGTTGGCTCCCACCTCAGAAGCCTAAATATCCCCAAGGGAGGATGGAGACGGCTCGGGGCACGGGGCTGTGCTAGGCACCTTACATGTGTTTTCTCATTTACTACTGACCTCGTAAGGATACTCTGAGAATAAGTTCTCCCTGCCTTAAAGTGAGAGAACCCTGAAGTCATACTTGTTCAGCCTTGATTCAACATATATTAACTAAGGAGCAAGGCACTGAGCTCTGTGGTGGGTAAAGAAGAGAAAGCAGTCCAGTCATCTATCAGTGGACATTTGGGCTGTTTCCATGTCTTGACTATTGTAAATAGTGCTGCTATGAACATTGGGGTGCACGTATCTTTTCCAGTTAGAGTTCCCTCCAGACATATGCCCCGAAGTGGGATTGCTGGATCATAGGGTAAGTCTTTTTTTGTTTTTTTTGAGGAATCTCCATACTGTGTTCCATAGTGGCTGCACCAAACTGCATTCCCAACCACAGTGCAGGAGGGCGCCCTTTCCTCCACACCCTCTCCAGCATCTATTATTTGTGGACTTTTTAATGATGACTGAAACATTACACTGTACATCAGAAACCGACACATTGTAAACTGAATATAATTCAATGAAAAAAAAGAAGTAGCTCACAGCAAAAAAAAAAAAAGTGACAATGAATACATACGTATAACTGAAAAATTGTGCTCTACACTGGAAATTGGCACAGCATTGTAAAAGGACTATAACTCAATTAAAAAAATGTTAAAAATAAAACAAAGAAGAAGAAGCAAAGAGCCAACTGGCCCTTGCCTTCTCAGAGCCTTTGATTAGGGGAGAAATGATACAATCACAATAGCAAATGGAAAACTGACTGAATACAGGCATGAGAGGGAGACACGCGACTTTCTCGGTAGGAGCGCCACGTGAGCCTGCAGCAGGGGATGTGACCCAGGCAGGGAAGTTGAAGTGACCCTCAAGTTGAGACCAGAATGATGAGGAGGAGATGACTTGGAAAAGAAGGGAGGCAGGGACACTGCATGCAGAGGAACGGCACATGCAAAAGCCTGGGAGCCTGAGGAAGAGGGGTGAACACAAAGATGGAGGAAGGGCAGAGTGGCTGGAGGGCAGGGTGGAGGGAGGCAGGCTTGTTGGTCCTGGAAAGGGTCCTGTCCCTATATGTCTCCTGTGTAAGAAGCTGTGGAAAGCTCATCAAGTAGGCGACTCAGTCAGCCGCATGCTTCAGAATAATCCTCCTGGCTGTGAAGTGAAGGGAACATCGGAGGTGGGGGCAGCAAGGGTGCCAGGGCCTGTGAAGAGGCCATGTCAGTCGTCCAGATGACAGGGGATTTGAACGAGAGCATAACATTGGGGCAGAACAGAGCCTGGGCTGGAGGCACCGCCCTAAGCCTCGTGGGTACCACTCTTAACCCACTCCACGCACTGCCCAGTCCATTGCCTGAGGCTTGTTGAGAAAGGCTCTCCAGCGCTGTGCCAAGGAAGGGGTGTCCAGAGAATGGCAAGTCTGTGCCTTTCCAGAGTGGCATTGTGAAAAAAAGGAGTCCCAGCCCAAGGTTTGACATTTCCCAAATTACGGCCTCCAGACCAGGCCTTGTGGGGCTAAGTGCCCCTCGGTCATCCTAGGAAGATTATGCTAACATGCACTTCGTGAGCCACTGCTCCCTCAGTCCCTGAGAAGACACTGCTTCCATGAACACTGTCTGGGCTGACAACATGTTTTAGCTAAAGTTGGAAATCAACACTTACCCCGGTTTTGGCACCAAATGGTTTCTGAGATGTAGATAATTGAGCTGCTGCAAAAACTTTATGCTGTAAAATACTGCACACTTTTTAAGATGTTAATTGGTTAAAGTGTCATAATTTTTACGCACATGTAAATAAGGTTAATGAATTTTATTTCACACAGATCATTTAAATTATAAAACAATCAAATTACTTTTCAGGTAATACTCAAGGCCCAAATCAAATAAAATTTCAGGTCTTTATAACTTTAGAAAAAGAAACTGATTTGAATATGTGATTTAGATCCATTAAAAGTCTTCTTAACTTTAAATAGTGATAATAGAAATCAGAAAAGCTCTAGAGTGGTTAAGATTAATTAAGAGGGAATGCACTTGGGAAAAGAAAATTATGGTGCTGTAATTTTAGAATGCAAATGAGGTCAAAAAGTTTAAACGAATGTGCATCTATATAAACACTGCCTCAATAAAGGGAAAATATTTCATTTCAAGGATTTATGAGTACTGTATTCTGTACTTCTTGCTACTTAAGTAGCAATAAATTGGTAAACTGCAACTTGTCAGCTCATCAGAATATCCTGACTGCTGAAAGTTCAGCTAGTACCAATTTAGAATTCTTATCCCTCAGAGTTCTCTGCAGCCTTATTTCTTTTACCCTAAGAGGTAAACAGTATAGGTAAAGTGCTTAAGCCCCCTTGAATCTCTCTTTTCCTGGCGCCATATGCCTATCTCCTATTTTGTGGACTTTGCTACTAACGGGTCCCACCTGCGGTGGTCTTCAGGAAACTTGCCTGGGGGTCCTGCAAGCCAGCTCACCCACCCAACCAGCCTAAGGTGCCTGGGAGGTTCTGCTCCCCACCCCCACCCCACCCCCAGTGATCTGTGGCCAATGACCAGTGTGAGTGTTCTGTGCCTCGAGGTGGGACAAGCTCTGGGGTGTGGTTCACGCTCCAGGGTTCCCCACAGGATGGGGCTAGGACTAACCTTCCCGTGAGATTGTAGCTGTGCTTGGCTTCTGCACGAGATCGGGTTCCCTTGAAGTACAGCCTGGAAGAAAGAGCCTTATGCAAATCTTTTCTAGAGGAAGTGCTCTCAGGTGAAACTTGTAGGGAAATGGGGTGTTAAAGAAACGTTACTCTGACAGGTGCTAAAACAGTGAGGAAGATTACACAGGACTATTCTGAGAGATGTTAAGACTGGGGCACCAGAGGAGAGAGACTCAACTCTGAATACAACAGTGGGGATTTATAGCCAAGAGCAGAGTGAGGGGATCTGTGGGTGGAAAATTGCGAAGAGTAGACATCAAGGCTAGGGAGTGATTCTTGCTAAACTGACTTGGATCCTTGCTGAAGTCAGGATAGGGTTATCAGGTGTCAAGCGTGGAGGGATTCTTGCTACACTGACTTGGCAGGATTCTTGCTACAAGTAGACTAGGGGCCAGTGACAACGCCCAGGGATGAGGCCTCACTGAGAAGAGGGCTTTCTTCACAAGAGCCAGATCTTCCCCCTGCCCCTAGCTTCACCTCCAAGGACCAGTCTAGGAAGAGCAAGGGGGCCCAACCTCAGTTTGTACATCCGAGAGCTGGGCCTGTCCTGGGGATCTTCTGACTGCTGGAGCAAACCTCTCAGTCTCTGTGAGAACGTGACCCTTGTTCATCACGTCATCTCCATTCAGACAAGGTCAGCCACAGAGCTGGGGCCCATGAAGTCTCACACACACACACACACACACACACACACACAGAGTGGGGGGTTCAAATGCCAGCTGTTCTACTTACCAGCTGTGTGTCCTGTTCCTTCACCTTTCAGAGCCTCAGTTTCTCCAAAGACATAATAGGAATTAGAAGCATTTGGCGTGAGTGTTTTAGGTTGGATTGGGTGGAATTTTCTCAGGATTAAATAATACATTATATCAGATGCTGTCAGGCTCTTCCCATGTTCCCTGGAATCACTTACTCTGTCTCTTTGTGGGAAGGCTCCCTTCAGACTGCTGGAAACTCACTCACCTGCTGTCAAGGAAGAAGAGTCAAAAACACCTCGATAATACACACCTGCCTTACTCCTGTCGGCCCTTAACCAGTGCCGGAAAGTGCAGGGGTATCAATGAGTGTAAATGCACCAGGCCTCTTGGCCTGGATTTGGGCAGCTCTGAGATCCAATGTTCACAGTCTCCAAAATCTTCTTCTGTGGAAACTGGCTTGATACCACATCCTTTTCATCCCAGCCCTACTTTCACTTCCTTTCTGGATTTTCCTGGAGACGCCTCCTACTAAATCAGTGTCGAATGTTTAACAGAGTGCCTTACACATAACTGGTACCCCAGCAGTCATCGCTGCCTTACTGTTCCAGGACACCCGCCAAGTGGCAACGCCAAGTACATAAGCACAAACAGTGCATAAATCCCTGGAAGGCAGACACACACGTGCGTGCCAACACACACACACGCACAGTTCGCTGAGAGACAGCGAACATCCCTCACACACAGTAGAGTCGATTCTCCTGTGAGTCACGTTGGAAGATCCCATGGCGATGTTACCTGATCTCTCTTGCTCTGAGACGTGTCCCAAGCACAGGGACCAGACATCTGGGACTGCTCTGCATATGCAGCTTCTCAATTTGTCCGTAAGTTGCTTAACTGAGCCGCACAGTCACCTGTCACATTTACGCTTCTCTTGGTGTACCAAGGCCCTGTAAAAGGGTGGGGCAAGACAGGGAGAGGGCTAAGAGCCACAAGGAGACCTGGAGGATCCTTCCCAGAGGCTGGGAAGTATCTGGAGGCAAAGGCAAAGGCAAATCTGTGTGCCGGTTTCTCTGAACATCTCAAGCCCCAGCCCAGGTACTGAATGTATCAGGGGGCTAGAGGTGTGTGGGGATACCTGGCCAGATGAAAGCTTGGAGCTGCTGAGAGCTGCTGTATCAAGAAAGCCTGGTAGAATGAAAAAGAAGATGAAAAAGCATATATGTATGTATATGTATGACTGAAACATTATTCTGTACACCAGAAATTGACACGACATTGTAAATTGACTACACTTCAATAAAAAAAAGTACAGTGAAAAAAAAAAAAGAAAGAAAAGGCTTGCTTGAGAGCGACACCAACCCAAAGGAAGCAAAGCTGAGAAGCAGCAATAAAATGAGAGAGCAGGTTTATCACATCAGTCAAGCATCTCAATTCAGTCATATCTGAAACCTGGAACCTCTTTGCTGCTGAGCCAATGTATTCCCTTTTTAGCATCAGCCAGCTGAAGCAGGACCCTGTTACTTTAAACAGTGACCATGGGTAGATGAGAAAGTAACCAGCAGCAAAGAGCTTTGTGTGGGTACCGGGGGGGACCTAGCCCCCAACTCGCTAAACTCAGGGCTGGTTATTTTTTGCCTTTTGTCATAACTGGTACCTGTAATGTGAAAGATACCTGAATGTATGCCACTTCCTCCTAAGCCCTGACCCACTCCATGCTGCCCAAATCTCCCCGTTTAGTTGAGCACGCCTGCTTGAGCAGTGCATGCTGAGGGGTAGCATTCTAACCTCAGCTCCAAAGTCCTTCACACGAGTGCAGGCTCTGTGGTAGAGGTCGGAGGTGAACCAGTTAGATTTGACTGAGCTGTGCTGGGAGAGTAAATAATCCAATATGTCATTGGCTTAAAACGCAGGCATTTCTCACCCCTGCAAAGGTCACTGTGAATCCAGGAGACACTCAGCGATCCAGGTGGCCCTGGTCTTGCCAATCTGCCATCTCAGCACAAGACGTCCTCGCGCCACCTTAGGGGAAACACTCTCACCCGGCGGTTATCTTGTGTCCCGTCTTCTGAGCTTCAGCCTAGACATGACCTATGCCAACTAGCCAGAGGTCATCCCAAGGCCCTGCCCAACTGCAAGGGGGCCTAGAAGATGTGCCTTTAGCTTGTCTAGAAAGAGAAGAGACCACTTGTGTCTGAGCGCTGGTGATGTCCACCAACCATGGTGGGGACAGGAAGAAAGCGTGACTGCTCGAGGGCAATACTGATCGCTGAAAGGGTCAGTGAGGATATGTGGCTCAAAGGGAGGAGATGCACGTTACTGGCTCCTGCTTAGAGCCCCTCACTGAAGGTGTGGAGCTTGGTGGTCCCGGCCTGGGTTGCATCGGAGAAGGCAGGACTCCCTCCCTGCCTTGGTTTGCTTTGCTCTGTGGGTTTTTAAATTGTTTCCACTGGCTGCTGTGTTTGTTAGAGATTGCTGCGGCTGCATGTATCAGAAACCCAACCAACACAGCTTGACCTCACCGGGTTTATTTTTCTAGTGTGACAGCAGATCCAGCAGAGGCCATTCAGGACTGGAATTGTGATTCCAAGCTGTGGCCCAGAGCCCAGGGTCCTTGTCTTTCTGTCCCACCATCCTCAGCTTATGCTTTCATTCTCAAACGCACTTCATTATCACAGGCACTCCTTGGCTACTCCCCCTCAGTCAAGAAGACAGGAGGAAAGAGAAACATCTAGAAGGAAGAGGTGGCACCTACATCAGGAAAGCAAAACTTTCTCAGAAGTCCCCAGCAGACATCTGCTTACCAAGACCATGTCCCACGGCCACTCTCACCACAACAAAGTCTGTGAAACGCAGTTTTTAGCTGAGCATATTTCTGCCTTGAAGAGATTGTGATTCTCTTATCAAGTAAGAAGGGGAGAATGGGTGGTAGGTAGGTAAATTAACAGTTGAGGGGGAGGGTGTAGCTCAAATGGCACAGTGCGTGCTCAGCATGCACGAGGTCCAGGTTGCAATCCCCAGTACCTCCTCTAAACATAAGTAAACCTAATTACCCCCTCCAAAGAAAAACTTTTTCAAAAGTTATTTTAAAAAAACAGTTAAATATTAGGCAATTTCTCACTAAAAGTCACATTTCTAGTGGGTTCTTCTGAAAACTGAGATCTGATAATACAGGGTCTGCACTTTTCCATGTCAAAGTCTGCTGGAGGTGACTTGGCTCCTCCCCTTAGAAAGTGTACTCTTCAGTATTTTGTTTGCTTGTTTGTGTGTTTGTGTATCACACCCAGTTTGCCTCACGCAGAGCCAGCTTCCTGGGCATGTGACCTGTGCAGTCTCATAGGCCCCATTCTTGGTTTAAATCTCAGTTATCACTCTAAATTTCTGAACCTGGAGTCCTGCATTTTCATTTAGCACTGGGCTCCATGAATTATGTAGCTAGCCCTGGCCTCCCCTTTGTGTGCATTTGTGCCTGTGGCTCCTGGTGAACTGGAAAATCTGTGGGATGTGATTTTGCTTTCTGTCAAGAAGTCCACTCCCACCACACTTGCCCAAGGACAAAGCCTGACATTCAAGTCCAGGGGAATAGGGACGTCTGCGGCTGCTAGATCTGGGGCTTGGGTTTCCAGCCCCCCATGCCTCATTTGAACAAGGAAGCCCCCATGCCCTCTGAATGCCAGGGGAAAGAGAGGTGTGAGGCTCGGGGGAGCTGGCCTGAGAGAGGCTTGTTTGTCCGACCCGGCTAAGAGAGCTGTTGGTGCATCCTGGTGCATCCTGCCTACTCAGTGGCCTTGAATCAAAGAACAGGATCCAAGTCTGCTCCATGGGAGTGGAGAGAAGAGGGAAGAAGCCCGAGAGACAATGGAAGCCATCAGCAGCCACCTGAACAAAGCCAGCTTTCATCGGAGGGGCTCAGAGAAGGGAATGTGTAAGCAGAGGAAATTCAGAAGACATTTACAAGCATCCTTAATACAGTGCAAGCAGTCACCAGGTGAAAATTTGGCCTCTGCTGCCACTTCACAGGGGAAAAGGCATTCGCATCTTTTCTCACCACGGAGGGTGCCAATTCCCTCCAGGGTTGGACAAAAGTTGCAACCCTTACTAGTTCTTCACTGATGGGCGTGAATCCCCTGCCAGGCCTCTCTTCCCCAAAGCCTCCTCTTTGTGTATTAGAACCAAAGCCTTTAAGACCTGTGGGAAAACAATTAAATCTGGAAGTCAATTTACCTACAGACTGAGAAGCAGTAGAAATTTTGCCTCATTTGTGGAACCCCTCCCCAGGCTAGACACAAGGCTGGACCAGAACTTCAGCTAAATACGGCCTGGCCCCAGCCTGGCAGGCTGGGCTCTGCTACTGAGAATTCAAACAAAATAAACATAACACATGTGATTTTGCTCCTTAACATGCAGCACAAGAAATAGGAGCATTCAGGTCTGCTTTATGCTAAATACATGAATGTGGCTCCTTCATTTCCTCCTCCTGAGTCCTTCATTGTCAGCTGTCAGTGGGCTGCAGCACCTCCAGACTGCCTTGGGGGGCTCTCCCTGCCCTCGGGGTCTGCAGGAACCCTGGGTGCCTACACAATCCACATCCTCAAATGTCTTCAACCCCAGGGGCTGGTTACTTCCTGGGTTCCCTGCCTGCCCAACAGTCCATGAGGTTGACTCCAAGGCTGCGCTTCCAGTCTTTCCACACCTAGCCCAGCTCGGGGCCCGTAGTCCTCTCAGACTCGGGAAACCTCATATCTGGAAAGCTTCTCTAGGAATGCCACAGAACTGTCCCCTCTTCAACATCCCAGGATATGCGCAAGGTGGTACATGTCTTCATCCAATCTCCCAACACCCCCCTCCAAACCCTATCTCCCCTTTCTTAAGAAAGCTTGCTGCCTCCCACTCCCATGTTCTCTCTTTATAGAGCCCCCCAGTGGGGAAGTGAGTGTTGGAAGGGAGGGGGCACAGGGGACCATTTGGATACTGAAACATTCTAAAAGGGTCTCTACCTAGATAGTGGTCACACAGACACAGGCATGTACAAACGTGAGGTTCAAGGAGCTGCACATTCAGCATGCGTGCACTTAACCAAGCAAAGGGCTTGTGTGCCTGTGGGCCAGAAAGCCAAACTCTGACAGTGGGTGTTCGCAGCAAAGCAAGGATTTATTGCAGGGCACCAAGCAAAAGAATGGGAGACAAGCCCCAGATCCACTCCAACTTGGTCTTTGAGTTAGAGGGGAGAACAAAAAGGCGGGGATCAATTATCATGTGACATTTCTTAATCGCTGTTTCGGGAGTCAGGATGTCCCTGGTTAACAATTATCTGGCCAGGTGGTCCATGGCTTGGGGGTCTGATAGCTCATCTTTCCCTGGAGAAACAACCTGATTTTGTACACTAATGATGATGTCTCTAATAGCAATTTTAGTCCATTAACAATGTTAGCGGCAACAGCAATTTGAGTCATCTAACTGGTTGATTAGTGTTCAGTTAGCACAGGATTGAGGTCAGAGGGGACAAGAAAGGGAATAAAGTTTTGTGTAGAGAGATTCATCATAAACTAGGTAAGGGAACTCGATTTTTTTTTTTTTTTGGAGGTTGGTCTTGGTTTCACTAGACACATGTTGCTCTGTGTATCATAAAGAAGAAAAATGTTGCTTACCATTCCATCTCTTGCAAGGATCAAGCCATTGGCCACTGTAGTCACCCACTGACAGTGGGAGTTCAGGATGGAGAAAACCAGGAAGCATTCTGTGCTTTGGATATTCTGGCCCCTAGAAAGTCAAGACACATAGCTAAGGAAAAATTTCAGTGACCCAGATTCTTGCATCTTCCCATACACAAGAAGCACTAAAATCATTAACTTAAAACATCTGTTCTTTGTGATTAGCAGCAATCTTTTTATGCTTGACTACATGTTTTTTCCCCAGAAAAAAAGTCTCAATACACACACACACACACACAAACACACACACACACAAACACACACACACACACACACACACACATCCTGGTTCCTCCCGTACCTTTTGGGAACAGTTCCTTAGAACTAACTGAGAGGCTGTCCCCAGGGCTATAGTCCTCAGTAAGTTCCCTGAATAAAACTTAACTCACAACTTTTATGTTGTGTGCATTTTATTTGTCAACAGTGTTATAGCTCAGTTTTAAAAATGTGCCCTCCCTTACAAATGTATTAGCTTAAACTAAAAAGGTGGCAAACAGCCACCATATGGCCCCACAAAGTGGCAACTTCATAGGTTCACCCTAATATTTTTGTCTGGGTCTGCATAGTATGCGCTTTTAACAAAAACTTGTTTCCAACCTTTAAAATGGAAGGTTTTACATAAAATTCAAAGTTTATGGCTCTAATCAGAAGCATGGGAGCACTTAATCTCCAGTTGCATGCAAAATACAAAGGCCCCAACAAGCTCCTGGAGAAGAAGTGCATGGGGTGAGGGTGAGGGGGCGCGTTGTGAAGACAGGGATTTCTCTCATTCCTCTGTGAAATAAATCGCCACAGCAGAAAATGACAATTTTTTAATCAGGTTTCCCTGCTATATCAAATAAGCAAACCATCAAAGTAAAAAACACACATATATATACACATAGCTACATATCTATCTAGCTGTCTATTCAAAAACACATACTTTTTTCTTCTTTCACTTAAATCTTCACTCACTAGTTCCTGTTCAATTATTTTTTTTTCTCTTTCATAGGTTGCTATCAATTTCTGGCAGCAATTTACAAATGGCCCCTACTCTAAGAACCATTGAAATCACAGTTGGGAACCTGGATAATTTCACCAGTGCAGAAGCTGTTAAATGCAAATATTGGCAAAAGTTTTTAACGCTGCAGAAAGTCATGAAAAATGCCAAGGTAAGCTCCTTGCTGCTGCAGATTTAATTTGTCCTCTTCTTAAAAGCTAGAAATCCCCTCTCTGCCCAGCAGGACCCAAACAAGCCTTAAATGGGGGTCATGTGAGGCCACATCAGGCAGAATTCCCCCCCTCCCCAAAACCCAGCATGAAAGAAAAATGGGGCAGCCCTGAGAGAGCAAGAGATGAAAGCCCCTGTTTTTCCTCATCCTATTCCAAGCTCAGGACTGAAATGGACAGAAAATAGTTAACCCCGCAGCCTGCAGCCTCCACTACTGATACCCAGAAAAACAAAATGACCTTATATACTCGTCCTGCTTTATGCTTTTCAAAGTTCTTTCCTTATTAGCTCCTCATCGAAACCCCAAGATGGGGGAAAGCTGCCCTTGAAATTTGAGCACTGAGGGTCCCCAGAAATGAAAAGCTCACAGTCACTCTGCAGTTTATCCTGCAATTAGGGCTAGGATAAAAACCAGGGTCTCCAAACCTCTAGTCTAGCCCCACCACCTCTTCTTTCTAGACCCAGTGTTGCCGGAGCCGACATTTCATCTCACCCCTGGCTGACAAATATATATATATATATATTTTTTAATTGAAGTACAGTCAATTACAATGTGTCAATCTGTGGTGTACAGCACAATGTCCCAGTCTTACATATACATACATATGTTCATTTTCATATTTTTTCCATTAAAGGTTATTACAAGATATTAAGCATAGGTCCTTGTGCTATACAAAAGAAATCCTTTTCTCCCCCCACACTTAGCTGAATGAGAGAATGAGGCACTGTCTCTGCCCTGCCTTTGACTTGTTTGCTCACCCAAACCAACCACTAGGGACAGAACTGCTCAACCACAATTAGATTTAGCTAACTAATTCTGGACCCTTTGCTTATATACCAGTTAGGGATCTGCCATTCAGATGGTGCAACTCAGATGGTGCAACTCATTAGACTTCAATGCAGTGGTTGTTTAAAGAGATGAGAGACTCAGATGAGGTCAAAGGAGCTAACAAGTGATTGTCACCTCCTTGGTGGAGGCAGCCAGGAACCAGTAACCACAGGAAAACATTACCTACCACAGGCTGAAGGGACAAGGGGAGGAAGGAGTGCTACTGGGGCCCAGCAAGGGTTGGAAACAGGAGCTAGCCACTGTTAGAGACAGGATGCAGACATAGAAGGAAACAGAAAAGGAACACCCAGCCTCCCTCCCTTCCCACACTCCAGTCCCTGGCTGGGGCCTCCCGTTGGCCACTGCAGCTCACAGGAGTCAGCCTCCTGGGGTCACAAAGCAGAGTGGAGAATCAGTATATGTCAGAAAGGGATGAGGGCAGAAAATAAGCATCAGACTTTACTCTCAGAGTATCAGTTTCCTCATCTGTAAAATGGGATAATATCTACATCATAGGGCTGTTCCAAGGATAAAAACTAAATATCTGAGGTTGACAGCACATAATAATTACTCAAAAATATAAAAATCTTCCTCAACAGCATGATCTATGCTTCCCTTAAACACCATTGTTTTGCTTCCAGTGTCATATATTTCCCTGGTTGGAAATGTCTACAAAGGTTATCTCATGGTCCCAGGTCCCATTTCCCCAACAAAAGGACAATATTCATTCTGGAACACATCACTCTTGCAAGTGCCCCTCTGTACTGTTCAATTACTTCCAGTGATGAAGGATTCACCACATTTTCCTGTCTTTTCTACTGTCAAACCATATAAAACTCAGAAAAATATTTCTTTATGATTAGGACAAAGGGTCTCCCTATACGTATCCCTCAAGAGTTCTGCATTTTGGAGTCACAAAAAGGAGAACTGCTCCCTTCTTCTCAGTAGCCCCTCAGAACTAGAAAGGCTCTGAGGGTAGACTTTTTCCTCATAAAAGGGGGGAACACTGGGAAAAAAGTTATATCAATTAATTAATGCACATGAAGTGGACAAACTTCTAAGAGACAGAACTACCAAACTACTGTAACAACCCAAGCTCATTTAAGAACAGAGAACCTGAAATTAAATTATGAAATTAAATCCACAGGTTAAATTATTTATACATATATGTAAAAGAATAAAATTAGCACATTCTCCAACATCACATACAAAAATAAACTCAACTGGATTAACGACCTAAATGTAAGACTGGAAAGCATAAAACTCCGAGAGCAAAATACAAGCAGAACATTCTTTGACACAAATTGTAGTAATTTTTTTTGGATCTGTCTCCTACTGTCTCCTAAACCAAAGGAAATAAAAGCAAAAATAAACAAATGGGATCTAATTAAACTTAAAGCTTTTGTACAGCAAAGGAGAGCATCAACGAAATGAATACAACTTACTGAATGGGAAAAAGTATTTGCAAATGCTATGATCAATAAAGCGTTAATATTCAAAATATATAAACAGCTCATACAATTCAACATTATTAAAACAAACAACCTGATTGAAAAATGGGCAGAAGGCCTGAACAGACATTTTTCCAAAGAGAACATGCAAATTGCCAACAGACACATGAAAAGATGCTCAATATCGCTAATTACCAGAGAAATGCAAATCAAAACTAAAATGAGATATCGCCTCACACCAGTCAGAATGGCTACCATCAAAATAACAAATGTTGGTGAAGACGTGGAGAAAAAGGAATCCTTGTACACTGTCAGTGGGAATGTAAACTGCTGCAGCCACTGTGGAAAACAGTACAGAAGTTTCTCAAAAAACTAAAAATAGAAATACCATATGACCCAGCAATTCAACTCCTAATTATATATTCAAGAAAAAAAAACCCAGTAATTTGAAAAGATATATGTACCCAATGTTCATAGCAGCAGTATTTACAATTACCAAGACACTGAAGCAATCCAAGTGTCCATCAACAAATGAATGACTAAAGATGTGATACATATACACATGCGCATGTGCACACACACACTAGAATAGTACTCAGCCATAAAAAAGAAATAATTTTTCCATTTGAAAAAACATGGATGGACCTGAAGGGTATCATGCTTTGTGAAATAAGTCAGACAGAGAAAGACAAATATCATATGGTATCACTTATATGTGGAATCTAAAAAATACAACAAACTAGTGTATATAGCAAAAATGAAACAGACTCACAGATATAGAGAACAAAAAATAGAAGAGAAGGGAGAACTTCCCAATTCATTTAATGAGGCCAGCATTTCCCTGATACCAAAATTAGAAAAGAACATTTCAAGAAAAGAAGTTTACAGATCAATATATCTCATGAGTATAGCTGCAAACATCATTAACACAATTTTAGAGTTTGAATCTAGCAACATATTAAAACTATAATAAAATATGATCAACTGGGGTTTAATTCAGAACTTCAGGTTGATTTAACATCAAAAAGTCAATCAATGTCACTAGCTATATTAACATATTAAAAAAAGGAAAAATGTATAATCATTTAAGCAGATGCAACAAATGAACTTATTTACAAAACAGAAACAGACTCACAGACACAGAAAACAAACATATGGTTACCACACAGGAAAGGCAAGGGAGGGATAAATTAGGAGCTTAGGGATTAGCAGATACACATTACTTTATACAAAATAGATAAACAACAAGGACCCACTGTATACCACAGGGAACTGTATTCAATATCTTGTAATAACCTTATGTAATGGAAAAGAATCTGAAAAAGAATATATACATAATTCAGGTCTGAATTTCAGATTCAGGTGTGTAAGTATATATGTGTATGTGTATGTATACACACACACACACACACACACACACACACACACATATATAAAACTGAATCACTTTCCTGTACACCAGAACCTAAAACAACATTGTACATCAACTATACTTCAATAAATAAATAAATGAAGAAAAAATTAATTGTTGATAAATTTAACAATAATTCATGATAAAAAAAATCTCAGCTAACTATAAATAGAAGGAAACTTCCTCAACCTGGAAAAACGAGAAGGATGTTTGTGTTCAAAACTTTTAGTCAATATTATATAGGAAACCCTAGTCAACGGAATAAGGCAAGAAAAATAAATTAAGAGCATCTGGTTTAGAAAGGACAAAGTAAAATTATCCTCATCGGAAGATGGCAAGATCATCTAAGTAGAAAATTCTAAGAAATCTGCATACACACAAAAAATCAGTAGAACAAATTAGTGAGTTCTGCAAGGTTAAAGGATATAAGGTCTATATTTTTAAAATTGTATTTCTATATACTAGAAGCAAATACCTGGAAATTAAAATTTGAAAAGTAACAGAACATCACATTTCCTTTCAACTGATTTTTAACAGAGGTGTCAAGACTATTTATTGATGAAAAGAATCACCTCTTAAACAAATGATGCTGGGATAACTGGTTATCTAGATGTAAAGCAAAGAACTTGGATCCCTACCTCATACCGTATACAGACATAAATTCAAAATGGATCAAAGATCTAAATGTAAGAATTGAACTATAAAACTCTTAGAAGAAAATACAGGCATAAATCTTCATGACCTTGAGTTAAGCCATGTCTTCTTATATATGACACCAAAAGCACGAGCAATAAATGAGAAAATCAATAAATTGAACTTCATTAAAATAAAAAACTTTTGTGCCTCAAAAGACACCATTAAGAAAGTGAAAAGACAATCCACAGAATGGGAGAAAGTACTTGCAAATCATATATGTGATAAATAAAGAGAATGAATTCATTGGCAGCAAATCTAGGACATATAAATGACTCTTAAAACTCAAAAATAAAAGGATCGATAACTCAATTTAAAAATTAGTGAAAGATCTGAATACATATTTCTCCAAAGAAGACGTACAAACGTCAATAAGCACATGAAAGAACATTCAGCATCACTAGTTATGAGGGAAATGCAAATCACTAAGAAGTGGGAAATGCAACACAATGAGGTACCATTTCACACTCACTAGAATGGCTACAATCAAAAAGTCAAATAAGGACAAATACTGATGAGGATATTAAAAAATTGAAACCCTCATACTCTATTGATGTAAATGTAAATGGTGCAGTGATTGGAAATCAACATGGCAGTTTCCTAAAAAGCTAAATGTAGAGTTACCATGTGACCCAGAAATTCCACCCATAGGTATATAATAAAAAGAAATAAAAACATATGTCCACAAAAAAAAAAACCATATACACAAATATTCATAGCAGCATTATTCATGGATACAATCCAAATATTTATCAACTGTTGAATGTATAAATAAAATATGATATACCTATACAATAGAACTGAACAATAAAAAGAGATGAAGTACTGATACATACTAAAACCTGGATGAGCCTGGAAAACATTATGCTACGTGAAAGAAAAATGTTTACAGAAGACTACATGTTGTATGATTTCATTTATATGAAATTTCCAGTATAAACAAGTAGTTGCTTAGAGGGAGATGGCAAGGGGAAGGAGAAAATGGAGAGTGACTGCTAATAGGTACAACTGGGTTTCTTTAGCGATTGATGAAAATGTATTAAAATCAATTGGGGTGATGGTTTTACAATTTGGTGAATATACTAAAAATCATTTAATTGTACACTTAAAATAGGTGAATTTTATGATATCTCAATTATGCTGTTTCTTAAAAAAGATATTTTAAAAACGTATTTCCAATAACATTCAAAAATTGAAATAAATAGCTCACGGGCTAAATGTATTAAAATATGTGTAAGATTTATATATTAAAATTTAAAACATTATTAAGCAAAATTAAAGAAGGTCTAGAGAGATATACTGATATACCATGCTCCTAGAAAGCAAGAATTGATATTGTTAAGATGTCAGTTCTTGCCCAAAGAGAAATAGATTCAATACAATCCTAATGAAAATCTCATTAGAAATGTTAATAGAAATTAAGATGTTCATTTTAAAATTTATATGGAAATGCAAAAGACCTAAGATAGTAAAAATTATTTGGGGAAAAAACAAAGTTGGAAGATCTTTACTACCTGATTTCAAAACTTCCATTAATCAAGTGACTAGTTTTGTTGGCCAGACAGTTGACTTCATAACAGACCAAGGGAACTTTTTGGAGTGATGACCATGTTCTCTTTCAACTTGAGTAGTAGTTACACAGAACTCATCAAATGAGACTCTTAAAATTGATACATTTTACTGTATGTAAATTACAGCCCTATAATGTTGGCTTAAGAGTTAAACAAATTTAGTCAAGAGACCTAAAAGTATATTAGACACAGCAGAAGATAAGATTGTTAAACCTAAAGAAAATCAACAGAAATAATCCAAACACAGGCATGGAAAGAAAAATAATCAAAAAGAAAAAAAAAAAGAAGCTAAGTAGAACATCTATAACCAGTACAAAAATATCAAATGATATGAAATACATACACGTGGAGTTCCAGAAGAAAATGAGAGCTAGAATGGGAAAGAAAATACATTTGAAAAACTAATGAGTCATTTTCCTCAAATTTGGTGAAATACCTCAATCCACAGACCCAAAAAATTCAACGGAACCCATGAAAAGTAAAGACAAAGAGAATTACATCTAGGCTCACCATTTTCAAACTCCTGACTACTAAATATAAACTATTCAGTGAAAATAGCCATATTACCAATAGAGGAAAAAATGATAGGAATTATGGCTCATCGATGGGGAGGATATAGCTCAAGTGGTAGAGCTTAGCACGCAGGAGGTGCTGGGTTCAATCTCTGGCACCTCCTCTAAAAGTAAATAAGTAAACCCAATCACCTCCCCCTCCAAAGCAAAGAAACAAACAAACAACAACAACAACAAAGAAATATGGCTGATGAGTAATAATAAAAGTCAGAAGACATCTTTAAATTCTGAAAGGGGAAAAAACACCAAATGTACAACCAAAAACTCTATAGCCATCAAAAATGTCCTTCAAAAATAAACACAGAAAAGACATTTTCAGGTACAAAAAGCTAAGAGAATGAATTCATTGGCAGCAAATCTAAATGACAAAAAAGTGAAAGGAATTCTTCAGGCTCAAGGGAAATGATACCAGATGGAAACTCTGAGCTACATGAAAGATTGATGGTGCCAGTAAAATAAACCAGCACAGGTTTGATTTGAGGAGAAATATGCAGGGTTTTCTGTGTGGTACAGTACAGCTTAGCAGGGCAATGCAACCAGAAGGCTCTCTGTGGTGGGCTTTGGAACTGTAAAGGGACTGTGACCAGCTCAGAGTTTTGGTTTCGGTGCTTCGTAGAGACGCTCTTCTAGATTGTATTAGCATCCCCTGAAAAAACGGAGATGAAGGCACAGTAAGAAAAAGTTGTCACAGTTACCTGATTTTGGAGATACTTACACTCTGTTAAAAAAACAAAACAAACAACTATAAAGAAATATAAATAACTTGCTTTTCAACTCATCAAACTAACTGAAAGAAACATGAGAGCCTAGAGTAATCCTCAAAAAATGCCAGTCATCATAAAGAACCATAACAAACAGAAAGTACAGAAGCGATTTGTGAAAAACTGAACAAGCCCAACTCTATACCTCAGAGTAAAACAGATTCTGTAGAAGGAGAGCTTAAAATAGAAAAATAAACATGCAAAACTGGATGAATTGCTGAAACAGATTCAAGAGGCAAAAGCCACTAGAACCTAAATCACAACCCATCAAATAATCAGTGTTACTTTTGAAATACATCACGTGGCATCACGTCTTTTCCACATAGTCCTTCATCAAAGGATACCATTCATCTTCAAAGAGATATTTCCACTCCTCTAATCATATTATAGCCTTTGCACCCAGAATTTATTAATCTAACTTCTCCTACAATTCAATATTTATTTTGCTAGGGAATCACAAGGCAAGGGCACCTGCATTTTCTGAGCTTCCAGAGAGCATGCAGGGACCCCCATCTCAGGGAAACCTTTTGCCAAGGGATTTTTCTGGCCTTCCACATCCTTCACTGACAGTAAGAAAAGCACCCTCCAGGGGATTTTGGTCATTTTCTTCTCCCATGTGCTAGATTTTACCCCACCACCCAGCCATTCTGAACATAACACTGAGTTCCTACAGGGTTGAATCTCAGTCTTCAAATGATTAGTTAGTGACTGTCTTGAACCACAGAAATAAATTTAAGATGTTCTGTCTTTTTTCAAAGTAACTTTGCACTATCTCTTATTTTAATTCAGGAAACTACTATCACTTAAGTAAAAAAGTGATTATACTTTTGCCCATATGGAAGATTTATAAAATTACAATTCGTCAAGTTTTATAAATAAATCATTTAAAATCATTTTAAAATGCATGTTCTGATTTGTGGTTTCTGGTCTGGCATGAAGGGAAGTTGGAAGCCATCCCTCCATTCCAACAGTAAATAAACGGCTGAACAAACTGAAAGATCGACAATTCTTCATAGATCAATCAGAAAAGTGAGGTAACAGGGCAAAACACTCCCCCCCAAATTAGAGAAACAGACAGGCAAATATAATCACAAATGATTGGAGCAGCTATCCATAAGCAGAAATCTCCCAGAGAAGCAGTGCCAGGACAGTGTTGCTGGTAGATATAGCTGGGGTCCAGCTTTTTGTCCAGTCCCAGAAAGAATTCAGAGACAAGATGCGGAGGTTAAAGAAGTCAAGTGGGATTTATTAATGGATAGACAGTACATTTTCAAGGGGAGAGCAGGCAGGCTCAGGTGAGCAGCTGCCCTGAGTTTCCTTGGCAATTTGGTTACATTGAGTGTAAAAATGAATGGACAGAATATTCATTGGGGGGGGAAGGGTTTGGGATCATATTCCCTGATTTTCATACCAACTTCACCTTCCCAAAGGGAGGAGAGATTTTTGTCCTTATTTAGCCTGGATCGGAAGTGTCCTGGCATTGGTGCATGATGGGTACTTGTAATCTGCAGTGTTCATTTTATCGAAATGAGGGCATAATGAGCAAAAGGTTACACTGGGATACTGGAGATTCCTGCCTATTCCCATCTTTCTTTGTAGGCCTCCAGGCCACTTGTCATCCCAAAATGTGTGACCACTTATCAGCCCAGAGGGTCCTGCTTTTCTTTCTCTGCCCAGGGACCCCCAGTGCTTACATGATGTATAGTTTCCTGTATTTGGTCCGTGCCCTTCTGCATTTTTGCTCATCCTGCCATTTGGCCTGAGTCCCCCTTTCTCTGCTTATATCTAGCTGTCTGCCTGCTCTAACAATAGAAGAAGCTAAACTACAGTTACAAATTGCTGGAGGCTCAGTACAAAAAAGTCTGAGAGTTAAAAACTCCAGAGAGGTCCAGTCATAGGGAGGCCCCCATACTTCTGTAAATTTTACCTCCCAGAGCTAGACCAGGGCCTCATAGCGAATACTGAAGATAAATCTCATGTGCTTCTGACAAGGAGAGAGGAAAAGGAAACATTTTGCAATATGCCAGAGCATTAATTTCTCCTTAAAAAGGCCTGACCTCAAGAGAAACTAGTTTATTTACCAGAGCCTAAACTATGGAGGTTTTTTCAGAGCCAAACCAACCAGGGGGAAGAGAGGTAACCAACTCCAGTCACCTTGAGCCTTCCCTGTCGGAGAAGGAAAATGCCAAACCTTAGCCTGCTCTGGCCTTTCAGGTAGGGGGCGAGACATACCCAACTCCAGCTCACTGTGGCTCTCTTGTCCTCCCTAAAAGGGACACTAAGAAGCATGTGTGAAGTTCACAGTCCAGAGGCATATGGTACCTAAAATATTGAGATGTAAGTGTAGGACTATAGAATGCTTTTTCCTCCCCCAAATCTTACCACTCTATTTCTTAAGGCCTGATTACAGTGTGTCTGGCTGTCAAGAAAAACTTATAAAGCATACTAAAAAGCCACAAAACACAGTTTGAAGAGACAGAGTGAAACACCATTGAAGAGACAGAGCAAGCATCAGAACCAGACAGAGATACGGCAGGGATGTTGAAATTAGACCAGCAGTTTAAAACAGTTATGTTTAATACGTTAAATGCTCTCATGGATAAAGTAGACAGCATGAAAAAACAGGTGGATAATATAAGAAGAGATGGAAACTCTAAAAGAGAATCCAAAAAAAAAATACTAGAGATTAAAACAGTATAACAGAAATGAAGAATGTCTTTGATGTACACGTTAGTAGCCTGGACAAGGCTGAGGAAAAAAGTTCTGTGGGTGGGGACATATCAATAGGAATTTCCAAATCAGAAAAGCACAGAGAATAAAAAACTGGAAACACACACACACACACACGAGCAGAACCATGGGACAACTACAAAAGGTGTAACATGTGTGATTGGAATACCAGAAGAAGTAGAAAAAGAGAAATGAACTGAAGAAATATTTGAAGCAATAATGACTGAGAATTTCTCCAGATTAATATTAGACACCAAACTGCAGATCCAGAAAGCTCAGAGAACACACACAGGATAAATACCAAGACAAATAATAACAACAAATGATTCTTAGGCATATCATACATAAACTGTAGAAAATTAAAGATAAAGAAAAAATGTTGAAAGAAACCAGAGGCAAAAAAATATTTTACCTATAAAGGAGAAAAGATAAGGATTACATCTGATTTCTCCTCAGATACCATGCAAGTAAGAAGCGAGTATTTAAAGTGTTGAGAGAAACAACCCACAAAACTAGAATTCCGTACCCTGTGAAATTATTCTTCAAAAGTGAAGAAGGATTTTCTCAAACAAAAATTGAGGGAATTTGTTGACAGCAGATCTGCCTTGTAAGAAATGTTAGAAGAGGTTCTTAAGAGAAAATAAAATTGGTATAAGTCAGAAACTCAGATTGACATAAAGGAAAAGCATCAGAAAGGAATGAGTGTAAGTAAAATAAAAGCATTTCTTTTTCTTATTCTTAATAGATCTAACAGATGACAATTAGATCAAAGTAATAATAGCAACAGCATATTCAATTCTGTTTGCTTACCTGTCTGCCTGTTTTTATCTGTATGCTCATGCATATTTATGTACAAGTAAAGTGAATGACAGCAATACTATAAGGAACAGGAGGCAGGAATTAGAAATATTCTGTAATTATAGTGAAGAGGCAAAACCCACAAAGGGACCAGCAAGACCTCCCAGGCAGGGCCATTGCCTTCCCGCTTTTGTGCTTCTATACAATGGCTTGCTTCTAGGAAAATGAAGCTTAGCCCTAAAATTCCATTGGTTCCCAAAAGCTCACTCCTGATTGGTCCATTTCTAACACCTCATTTGCATATGGCACAAAAATCAAAACCTAAATCACTATAAATCCTGTGTAAACCTACAGACGGGGTCCAGAGCTTGGAGTGTTAACTACTCTGGGCCCACCAGTGTAATAAACCTGAGTTTTCCAACCCTCCAAGTGTCACTTGGTCTCTTGACAGGATTCAGATTTCTGTAACAATAGGATACTTGCACTTCCTATAGATTGGTACAAAGTTATTTGAAAGTGGACTTTAATTAGTAGTAAATGCAAATGATTAGTTGCAAAATCCAGGGCAAATACTAGAAAAATTTTGAAAAAATATAATTGACATGCTAAGAAAAGAAAGAGAATGGATTCATACAAAATGCCCAACTAAAATCACAAAAGGCAAAGTAGAAGACAAAAAGAGGAACAAAGAACAAGGGCGACAAATGGAAAACAGTGACAAATATGGTTACCATTATTAATACAATTAATAAAGAGGTATTAATACAGTTATATCAGCTGGATAATTGGATACAATCCAATTATATCCTTAATCACTTTAGAGATTAATAGTCTAAATACACCAACCAAAAGACAGAGATTGTCAGAATGGATCAAAAAACAGGACTCAACTATATGTTTTCTACAAGAAATCCACTTTAAATATAAAGGCACAAATAGACACAGTACATATAGTTAACAATACTGTATCATAAATTTTTGCTTAGGGTAAATATATGCTGTGTTCCTCTTACAAAATAAATAAATCAATTAAAAGGGCAAGAGAAAACTTTGGAGGGAGATGGATAGGCTTATGGCATGGATTTTGGTGATGATTTCATGAGTGTATACTTATCTTCAAACTCATTAAGTTATATTCATTAAATATGTACAGATTTTTGAATGTCAATTATACCTCAGTAAAGTAATTTTTTAAAAATCCTTTCTCAATGATTCCTCCAGGAAATTTGCTAGAATGACTACAAATAAAAAGAATATAATCCTTTTTTTTTACAGATACACTGTATTATCCAGTGATTGTTTAAAATCAAAATTGTATATTATCAACTGATGCATTAAAATTGATTAAGGAGCTTCTTTGCTAGGAGGATATAACCCTTGTTTGATAAAACATGTCGGAATATACAAAGCATTGATCAATAAAATAAAATTGATGAAAAGAACAAGAAAAGTAAAAGGACGAATAAAGAAACACCACGTGAACGCTCATTTTTAAAAGGTGGGAGTAGTCATTAGCTTAGACGGAGCACACTTCAGATGAAGGAAAGTTATCAGGGATAAAAGGGGGTGTTACATAATGATAAAGGTGTCAATTTGCCAAGAAGACTTAGCGATCCTTAATGTGTCTGTGTCTAACAATACAGTGTCAAAACATGTGAGGTCTAAATTGATAGAACCACAAGGAGAAATAGATGAGCCCACGATTAAACTTGGAGATTTCAACACCTCCCTGTCAGAAATAGACAAATCCCACAGGCAGGAAATCTAACAAGGACATAGTCAATTTTAACAGCATCACTAATCAACTGAATATAATTTGCATAGAGACTACTTTATCCAACAACTACAGAATACACATTATTCTCGCACTCACATGGAACATTCATTAAGATAGGCCACATTTTGGGCATAAAACATATCTAAACACAGTTGAAAGAGTAGAAATCACACAGTGTCTTTTCTCAGACCACAATGGAATTAAACTAGAAATCATTAACAGAAATATAGTTGGAAAATCCAAAACTATATTAAATTAAACAATACACTTCTAATTAATAAATGGCTCAAAGAAGAAATCTCAAGATAAATTTTAAAATATTTTGAAGTAAAATTGAAAACACCGTATATCAAAATTGAGCGGATGAAATGATAGCAGTGCTAGAACAAAATTTCTAGCACTGAATACATATATTAGGAAAGAAGAATGATCCAAGCATCTATCTTAGGAAGCTAGAAAACGAAGAGCAAATTAAATCAAAGTAAGCAGAAGAAAAAAATTAGAAATTAGAGCAGAAATCAGTGATACTGAAAATGGAAAACTGATAAATAAAATCAAGAAAACTAAAAGCTAGTGTTTGAAAAGATCAATAAAATCAATAAGCTTCTAACCAGGCTAAATAAGAAAAAAAAAAGATATCAATTACTAATATCAGAAGTGAAAGAAGGGATATCACTACAGACTGAATGGATATTAGATGGATAATCAGGGATATTACATATGACTTATGCCCACAAATTTGGCAATCTAGATGAAATGGATCAATTCATTGAAAGAAAAAATCTGCCAACATTCATGTAAGGAGAAAGAGAAAATTTAAATAGGCCAATATCTATTAAAGAAATTGAATTGATAAATAACAAGCTTCCCCAAAGAGAAAACACCAGACCTCGAGTTCACTGGTGAATTCTACCAAACATAGAAGGTATAGAAGCAGAGGGAATACTTCGTAACTCATATGAAGTCAGCATTACCCTAATACCAAAACCAGACAAAGATATCACAAGAAGAGAAAACTATAACCAATATCTCTCACGCATAGATGCAAAAGTCTGTAGCCAAATATGAGCTAATTAAATCCAACAATATATAAAAAGGTTTAATACATCCCAACCAAGTGGGATTTATTCCAGATATGCAAGGATAGTTTAATATTTGAAAATCAACATAACCCATCAATAAAGAAGAAAATTCACATGATCATATTAATAGATGCAGAAAAAGCATTGGACAAAATTCAGCATTCATGATTCAAAAAAAGAAAACTCTCAGCAAATGAGAAATAGAAAGAAACTTTCCTAATTTGATAAAGGACATCTACAAAAACCCTACAGCTATTATACTTAGTTGTGAGAAACCAGAAGCTTTCCTGCTAAATCAGGAATAAGAATGTTCCCTCTCACCACTCCTTTTCAACATTGTACTGCAAGTTCTAGCTGATGCAATAAGACAAGGAAAAAAGTTACACAGATTAGTAAGAAACAGATAAAACTGTCTTTGTTTACAGATGATGTGATTGTCCATGTAAAAAATCTGAAAAAAATCAACAACAAAAAAAAACTCCTAAAACTAACAAGCAATTATAGCAAGGTTGCAGGATATAAGTCTATATATACAAAAGCCATTTGCTTTTCTATATACTATTAATGAGCAAATAGAATTTAAAGTTATAAACACAATGACATTTATATTAGCACATCCCCAAAAAGAAATGCTTAGGTCTAAATCTAACAAAATATGTACAAGATCTACATGAGGAAAACTATAAAACTCTGATGAAAAAATTCAAAGAATTAAATAAATGGAGAGGTAGCCCATGTTTGCCAATAGGAAGACTCACTATCGTCAAAACATTGGTTCTTTCCAATTTAATCAACGAATTTAATAAAATTTTAATCAAAGTCCCAGCAACTTATTTCATAGATATCAACAAACTGATCTTAGAGTTTCCCTGGAGAGGCAAAGACGCAGAAGAGCCAACACAATACTGAGGGACAAAAACAAAGCTGAAGGACTATGTTTCCAAACTTCAAGATTTACTATAAAGCTACAGTACCAACCAACAGATCAATGGAACAGAATAGAGAGCCCAGAAAGAGAACCATATAAATATAGTCAACTGACCTTTGACAAAGGGGTAAAAGCAATACGATGGAGCAAAAATAGTTTTTCCGTAAATGGTGCTGAGACAACTGGACATCCACAGGTAAAACATGAATCTAGAAAAAGAATTTCATCCTTAAAAAAAATTGGATCATAGACTTAAACATAAAATACAAAACTATAAAACTACTAGAAGACAACATGGGAGAAAACCTAGATGACCTTTGATATGATGACAAGTTTTTAGCTACAATACCAAAGGCACAATCCATGAAAGAAATAATTGATAAGTTGAACTTCATTAAAATTAAAAACGTGTGCTCTGCAAAAGACATTGTCAAGTGAATAAGAAGACAAGCTACAGATTGAAAGAAAATATTTGCAAAACACATACCTGATAAAAGACCGATAGAATATTCTTCAGTGCTCAAAAAAAACAAATGAGCTATCAACCCATGAAAAGATATGGAGGTAACCACAAGTCTGTATTCTCTGTCTGTGAGTCTATTTCTGTCCTGTATTTATGCTTTGTTTTTGTTTGTTTGTTTGTTTTTGTTTTTTAAATTCCACATATGAGCGATCTCTTATGGTATTTTTCTTTCTCTTTCTGGCTTACTTCACTTAGAATGACATTCTCCAGGAGCATCCATGTTGCTGCAAATGGCATTATGTTGTTGGTTTTTATGGCTGAGTAGTATTCCATTGTATAAATATACCACTTCTTCTTTATCCAGTCACCTGTTGATGGACATTTAGGCTGTTTCCATGTTTTGGCTATTGTAAAAAGTGCTGCTATGAACATTGGGGTGCAGGTGTCATCCTGAAGTAGATTTCCTTCTGGATACAAGCCCAGGAGTGGGATTCCTGGGTCATAGGGTAAGTCTGTTCCTAGTCTTTTGAGGAATCTCCACACTGTTTTCCATAGTGGCTGCACCAAACTGCATTCCCACCAGCAGTGTAGGAGGGTTCCCCTTTCTCCACAGCCTCTCCAGCATTTGTCATTTGTGGATTTTTGAATGACGGCCATTCTGACTGGTGTGAGGTGATACCTCATTGTAGTTCTGATTTGCATTTCTCTGATAATTAGTGATATTGAGCATTTTTTCATGTGCTTTTTGATCATTTTTATGTCTTCCTTGGAGAATTGTTTGTTTAGGTCTTCTGCCCATTAACCAGGAGGGTGGAGGGTGGGAAGGGATAGACTGGGATTTCAAAATTGTAGAATAGATAAACAAGATTACACTGTATAGCACAGGGAAATATACACAAAATGTTATGATAACTCACAAGAAAAAAAATGTGACAATGAGTGTGTATATGTCCATGAATGACTGAAAAATTGTGCTGAACACTGGAATTTGACACAACATTGTAAAATGATTATAAATCAATAAAAAATGTTAAAAATAAAATAAAATAAAAGACACGAAAAAAAAAAGAAAAGATATGGAGGAATCTTAAATGCATGTTACTAAATGAATGAAGCTTACCCCAAAAGGCTGCATACTGTATGATTCCAACTATATGACATTCTGGAAAAGGCAAAACTATGCAGGGAGATAAAGGATCAGTCATTGCCAGGGGTTTGGGGGAAGGAGGGATGAATATGGAGAGCAGAGAGGACTTTTGGGGCAATGAATCTATTCTGTGTGATATTATAATGATGGACACATGGCCTTATGCATTTGTCTAAACCTATGGAATGTACAACACCAACAGTGAACGTTATAAACCTTAGTCCATATAAACTATGGACTGTGAGAGCTAATGTAGGTTCATTGACTGCGTAGGTTCAAATGCACCTCTCTACTGCGGGATGTTGGTGATGGGGGAGGCTATGTGTATGTAGAGGGCAGAGAATATATGGGAAATCTCTGTGCTTTCTGCTCAGTTTTGCTGTGAAGCCAAAAGTGCATGTTCTAAAAACCACAACGAATCACTACTTCAAGTCCACTAGAATGACCACAATGAAATAGCTGTTTGAGAGTATGCGGAGCAATCAGACCCTCATCTATTGCTGTCAAGTGTATAAAACAGTGTAACCGCTTAGAAAACTGTTTAGCAGTTTCTTAAAATGTTAAACTTACATATGCTACAGCCAAGCTAATCTACTCCCGTGTATTTATCCAAAATAAATGAAACTATGTATTCACAAAAAGTCTTTCACAGACTGTTCATAGTAGCTTTCTTCACAATAATTCCAAATTTGAGAAATCTAGATGTCTATTCCCAGATGAATAAACTGTGATATATTTATACAGTAGAATTTGCTTCAGCAATTATAAGGAATAAACTACTTATACATGCAAACTAAACCTCAAAAATATGCTGAGAGGAAGAAGCCAGACACAGAAAGTATGTGCAGTACGAATCCATTTACATAACCCCCCTGTGTATGCCAAATGGGGGAGGGGGTGGCTGGGAAGGTGGACACACGCTGGGATGATGTAAATAGTCTGTCTTGATGTGCATGTGGCAAAACAGGACAGTACACTGGACCTGCTTGTAAATTACACCTCAGTTTCAAAAGGGCATGATCTCTGGTGTTCACGCCTTCCCACTAGCACGGACTGGCTTCTGAGACCAGCCACTTGATCCCTTCAGGCATAAGGAATAGGACAGGGAACTGCAGTGTTTGGATTCTGGACAGAGACAGGTTCAGGGGCATTCTTCTTAAGAATACTGAGTTCCTGACGCTGCTCAAATCCAAGAGTGAGGGAAGGGGGCCTGTGTTCTGCCTGAATATCCACCCATCTTCCTGGCACACATTAGCCTGTCCAGACTCCACTAGGGGTGGCAACAAAGGCCAGCAAGGAAAGCCTGGATGTCACAGGGTAGCATCTATATGAAGGAGTACCGTGGGCAGAGTTTTTCCACACTATTTTGGGGTTGTAGACAGTGAAGCATGCTACTCCCGTCTCACTCTGAGACTCCGAGTTCTTCAGAAATGATTGAAAGTTCTGCTTTCAGAATCAATGGGAAAAGTGTCATCCTCGATGACATAAGACAATGATGGAGAGAGAGTACGGAATCATCCATCTTCTCTTTGCTGGGGGAAGCTGTGCGCACCGCAAAAAGAGCTCGAGGCCTCGGTGACAGCTACTCACCCAAGCGGCAGGCTGCTTGCCAGCCCGCCACGCGCTCAAGCCAGATGTGGCTAACTGGCAGGGCTCTGCTGATATGAATTGTTTGGCCCACTGAGTTGCCAACTCTGGAAAACTGAGGGTTTTGCATAAAATTCTGGATTCCCAGCTTCGCTAGAAAAATTAGAGCAAGAGTGAAATATGGAAATATTACAATATGGGTGACTCTGTGCCTGAATTCCCTCATGGCAAGAACTGCTGGCACTGAGTGGGAGCTGGTCTCTTGGACAGGGCTAGGCCACCCCACTTGCCTACGGCCCCTCCCTTGCCCACCTGCCCCCTGTAGGAGTTGCTGAGCTCCTGGCTTAAGATTTCCTTCAAATTGTAGCCATTTGACCTTCTTTGCTTCCAAGAGCCCAGGAGAAAATTTCCCATTGGCAGGAGAGCAACTTTTCGTATAGAACTGCAAAAATTAAACCACGGAGCCAATTATTGCCTGAGCTGCTCACACAGTGCTTTGGAGTGAATGGGTTGTGACCTTGAGAAATCTCCTTTCCCTGGGTCTAAATTTTCTGACCTGCAAGATAAGGAAATGAGCTTAACCATCTTTATTGGCTTGTCCCTCTAGAATTATCTGTCTAACCCTAACTGCCTTGACGGAGATAGCCCCTCAGCAGCTGCGAGGCTGTTGTACAAGGCCTGACCTGCTTTTCATCCCAATTCAATAAGAAAAGTGCCTGTTCATAAAACCTTCCTTCATGGCCAAGTTGGCATGTAAATGATCACGCAGAGCAGCCAGCACTTAAGAATACTGAGCTCCCAGCACTGCTGGAAACGGAGCGTGAAGGGAGGGGCCCGTGCTCTGCCTGAGGAGCCCCTCCCCCCACCCCACCCCCGCTGCCCAGGCCCCACCAGGGGGGCGGCAGTGACTCTTAACATCAAGGGCAGATTTAAATATTGAAATCCTGTTGAACCTCAACATGAAATCTCCCCAAAAGTATTCATTCACATTCACGTTGCACATGATATAGAAAAGGTTTAACCAGTATGTGAAACCTCTTGGTGAAAAGATCGGGGAAATATTTGTGGCTGAGCCAGGGGCAGTCTTGGAAGCCCGATCCTTCCTTCGAATATCATAATAGAGGGTGGGCTCACCAAGCAATCTGCACACTTTAAGGTGGTCCTGTTTGCTGCTAAATTTCAGTTTATATCAATAGAAGATCAAAATATAAGACTTTAAATATAGGACCTTTAGGAAGCCAAGGATACAATTAACATTTAATAGACTTTATATGCTAATTATAAATGCACAGTATCTTCTTTAACTCTTCCTTATAAGGCCTCGTTTTACACACGAGGAAAACCGAGGCACAGAAAGGTGAAATGGTCTATCCAATATCACTTGGCTAGGCTGGGAAAAATCTTGGTAGCGCTGGGTTTTTTGTTAAACTTACAAAGCCCAGCTGAAACAGCCTATGCCTTTCAGTGCTTTGTGATGTTACATCCTCCTTCCTGCCACATGGTACAAGAATTAAGAGATTCCTTGAACCTTATCAAATCAACAGATAACCTTTCTGTCCACACTTGGTGGATGGCAGCATTCACATGCTCCCCTTCTGTGACTCAAGGCATTCACACGCATCCGTGTCCTTGATCACGAGTCAGAAGCAATTAGAGGGAAGCTAAGAGACTGTGTGTGCAGAACCCTGTGATCCCTCTGCCACGTGCCTTCAGGGCTCATGTGTCACGGTTTCCATAAACTCCCTGGACACTTAAGGACTTACATGAACAGAACACTTTTTTCTCTGTCTTTTGGAGAGCTCTTGATAAAATACCGATGCTGATAATAGAGACAAATGCCGAGCACCTACTGTGCATGGAGCTGTGCTGCGTCCTTCTCCTATATTAGTTCTCTTAGCTGCCCTCCCAGGTCAGACCTTGTCCCTGCTTGACCTGGGTTGCAAACGAGAAAGTCATAGCCAGGAGCCCCATGGGTCTGATGGAGAACCCCGGTCCTGGGGCAGGACACCAGAGGACTGGTTTAAGGCCCTCTCACTCTCTAGAAGAAAACCAACCACATCCTTCTGGGTACTTGAAACCAGAGCTGGGACCCCTGAGAGCATCGGTCCATTGGCATCCTTGGCGGTCCCCTCTGCTCACAATGCCCTCCGCCCCCACAACTTCACCTCTCTCCTGCCTGTGAAACTCCTTAGTCTCCAAGGACCAGCTCCAACTCTCTCTCCTCGGTGGTGCACCCTAACCTCCCCTAACAGATGAGGGTTTCTCCTCGGGACCCCCACTGCTCCTTAGAGGTGTGTCCCATCCAGCAACAGGCTGTCCAGCATCTGTTGATGGCTTTATCTCCCCTAGAGGTTGGAACTCTTTCTGTGTGAGCTCATGTCTGCATCAAGCACTAACAGGTCCCGGCAAGGGGCCCGCCACCAGTCTCTCTCCTGGTAGCAGCCAACCTGGAAGCTCCGCTGGCTCTTCTCCCATGAATCCAGCTATTCTCATGCCCCAGAGGCTCCAGTAGCCTCTGGCCTGTGTCCTTCTCTGTCCCAATCCCCTCACCTGAGCTTGCAACAGGCTCTCCTGCATTCATCCCCACTTCTGCCCTTGCTTCCGCACCCCTAGTTCAGGCCTGTTTTCTCCCATTGGGCTGTGAAGATGGATTTTTGACCAGTCTTTCTTTCCTGCACCCTCCTCCAAAGAGCTTCGTCACAGCAGGGCTCAGGCCTGGCTTGGCGCCATCTGCTCAGAGGCTGTTGGTGCCTCTCAAGTGGAACTGGACAAAGTGCAATCAGGTGCGCCGAGCATCTGAGGACCAGGCAAGACCTGAGCTCTGGTGCCTTAGCAGCCAGTCTCCCACTGGTCCTGGAGAACACTCTCCAAACCAGGACTGTTTCTTCCCATGGCCACGCTCCCCACCTCCTGGCCCCAACTCACACAGAGCTTCTACCTGCCCACCGATTCTTCCACAACAAGGCACCCTTGAGTAACTCCGCCCCCTTCCCACCCTGGCCGCTGGGCAGCCCCACGCGGAGCAGGGCCTCACCACCTCTGCAGATGGGTAGCAGCTCCCCTTCCAGAGGCCATGCCAGCCTCTGCCTCGCACTGGCAGGTGTGGGGAACGAGGGAGATGACTGATTTCCATTCAAGGAGAGTGAAGACTGGGAAGACACAAGTTACAGGAAGTGAGCTCAGTGATCCAGCCAAAACCTGGGAAACAGACAGAGGTGAGGAGGAAAAATGCAGGTCAACTTTTCCCCAAGACTCCGTGGGACCTACTGCTCATGGGATAGGTACTATGAATCAAATTTTACTTAAATCATATTTTTTTCCAGAAATAAATGTATACTCCACATTCAATTCTGCCATTTGAGTTTCCATGTAGTATGTCTTAGAAAGGCTTCCTTAAAAATCCATAGGAGAGCTATTTTCAAGCATTACAGGGAGGGAACTGTACGGGGTGGGGGTGGGGGGCTCTCCCTCATGTTTTTCTCCCCTCCAAACCCCAACACACACACACACCGAGTGCAGGGCCTCACGCACGACCAGAGCATGTGGAAAGATAAACTGACAGCCTCAGAAAGGTCACTCCTTGTCTGACTCATGTCTCACTTCAGCAGGATTGTGAATAAAGGTCAGGTCCAACCCATTGCTTGAGAAACTGGTGTAACACAAAAACAGCAATTAAATAACATGCACAGCTGCTCTGCTGAGCACACAAGCCAGTGCCTCTGTCTGATACAGCATAAAACCGTAAGACCACACGCCCACAACCACACGCCTGCCCATGCATGCCCTGGGCTGCCTCCTGCCATGTTGATGCATGTAGATGTCACATAATAGATGCTCAGAACCTTTAAGATGGTAAGTACACTGTGACAGGCACACATACCATGTATTCTCAAGGCAGCTGTGTATGTGTGCTCGTGCACAGCTGCAAACTCTCAACGACCTATTAAGCCAACAGCAAAGAGCACTCAGCCAGCACAGCCCTCCAGGAACAAACCTAGCAAGCATTGCTAGACTCAGAGAGAAAGAAAGGAGAAAAAAGCAGCTCAACAGCAGAGTCCAGTCTATTTTCAGAATCCGGCAGAGGGGTCTCCACGTAGACTGAATCCAGGGCTCCACATACAGGCCTCAAGAGAAACCTGCCCAGAAAGTCTCTAGCCGGACTAGCTCCCCTAGTCGGACTGAAGCCACACCTTCTCCGTACAGGCGTGCTTTATTCCCATGGGTAGGAGCTGATTGGTGGGTTCTTATGCAAATAAGGGGTATTGAGAGGTAAGTTTTGATTGGTGGCTATACTGAAAGTGAAAGGGGCGTGTCTGAGAGAGAGAGGGGCGGGGTGAACGGTCCTGCCTGTAGTTCTCATCAGGTCCTGGGAGGCAGAAGTTGTTATGCAGATGAAGTATGCCGAAGGGTAAATGCTGATTGGTGGATTTTGCAGAAGGTGGAAGTTGTTACTTGCTGTTGGCTGGGCTTGTCCTGAAATAGTGGCAGATTGGCAAAACGGAGGTTGGTCATGTCTATCAAGCATAAAGGTAGCTCTTTGCACATGCGTGGAAGGTTTGGGCCCTGTCAGAAACTTGAAAGATCATAAAGGTCATAAAGGTGAAATGAACATGTGTTGATGTTAGGGGGACTGAAGAACAAACCCCAGTGTGTGTGACCATTGACCAGATGACAAGCCTCAGTTTCCTTAGCTTTTATTGATGGAATTTACAAAAGCTGTTTCATAACTTCTTGTGGAGATTAAATGATATAATCAGCATAAAACGTTTAGTTTTTCACAGTGTTACTTAAATACTATTTTTTAACTTTTTTTATTGAGCTATAGTCAGTTTACAATGTTGTGTCAATTTCCAGTGTAGAACACAATTTTTCAGTTATACATGAACATACATATATTCATTGTCACATTCTTTTTTTGCTGTGAGCTACCACAAGATCTTGTATATATTTCCCTGTGCTATACAGTATAATCTTGTCTATCTATTCTACATACACCTGTCAGTATCTATGAATTTCAAACTCCCAGTCTGTCCTTTCCCACCTTCCTTCCCTCTGGCAACCACAAGTTTGTATTCTACGTCTGTGAGTCTGTTTCTGTTTTGTGTTTATGTTTGTTTGTTTGTTTTTTAGATTCCACATATAAGTGATCTCATATGGTATTTTTCTTTCTCTTTCTGGCTTACTTCACTTAGAATGACATTCTCCAGGAGCATCCATGTTGCTACAAATGGCATTATGTTGTCAGTTTTTATCACTGAGTAGTATTCCATTGTATAAATATACCACTTCTTCTTTATCCAGTCACCTGTTGATGGACATTTAGGCTGTTTCCGTGTCTTGGCTATTGTAAATAATGCTGCTATGAATATTGGGGTGCAGGTGTCTTTTTGAAGTATGTTTCCTTCTGGATATATGCCCAGGAGCAGGGTTACTGGGTCATATGGTAAGTCTATTCCTAGTCTTTTGAGGAATCTCCATACTGTTTTGCACAGTGGCTGCACCAACCTGCATTCCCACCAGCAGTGTAGGAGGGTTCCCCTTTCTCCACAGCCTCTCCAGCATTTGTCATTTGTGGACTTTTGAATGATAGCCATTCTGACTGGTGTGAGGTGATACCTCATTGTAGTTCTGATTTGCATTTCTCTGATAATTAGTGATATTGAGCATTTTTTATTGTGCCTATTGATCATTTGTATTTCTTCCTTGGAAAATTGCTTGTTTAGGTCTTATGCTTATTTTTGGATTGGGTTTTTTTTTTTTTAATGAAGTCGTATGAGCTGCTTATATATTCTGGAGATCAAGCCTTTGTTGGTTTCATCTTTTGAAAAACTCTTCTCCCATTCCATAGGTTGTTGTTTTGTTTTCTTTATGGTTTCCTTTGCTGTGCAGAGGCTTGTAAGTTTAATTAGGTTCCATTTGTTTATTCTTGCTTTTATTTGTATTGCGGAGTAGAAGGACGCTCATAGCTCACTCTCTCCCACAAATACACCAAAACTCACATCCACGGACCCATCCAGCCAACCAGAGCACATGCTGAACTCTGACAGAACATCTCTCTCTTCAAAAGACAAGGACGCCACGAATCTGGTAGAAGAAAAGGAAAAAAGAAAGAGGGAAAAGCAAAACAGTGTGGGCCCGGTCCCGCAGGGAAGGAGCAGCAAAGGAGGAATAGCGCTCATTCACTGTGTCTCCCCATCTCCAATGCAGAGGTCAGCGGGAAGGAGGGGGAACCTCTGAGGCCCAGATCTGTATGGAGCAGCCCTTGACCAACAGAGCTAAGTTAAATGGGCAGAGAGGGTCTCCATGACCCCCAGCCCTAAAGGCAAAGCGGCAGGTGGGGGACAGGACAGGCTGCCCGAAATGGGCGGAGGATTGGGGCAGGTTGCAGAAATACTTCAATACTATTAATTGAATGTTTCAGTAAAATCATAACAAGGCTAAAAGATCTGATATAATCAGTCAGGATACATCAGAATAGATGGGCAGAGCATGTTACCTGGAGAAAGATCTATTTTTGAGTTTCATCTCTATACCTGCTCCCATGAGCATTTCCCACGTGGGAAAAAACAATGTTGCAGCTCACACAGGGGCTCATATAGTTTCTTTCTGGAAGTGACCCTTCCACTCATTTCACTAGCCTAAGTGAGTCACCTGCTACATCTGTCCACCCCTCTCTCTAAGGTTCAGACCTGGTCGGGGGGTCCAGATGAGGCCATCCAAGGCTCAGAGGTAAGGAAGGGTAATAAGGCTCTGAAGTGAAATTATGTGGCAAGAAGGGGACATGCATGAGGGGGCCTTTTCCAGCACAGTTTGTGGCTAATGTGAAGGCTCTTCCAGATTCCCTCCCTCAACAGTGGCTGTGTTTAAAGGACCACTGAGCTGGTAATAAGTATGATGGTTAAATACATCATCCTTTGTTTCATGCTTTATTTTCTAAACACTGTTATAAAAAGATGACTGTTGCAAAAATCTTCGTTCAGTTTTCCCAGGGGCCTCTCTTCATCCTCTGGTTTTCAAATTATTTCTTTTTTAAGTGCCTTTGCTGTTATCATCCTGTTAACATTCTCTTCCACCGTTACTTAGTTACCTCAGCCAGATCCTCACTTGTCATGAGGGCTGCATGGGATTTGAACATCCCATTCATTAATGTCACCAAATTTTTCTCCAATCCTAAGACCTGTAAATTTTTTAAATAATTTATTTTTTACTGAAGTATAGTCAGTTTACAATGTTGTGTTAATTTCTGGTGTACAGCATAGTGATTCAGTTATACGTACATATATATTCCCTTTCATATTCTTTTTCATTGTACACTATTACAAGGTATTGACTATAGTTCCCTGTGCTCGACAGTAAGACCTTGTTGTCTATTCATTTTATGTATAGTCGTCAGTATCTGTAAATCCCAAACTCTCACTTTATCCCTCCACTTCCTGCTCCCTCCACGCCTGTAACCATGAGTTTGTTTTCTATGTCTATGAGTCTGTTTCTGCTTTGTAAATAAGTTCATTTGTGTCATTTTTATATTCCACATATAAGTGATATCATATAGTACTTTCCTTTCTCTTGCTGGCTTACTTCACTTCATATGACGATCTCCAGGTCCATCCATGTTGCTGCAAATGGCATTATTTTATTCTTTTTTATGGCTGAGTAGTATTCCATTGTATAAACATACCACAACTCCTTTATCCAATCACCAAGATCTGTAATTTTATTTTGAACTATTTACATGTTGTAAGTTTATAGCAGTGAACAAGGAGCAGGAAAGTTAGTGGGGAAAAAAACATTGACACAATAGACAGAATGAGGACAGCCAGTGTTAAATTAAGGAGGATGCTCAGCATTACATGGATAATTGATGGAGCTGGATTAGCAGTAGTAATGTATCAGTGTTCATTTCCTGATTTTTGATAGCTATATTGTTGTGGGAGAATCTGTAGGAAATATACACTGAAGTATTTGGGGGTAAGAAGGACTTTTTTTGGAACTTAGTCTCAAATGGTTCGAAGAAAAAATGTATTATTCTTGAAAAAACTTGTATTATTCTTATAATTTTTCTGTAAGTTTGAAACCATTTCTAAATCAAAATAAAAGGAGGATGTTCAGTGGTGACTAATTTTATAAGGGCCAGAAGATCATCATATTATGGCATATCAAATGATAAATTGTCAGATAATAATGACTCCTCCCCTTACACGAAAGGAGACTTGCTCCTAATGGAGCATGTAGAGTTTTAGCTAAGTTATTTTTCCAACTACTGTCCCTGAAGTTGATGAAGCCAGTGATAGCAATGACACGCATGAAGTACTCACAGGATGCGTGGCACACTTTAAGCGTTCAAACCGGTCATGGTCTTCGTGTGTTATTTGAATTAAAGAATGCAAAGTTGATCTGAAGGGAGCAATGACCCAGCCCACGCCCCCAAATTAACCCTGCTCAGACCCAAGCCTCACTCTTGTTCCCAGATTAAAAGTGACAGGCCCAGTCCTCTGCTCACCCAAGGCTTCCAGGAAGGCCCTAGTTGAAAAGCTTGCTATATCATTTATTTCTCTAACATAGGCCCCTCTGCAGCAGAAGGCTGTGCCCGCACTGCATGCCTCCTGTCTGTTCTTTAGTTGGTAATTAAATATGCGTAGCTACAGATGCGTCGTCGCGGGAAGATATCATCCAAGTCCTGACAAAGGACCAAAATTATTCATATAATTTATCATCCCAGCCATTTTGAATGCTAACGAGAACACTCCTTGATTAGAATTGTCAAGAAGCATTTGCACCCATGTCCTATCAGGGAGTGTTTCCTCTGCCAGATGCTGCCTTTCATACTAACCACAAAGACATTCAGGCTTTCTTCTTGTGCAATCTCACTGGCCCAACAGAAACAGAACGCAATAAAACAAGCATTTCTCCCCTCCCCCTGTTCTCTGATGAGATTTGCAAAGGGCTTCCAGGTTTTCTGCGGGGTTTTATTTTAATTTATTTATTTTTGGGGGGAGGTGGGGATAGGAGGTTGCTGTTAGCTTGTATTATAAAGCCTTTTAGAGGACAGTAACACAGATCTGCCAGACTATCCTTCCAGCATCAGAGCGCAGGGACAGGTGCTCAGATACACGGAGCACTTGAGTCAGGACCACTTGAAAGCAGTCCTTCTTTGAAAGAGAACAGGCTCACTTGGAACTTGGAATTCAGCTCAGACCTTAAGACACATTCTCAAGTCTCATTATTAAGTGATGGGATTGGAGGTGGGGGTTGGTTAGGAGACCAGAGAGTCTGTGTTCTGTCATCAGAATTAAAAATAAGAGGTAATGCATTGAAACATACTGGAAGGAAGAGCTATTACCCACCCCCTGGGAAGATCCTTCAATTTCCCAGTCTTCTTCTTACCATTATGACCATCAATGCACAAGGAAAGAGGAAAGAGAGTTCTCTACTTGTCTTGTGGGCGCCTCAAGCCAGCTCTAAATCTACCGCCAACACTAATTTTTAATCCATAAAGGTAAATAGGGTTTTAATGTGGCATTTTGTCACCATATTCAATTTTCATAAATTAGCTCTCAAGTTGTTGCATTGATTGGAAGATGCATTAAGCACACATCCACCCACCGAGAGTCGGAGGTCAGAGAGGTCTGATGCTGACAGCTCCTGCAGCCAGCTCCGGTGGGCTCCAGTCCTCAGCGCAGAGGTAAGCTGGGCCTGGGGGGTGGCCAAGCTTGGGGAAAGTCACCTTGTAATGTATTCCAGGACCTCTGGAAGAGACTAAAACTGACTGCTCACATGAGAAGCAGTTGTCTCCCTGTAGGGCTGTGTCATTATACTTGGCCAACTTTCTTCACATTTTTACCCACAAGGTGATAAACTTTAGAGAGAAAAATAAGTGGACCTGCCTCATACCATCTTCACTAGACTCTCGCTTTCAAAGATTCCCTATTCACATCAATTCCTCCATCTACCCAGCTCTCTCAGGGGGCAACTTCACTGCAGAGATGGAGAAGCTGGGACTGGCAGGTGAGGCCAAGATCGCTTTCAGTTTATTATCTTTCCCCCTTACACATCAGAAGACAGTGGCATTGTAGTCTTTAAAGCCTCCCTCAGACCCTATGTAAGATGGGATGGATGATTCTGAGGGTTCAGTTAACTCTGGAATCCTCAGAAAGACCCCTGCTTCCCCACAGGGTAGCTGGAGTCAGAGACATCTCTGTTTTTCAGCACTTCTATCCCCTGTTGACCAAGGGCCAGCTGTTAAAGCAACACTGAGGCCAATGGAGATAACAGGATCCCGCCCTGCCAACAGCTCTTTTAAGGAAATCTGCCTCACAAATGCAAAAACTGTAAAGTGTGCGTGTGTCGGGGAGGTGGAGGAGAGGAGTGAGAGATTTCATTAAGACAGAGAAATATGGACAAATAGGGAGCTCACTGAGCCCACCAGATGATCCTTTCTGAAGAGAAAGTTAAAAAACTAGATAATTTCATATATGTCTATGTACAAAATTAAAATTCCAAACTTCCCATCAAAAAATGCCATAAAATAGGTGAAAACACAAAGTCACCAGCTGGAAGAATATATTTTCATACACATAATTAGTGTCCAATAAAAATTTTAAAAACCCTTTACAAACAAGAAAATGTGAGCCAATAACATGAACAGTCAATTTCAGAGAAGAAAAAACATGAATGATCCATAAACATATAAAAAGTGCTCAACCATGTGGGAAGCTAAGAGAGCTGACGAAAGAAAATTTTGCTCCTATCAGACAGGAAGAAAGGTAGAAGTCTGGCAATTTCAAGTGCAGAGAAGGAAACGAAACAGAAATCCTCATGCATGCACTGATAGTGGAACAGTGTTACTGATTTAACCATCTTGGAAAACCATTTGATATTACCTACTAAGTTAAATGTGCATTTACCTTTCAACCTAGTACTTTCACTCTTAAATAAACAACCTAGACATGTGGTACCCAGCAAGGTCATTACCACACCCTATGGGGAGTTCTGGAAATCTGCGGATGTCACAAAGTGTGAGGGGCACTACTGGCATTTAACAGGTAAAGTAAGGAACGCTAGGTGTCCTGCAGTTTCTGAGATAGTCCCACACCAAGGTGAAGCCGCCTGCATCCCACATGACCACATAATTAACACAGATGAGCATCTGTTCATGCTTATCTGATCCTAAAATCTAACTCTAACTTTGTTTTACATATAAAAAGCTAGTTTCATGGCTTTTAATCTAGTGAATTTTCTAGGAATGCAACTACCTTCTAAATTGAAGGACAAGGGTGCTTTACATCGTTGCTGTTCGGAACTTTGCCAAGAATTGGTCAACAGTTCAGAAAATCGTCTCTGTTGGGAACCTTGCACATGGTATTTGGGTCACCAATTCAAAACACCTATGTCTGTTCATATTTGTAGCTGGAAAAATCATTGTGATTCTACACACAGGTGCAAGCATCTGACATCATTATTCTGGCTCCTGGTGTAATTGTCACCCAAATTTACGTATTAGTATAACCATCTTTTATTATAAATATCTTTGTTTCATTTCTCTGTTATATTACAGCCAGAGTATTAGATTGATTTCCTGAAATTGAAAGGGTAAGTACACTATAGTATAGGATTTAAGAGATTCATTTCAAGATAGTAAAAACAACAGCACAAAATATTTGTCACAGAAGGGGGCACCTGTGCTGAGAACCACCACCCCAAAATGAGCAGGTGCATAAGCCATGAGTGAAAGGATTCATGGCAGCATGACTTACAAAACCAAAAAAAAAAAAAAAAAAAACTGAAAACAACCCAAATCTCCGTTAACAGCAAACTGGACAAATGCATGTGTAACTGCATGTTGTGGAATACTACGTAATGATGAAAATAAATGAACTATAGCCATATTCATCAGTGTGGACAAATTTTTAAAATATATGGAACAAAAACAGCAAGTTACAAAGCTCAGATCACATATACATGGGAGAAACACTTAAATTTAAAAAATAGACATAACTAAAATTCTATTTGGGAATGCATTTAATGTGATAAAGCTATAAAGAAAAATAAGGAATATAAACACGAATTTCAGGGTAATTGTCACCTCGGCAGGTACAGAAGGGAAAAGGGTGCAGCTGGGGAGGAAGGGACACATAGGGTAATGTTCTATTTCTTAAACTGGATGGTGAGAATGCAGCTCCTCATTTTATTACTTTAAACTCTAAATACATTGTATATATTTTTAGATATAATGTATTTCACAATTTTAAAACGTTTCAAATTCAGATCCTCCCACCTAATCAGCCAGAGCCTTTAGTCCATCAGACTTCCTTTAAAGCTCATCTCAGCTTGCACTGAGGATTGGCAGAAAGGCAAAGCTTCCAGGTCTCCTCTGGGATCGGTACACACTCTCTGTAGTTGCTAAGTTGGCACCTGCCAAGGGATGATGATGTTAATGCTGGAGTGAGGCTCAGGATCCCTGCAGCCTCCTGGAGGTTTCTGTTCAGTGCCAGGATTCCAAAGGGGCCAGCATGGGAGGATTCTTGGCAGCCAGAGGAGGGAAGGGTCCACTGAGGAAGGTCAAGAGAATGCAGTTTCCCCTCCAGGAGGGTTTGATGGAGCTGCCTGGCCCTGGGTGACTGATTCTCTCCCACGTATGTGTCCCCTGTCCCCCTTCATTGCAGTCTCTACTAGAGGACCGATGGCAACCACTCAGGGGCCCAGGCTACCTGAGGATTTTCGCAGCAGGACCAGGAAGCGCCACCAATCCCTAAGGCTGCAGAACTAGGCAAGGTTTGGCAAAGTGAGTGCCATTTCATTTGAGGGATTTAGACTAACTGGGAAAAGGAGGAAGCTACACACTCAATGAAACAGCAACACCTTGCCGAGCTCTAGTCAGCACAGGATGGCAAGACAGTTCTTGCAATGAGAACTCACGCTCTACCTGCACTCAGTTGCCCCAGGGTACTGCCAGCTCCTGGGGGCAGGCATTCGTCTCCATGCCCCGGTCCCTAGCATTATGTCCGGCAAACTGAAGGTGGGTAATAGTGAAGGAATTTAATTAAAGAAAAGCAAGTGAAAAAGAAATATAGATGGTAGAATTAATAAATGACAAATTGGCAGTTTAGACCCTGAGTGCAGAGCCAAGAGTTCACATTGGGTTAGAGAGGCTCCTAAAGTTTTCTTCATAGAGGTGAGGTTTGAAAGTCACACAGGCATTAGATGGATGGATTTGGGTGGGGTCAGGGGTTGGGGACATCACAGTGTGTGGAAATGGTGACACCAAGGCTGTAAGATAGGTCAGCATGAAACCTTTCGTGACCAAGGGAGCAGGCTGCCTTGGCTGCGGCCAGGGGAGCAGTAGCAACTAGGAGTCAGCTGTCCAACGAAAAGCACGTCGTGGGACTTGAATGTGGCTGCCATTCTGCAGGCAGCAAGGAACTGTACCAGGTGTGGGCCCTGCCTGGGCCCAGCTCAGACTTCAGGCTGCATCTGGGGAGCAGTTCTCCTGCTGAGTTTCTGCACTTTTCTGTCCCAAGCCTTTCCCCAGATTTGTGGTGCTCCCAGGGAAACCCAGAGTGCAGCAAAGTCCTCAATCGCAGGAGGCAGGTGTGCCCAGGTCCCCCTCTTCACAGAGGGGCATGTCCCAGGCACACGACAGATGCATTCTCAGGGGCACTTCCACGGGGCCCTGCACTGCTGCTCACAGTGGTCACCAGCCCAAGAATCCACTCTCAGTTGGGTGTCCTTTCTTCCCTGTCCTACTGGCCCAGTACCTCATTCCTGCTTCCCAGCTCCACCTCCCAAAGCCTTGCCTCTGGCCATGCTTCAGGGAAACCCACACTGAGACAAGAGTCAGGGACACATCTGAAGAGAGGAGACTCCATTAGAGCTGAGCCAATAACCATCAGTCTGGCCACCTGTGAGGGCTGAGCTCTCCAGAGTGGTGCACAGTGAACAGAATGGTCAGGGGCCACAGAGAGAGACAGAGAGACAGACAGAGACAGAGAGACAGATAGAGACATGCACGGAGAGGCAGAGACAGTTAAAAAAAACAGGACAGAAGTAGACAGAGAGACATAAAGAGAAACAGAGACCGATATAGAGAGATGGAGACAGAGTGACAGATGGAGAGATGGGGAGGCAGAGAGCCGTCAGTGCAAACAGGAGTCAGGAGCTTCTGGGTGGAAGAGGTCCGGCGTCCCGGGCTGGGGGTGGGATCTGGGCAGTGCGCTGCATGGTGGAGGTACTGTTCTCTCCCTGTGTGACTCAAGTCCAAGGGACTCACTCATTCTGCTTCTGCGCATCCACCTGCCTCCCATTCAGCTTTGCTCCTTGACAGCAGGTGGCAGGGAGGCCAAGGCCACCTTGTCTCAGTTCAGGGTATGTTCAGGCTGCGTGGCCTTAGCAATACAGCAAGGAGATGAGCAGCATTGTCCCCAACACCTGGAGTGACAACTTCACAGCCACAGAAATTAGTCACATCTCACCCAACACAAACATACTTGCATGAGACAAACATTAACGTTAATGTTTAATCTAGAAAGAGCCTAGGACACAGCTCCAGGAACGCAAGGCCTAGCAGAGGTCCTGGTGCAGGATCGGTCCTCTGGGAACCTTCATGGACAGGAAATTGAGACAGGGTCATGAAGAGCAGCCACCGTGGTCCCCTCTGCCTGTCTCTCTGCCTCTGATCCCACCCGCTGGCTCCACTTTGCCAAGGTGCCAAGCCTGGGTTTCCTCTTCTGTAAACCGGGGATGGTCTGGAAGGTTGCTGTGGGCACTTAGCGAGGTGATGCACGTAACACACCCAGCCCAGGGCTGGGCACACAGGCCTGCCACGTGGATGGCAGCTAAAGCGGCAGCCCGTGTGTCAGCCACGCCACTGCAGGCGTCTGCTGCCTTGCTCGGGTGTGGACACTCGGCGCTACTCTGCCTCATCGCTCTCCGCTTCTGTGAAACTTCCTCTGACCCCATGTAGCTCCGGCCCCTCCTCCTCCTCTGGGACCCCAGCGCCACCCCTACCGACACTTTGTTGCATGAGATGGCGACTTTGTAAATGTCACCTGGCCACCCAGGCCCTCACTGACCCACACAGCCCAACGTCATACTCTTCTCCCGCCCTGATGCCTTTTGCCGAGTCTTCGTTAGGACTTGCAGGGATTCACTTTTCCCGCCTCTGGCACCGGACTGGGACAGGAGGGTAGCAACCACTGAGTTTCGGTCCTGGGTCCCCAGAAACAGACCTGAGACAAAAAGCCCAAGAGCAGGTCTTTCACGTGGAAGGGGATGCCCAGAAGCCCGAGAGAAAGCGGGGATGCCAAGCAGGGAGGGAAGAGCAGGTTACCCTGCGGCCTGGGCTCCCCCTGCTCAGAAAGATGCAGGCAGAACTCGCCTTGGAGCAAGGATGCTGGGCTTCACCAGCTCAACCCCTAATGTCAGGGAAGAACTCTCGGAGGAGGGGGCACCTGGTCTGAAATTCTGCAGAGAAGGAGTGGGGAGGGGAAGGGAAACCAGGCCAGAGGAACAGCACAGCAAGGGCTCAAGGCAGGAGGGAGCAGGCCCACCCACGTGCAGCAAGAGGCCTGACGGTTGCACGGGTGTGCTGGCGCCCACTGAGGGTGCGGCCAGGAGGGAGGCAGCGGGTCTGAGGGGGTCCCAGCCCACAGATGGGCACTTGGGACCCACACTGTCATTGCCTAAAGCTGCTAACGGTCTTTAGCCAGCAGGTGATGTAATCAGCCTCGTGTTTTAAGAAGTTAATCTCTTTGGCACCTTTGTGGAGGGAGTGCGAGAGGCCATGGCAGGGGTAGGAGACCAGGGCCCCAGCCGGGGAGCTGAGATCCAAGTAAGAGAGGATGGATCCCAGCCCCGGGGATGGGCGGAGGGAGGCAGATGTGGACACTCAGGGGCACAGTTCTGGGCCGAGAGGACACTTGTGGGCACCCATCAGATGCGGGGCAGGACAGGATGAGGACAGATAGTTCCCAGCAGAGGGGAAGACCAGCAAGAATACAAAGAGGGGCAGCCCCGATGTGGGTGAGCTGTGGTTCACTCCTGCCTGAGTGTGATCGTGAGGAAACCCTGAGATCAGGGGCGTTTAGAAACCTCACTAACAATCTGACAAGTAACAGAGCATGACTGCTCAATCTAATAATAAGAAATCGAGGGTTTGTACTCTGTATGGCTTTCTTTCAATCTCATTTTTCTCATAACTCAATTTTTTATTGTATTTTGCAAGATGATTGGTCTGTGACTGATGGGAAATTTAAAACCTCTGGTACTTCACTGCTGCTGGGTTGGAAAGCATGGTCATGGGGTCTCCCCCTCAGCTTCTATTGCCAAAGCCAAACTCTTCTTTGTCCCAGAGTTTGGTTTTTATTCATCATTCTCTCATTATGCCAGAAAAGTCCCACACCCAACCCGAGGCTAGCAAGCAAAGCAGAAAGCCCCCACCACTCTGATCCCCAGAATTTCTCTCATCCCACGTTAGCTCTGGCATTCTGACAGAGGCTTCCCTAGCTTGGCTGAAAGCCAGTGCTGCTTGCTCTCTGAAAGGACAGTGGCATGGATGGCTGCACGTGGTCCCGAGGCCAAGCCAGCACAGAGGGCCTGTGCAGTGATGGCAGCTGGCGGCTCCCAACCTCCAACGCCGGCTGTCGGCAGCCAAGCTCGCTAGGGGTCATCAATGTGGATCAGCCACTAATGGACTTTCTGTGCTGGCTGTCTTGTCCCCCGGCACTATTTTTAATACATTTTAGACTTCGGATTGTTCAAATGCGTTTTGATTTGTTTGTGAGCGTGGATATAAATAAACCTTTTAGTGCTATTTCTGTGAAGCTTCTCAGCATTTCAGAAGCTGACTTCCTGTTCCTTCGCTTGCCGAAAGCTGAGCAGTTCCATGATCTACAAAGATGGGGCTGAGGACCACTGAGCCACATCCACTCCCAGAGGGGCTCTCTCACACAGGCATTCCCAAGGGCAGCAATAAAAGTAGCTGTCGATTTTCTGGCAGAGTTTCAGAGTGGATACCCCCCCTGCTCCTTGCCCAAAGAGCACATGCACCCAGCAGTCGTTTGCAGAGCACCATTTGCTGAGCACTGAGAGAGCACACTCTGGGGCAGGCACTGTGGCCCAGTCTCAAAGATCCTAAAGTGCTGTTACTGGGTAAACACACAGCATAGCCAAGAGTCACAAATTGTTGCCCCACAGGCCAAATACATTCCTACAGATGCATTTGTTTTACCTGCAAACATTTTTTTTTCAATGGGAAAAATGCACATAAAAGTCCAGATTTCCAAGTTTCCTTGACAATTCAGAACACTGAGAAGTACCACTGTAGCAGCTTCATGAAAACAAACATCATCAGGGGCTGAGGAGCTGGGGCATCATGTGTGGGTGTTCATATAGGTGTGGGGAACAGGGGAGGTGGCAGGGTTGGTGGGGTGGTAAGCATTTAGGAAGAGGGAACCTCCTTGATTCTAAGCTGGAAAGCAAAGCTTGAGAACACTGTCAGCGTCAGGACCAGGAAACCCGACTGACTGGTTTAGAAAGGATTAGAAGCTGGAGTGAAGCTAACAGAACTAGGTTTCCTGAAGAGATGAGCTTTGCAGAAGCATCGAAAGAAACAGAGAGCACAACCCAGAGTGCAGCCCTGCATAGTCTGTCCTCGGTACCATCAGCTCTTGCTCTGACTGAGCTCGGTGTGCTGGCAGACGACATGGCTCTGCTCGATTCTCTCCCTGCACATTCACCCATCAAGTGTGCATTTAGTACCTGAGAGTCAGTAGCTCCTATCCTTGGGACAATGTAGAGGGTGAGAGAGGCACAGGCCTGCCCCTCAAGACCTGTGACTTGCTTCTAACCCAAAGGTAAAGATGGTGGAATGTCACTTCTGCAGTTAGGTCACAAAGATTGATTTCTGTCTTGCTGGTAGACTGTTTCCTTCTTGGCTTGCATGCTTTAATGAAGGGAGCTGCCGTGTTGGAGAGGTCCATGCCACAAGGAGATGAGGGTGACCCCTGGCCAACAGCCAGCTAGCACCAAGGCCTTTAGTCCAACAGCCCACAAGAAACTAAATTCTGCCAACAACCTTCCCCAGTCAAGCCTTCAAATGAGACTCCAGCTGACACTTTGATTGCAGCTCTGTTAGAGACACTTTGATTGCAGCAGAGGAGTCAGTAAGACTTGCTCGTCTCTTGACATACAGAGTCTGGGAGGTAATAAATGTGTGTTGTTTTAAGCTGCCAAGTTGGTAGCAATTTGTTACGCAGCACTACATAGCTAATACATATTTGGATTTATGTCCTCTGGTTTGGGGACAGCAAGTCATTTATAAACACATTCACCAAACAGCATATGGCCTGAAAACATGTGCTGGGTGACTGGCTGTTGGCTGAACAGTGCTCAGAAGGTAACAGAGACAAGAAAAACAGCAAGTGGCTGTGCTCTCAGCAGATGCCCAAAGCCACTGCTGTCTCTCTGCCCATGGCTGGGGCTTCCTTATGAGAAGTTGCCTACATTACTCAAGTCTGGAGGGAGACCAAGGATGCTGGCCCCACTCCTCACCTTGGCCAGGTCCCCAGCACAGAGTGGGCCCCAGCGTATTCTAAATTCCTTCAAATGCCTCTCAAGCACTTAGCTGGTCCAGGACTTGAGCCAGGCCTGGGGACATGGAGGGAGCAGAGTCCAGCCTGTGCCTGGGGGGCTCTCGGCTGGCAGAGGAGAAGCTCAGTGGTGGGAAGCATCAGGCACAGAGCCAAGGCCTGCAAGGACCCTGCCCAGGTCCCTCAGACCTGGATGCTGCCTCAAAGAGGGGACATGTGGGAACCGAGCCAGCCTGAAATATACAGGAAGCAGTGACTAGATCTGATGAAACCAAGAGGCTCCTTATCCCCAGACGAGAATAGAGAACATCAGGAGAAAGCGGGCAGAGCAGTGACCAGTGTAAACAGAACTGCTTGCCTTTTGCCCTAAAATTTCCACTCCTAGAAATATACTCCAAGGGAATCATCAGAAACATACCAAGAGAGATGCTTAAGCATAATCATGGCAGAGTTATTCATGCTTCTGAAAAGGAACTGAAAGTTCCAACAAGGAGGGTAAAATCCAGTTTTGTTCCAAAGCATGGAATCCTCTACAGCCGTAATTCCATAAGCACAGTAATGGGGTGGAACATTTGATGTAGATAGATGTCCATGCTAAAATGCTGAGTGGCACAAGCCGGCTGCAGAATATACAGGAGAATATCATTGGTGTGCGTGCGTGCACGCGCAGAGAAAACACACGAGAACATTATGAAACATTATGATCAGGACTCTGTCTTTGGCCAAACTCTTGCCAATGTCGACCGAAATAGAATCGCACAACATGAGAGTTTTATTTGGGGCAAAATGAGGAGACAGCGTCCCAGAAAGCTCTGAGACACCGTTCCGAGGAGACAGGGGAGAACTCAGTATTATCTGCGATTTCAGTGAAGCGGGGGTTGTACGTGCGGTCAAGCACACACTTAGGCAGAGGCTTGCTGCTAGTCTCGTGTAGCAGCTGTCACCGCTGACGAATTTAGTGTTTTTCTAGGTAGGAGAAGACGCAAGAATTTGGGCTTATCAAATATTCTCCTGAAAATGTCTAACTATCTGAAGGCCTGTTCGGCCAGTCGTCCCAGAGCACAGGGTGCCTCATTCCTGACCTCCCTCCTGAACTCCTTTCGGGGTGTGTTGGAGGTCAGCAGCCGCAGCGGCTCACGATTTAATCCAAGCAGAATTAGACGGCAATTGCCAACGTGATGCAATCTTCGTAGAAGCGGATGGCGAGTGCCGATTTTCAGTTAGCACCAGGCTTCTCTGAGCCCTCTGAACTAGGCCTATGTGGACTCAGATTAATATTAACACAGTTTCTAACAGCTCAAGGCCACATCCCAAGGTGATGCCAGCCCCCTTTGCAGTGCCTGCCTGGGAAAATTCAAGGCTGCCAAAAGAATTTACTGTTTGTTACAGCCAACACCTGAAGCCAGGGCCCCTCATATTCAGCCTCTGGGGGAGGGTTGTGAAGGAGTAGGGAACGAACCACCCTCCTTGACGCTAAAACCGCTTGCTGAGTCTTTCTAAGAAATCCTGTAATTTCCTTTCTCTCCCTCATTGCTTTTGTGCTGAGCAACCCCTAAGCTTCTCCCTTATGTTCTTTACCAGAGTTCTAACTGTTTTTATGGAAATGAAGATGTAAAGCTTTCTGGTTAGGCTCTGCTCCAGGAAGAAGGAAATGGGCTGGTAATCTCAGAAGAATGGACAGACCCTCTGCAGGTCCCGGTGATGTCAGAGAGATTCCTCGAGGTTAAGAGGAATGTCGCAGCACCTTGTAAAGCACCCTGATGGTTAGCACCTTTTCTGATCCATCCAGTTGTTCTATAAAACTTCAAGACCCCAACCCCAAGATGGATTCACAGCCTCTAAGGCAAACTCCCATTACCTGGCAAAGCAATAAAGCTGTTCTTTTTGGATTCTTCCAAAACCCTTCCTCCGAGTCTCAATCCATTTTTCGGGGTACAGGGGCCAGTTTTGCAACAACAGTAGGAGCCTAACTTCCAGAAGTGCCAGTTAGCAAACCCAGATGACTTAATCACAGTGATCAACCCCACTTTTCTGTCTCTTGTAATTTTTTTTATTTCTCTGACTCTTTTGAGCCTTGCTCACAGCCCTCCCTAGTCCCTCATTCTCCCTTCAAAATATTTAGTTCCCTCTGCGCAAAACGAACTTGAATTCAGTCCATGTTGGACTTTTCCCCTATTGCAAGAGTCTATTACTGATTAAAATGTGTCTGATCTTCCCCCATTAACTGGTATCCAGCTTTATTTATCTTTGACAGCGAATGGGGACAATTTGGGTTTTTTCCTATTTTGTTCTTTTCCATAATTTTCGCTACACTGACTGAGTTGCTTTAGTAATTAGGGGGGAAAAATGTTCTATTTAAAGCTTCCCTTTGGTTCACTGGAGACATCACAAGATCAGAGCTGGGAATGGCTGTTTTCACAGCTCCCTCCCTGTCTTTACCTTGGGGGCAAATAGGTCTCCACAGCAGTTCCACAGAGAGGCTCCCTGCCCCTGCGCTGTATTGCCAGTTTTGCCCTCAGCGCTCTGCATAAACAGGATTTAGCAGCACTGGGCCTCAGCCATTATCCAGGCAAATACGTGCTGGCTTCTCTCAGTTTACAGCCCTGATTATTTGCAACTCTGCTTTACGAACTCAAAATTCTGATCAGCTCCTAGCCTACATAAAAGCTCGAGAAAGTCCTGCCATTTGGAGAGCTGTGAAATGTGCCTAACAGGGTGAGACACTCTCCCTGCAGCACAGGGCTAGCTAACGGGCGGCCCTCCCTCCCATGGGGCCCTCCTTGGTACAACACTGAGGAGCAGGCCAGGCATGGTTGTGCAGGCAGGGTTTTTTTATGAGGGAGAAACCAGGGCCTTTTCCAAACTCCAAGAGTAGCAAATTAGAACTCAGAAATTGCTCAAAGTATTCAACGGCTAATGGTCCCAGTATCTGGACTGAAGGTTTCTGAACTTCTCAGCCAAAGACCCTACGGACCAATTAACCTACCCACTGCCACTCGCCACCACTCCCCCTGGAAAAATGTTCCTGACCTGGAATAGGTGATGTTCAGCATAAACACAATGGAATTCTTATTGGCCTTCAAAGCATCTTATCAAAGTTTGTTGGCCACGATCTCACACCACAGATCCAATTCTGCAGGCAATGAGGTTAGGTTCTTGTCTCATCACAGAAAGAATTCAGAGAGGAGACACAGAGGTTAAGAAAATAAGGTGGGGATTTATTAAGGGATGGATAGTACTCTCCCCACGGGAGAGCGGGCAGACTCAGGTGAGCAGCTGTGCTGAGTGTCTTTGGCAAGTTGGTTACATTGTATATAAAATGAATGGTGGAATATTCATCGGGGAGTGGAGGATTTGGAGTCATATTCCCTGATTTTCTTCCCAACTCCACCTTCCCAGGGTGGGGAGGGATTTTTGTCCCCATTTAGTCTGGATTGGAAGTGTCATGGTGTCAGTGCATGATGGGTACTTCTGATCTGCAAGGCTAATTTTATTGTAATGAGGGCGTTATGAGCCAAAGGTTACATTTGGACACTGGAGACTCCTGCCTTTTCCCACCTTTCTTTGTCGGCCTCCAGGCCACTTGTCACCCCAAAATGTGTGATCTCTTAACAGTCCCAGAGGTTCCTGCTTTTCTCTGTCTACCCAAGGACCCCCATTGTTCACGTGATTTAAGGTTTCCTGCCATTTGGCTGGTACCCCCCTTTCTCTGCTCATACCTAGCTATCTGCCTGCTCTAACAAAGGTGGTAAAAAGAACAGCTTCTGGGCCTTATGAGCTGGCTTGGAACATACAAATGCATGGCCTGTGGTTCAAATCCAGCTTGCAGTGACACCAGAGTGTGTTTAAAAGTTGAGTTTTTCACCTCACACTTATTAAAATGGCTATTACCAAAAAGACAAAAATAAAAAAAATAAATGTTCAAGAGGATATAGAGAAAAGAGAACCCTCCTACACTGTCGGTGGGAACTTAAATTGGTGCAGCCACAATGGAAAAACAGTATGGATGTTCCTCGACAAATTAGGAATGGAAATGTTCTAGGAGAATATGTTCTTGCCTCGTACAGGAAAAAATTCAAGGGCAAGGCATGGTAGAGTGAAAGCAAGTTTATTCAGAGAGATACACACTCCATGGACAGAGTGCGGGTCGTCTCATCAGAAAGGAAAATAGCTTATGAGACACACACTCCATCAGCAGAATGTGGGCCATCTCAGAAAGGTGCGGGAAAGAGACCAAGAGGTGTGGGGTGTTTAGTTTAAAGTAGAAGTAGACACACACTCCATAGACAAGAGTGAGGGCCAACTCAGAAGGCAAGAGAGAGAGCGCCACCTTGAGGTATGGAGTTGTTAGGTTTTATGGGCTTGGAAATTCATGTTCTAATGAGTAGGAGAATTATTCCAACTGCTTTGAGGAAGGGACAGGGATTTCCAGGCATCAGTCTCCTGCCCACTTATGGACCTTTTATGGTCAGCCTAGGAGCTGTTATGGCGCCTGTGGGTGTGCCATGCTCAAGGTCTACAGGAAGTCAAATCTTCTGCCATCTTGGTCCTAACTAGTTTGTCCTATCCTCAGTTGCTGTGTCATTCCTTCAATGCTTGTGCCCTGCACTCTTTCCTCCTGTTTCAGAGCTACCATATGGCCCAGCTATTCCACATCTGGGTATTTACCTGAACACAAAAACACTAATTCAACAAGATATATGCACCCCATGTTCATTGTAGCACTACTTACAATAGCCAAGATATGGAAGCAACCTAAATGTCCATCAATGAATGAATGGAAAGAGGATGTGATGTATATGTACCACAGACTACTACTCAGCCATAAAAATAATGAAATCCTGCCATTTGCAACAACGTGGATGGACCTTGAAGGCATTATGCTAAATGAAATGAGTCAGAGAAAGACAAATATTGTATGATCTCACTCATAAGTGGAATCTAAAGAAAAACAAATAAACAAACAAAAACAAACTCAGAGATACGAAAACAGACTAGTGGTTACTCAAGGGGAATGCGATTGGAAGGCAGATGAAATGGGTGAAGGGGGTCAACTGTACGGTGGTGCATGGTAACTAGACCCGCGATGGCAATCACTCTGTAGTGTATACAGATATTGAATGATAATGCTGTACACCTGAAACTTACGTAATTTAAAAAACTAATTTTTAAAAGTTGAGTTTTTACCAGCATTTTAAATACTTAGAGATTCCATAGAAATATCAAGGTGTTAAGTTTCTTGAAAAAAATCCAGAGGATTTGACTTTGGGTCCTGCAGTATTTGCTATTTCTTTTAAGCAGTGTGTAGACTTGTCTACATCTGCCTGCCCTGGCCTGTTTCAGTCCTGAATGATGCCTGTCCGGCTGTGGGAAGCGTGGTAGCAACGTCCACTCCACCCCCACATACACACCCAAATGGGGGAGGAGGAGAGAAAAGATGCTCCTTGCCTTGGCTCTTCGCCACTGGAGTCTTAGAAACCCGGTTGAAGTTTCAGAAAAGACAGCATTTGCCTTCCTTACCTGAGCAGTCGGGTGGAGAAAGGCACACTGCCTACCCAGTGTGCTGTCAGCAGAAACCCCACTCAGCAGGCTTGGCCGTAGATAACCCAGCCCTGGGGAGTAAGTGGAAGAACGTGGTAGTGGCAAGGAGGGTAAGCAGAGCCCAGTCTGTGCCTGATGACTACTTCCTCTTCAAAGAGTCAAGAATTTAAACGTGAATGCAACACGTATTCAAATGAAATGACTCCTAAAGCAATTTACATAGACCAACTATTAAATCAGAATCTCTTGTTTAATACATCCTTCCCAGAATAATTGGGACTATCTGGATCTTTTGGGTGCAGATGATGACACACCATTGATCCCTCTGGAGTTAACAAAGTGAGTGTCATCTTTGGGGATACAAGCCAGCTCCAAGATAACAAACAGGATCCTCCGGCAGGCATTTGCTTGTAAGAGTGAAATGTGTCTCACCCCATGAGAGAGAACATTCCCGGGGCTCACCTGAGGGGCTAGAATTACTGGTGTCCCTTCACTGATCACCACCCATGATAGGCCATACCAAGCCGAGAACACGTGTGTGAAGGGCAGGTCAGACACAAAACAGTGAAGTCACCGATGTGATGTGTTTGTGTTCTCCACCTCTTTCATGGGACCCCCATAACTACCAGTGTCCCAGCCTCGTGGGGCCTGGCTCTCATCTGCCTGATCACTAGTCAAAGCTAACATGACACACAAAAAGAAAGGAGCAGACTAGAATTTTAGATCAATCAGGATCCAGACTTTTAAATGGAATGCTACTTTGTAACTGCGGGCTACCAGTGCATTGAGTTAGAAGGTAGGAAAATGGTGGGACAGTTTCTCTCCTAACAAGCATGTGTCCAGGCATCCTCTCAAATATTTCTAAGAAAACATGTTGAGTAAAATGCTTCCTCCTCATTTTACTCAAAGGGTCCCTTGCCTCCACGTAAGTTCTATCTCCAGCTGTCAGAGATCCTGAAATTCCAGCTTTGGGTCCAGGGCATCCGATGAGATGGACAATCACTGTCCACTGCGCCGTGGGCCTCACGGTCCCTCCCGTGTACGTCTGACCCATTTCACTCTGCATGCCACCACCTGCACTTGGCTTCTTTCAACATTTGAGTTTGCAAATCTGAACTTGGCCGACCCCACCGTGTGCCCTGGATAACGGAACGTTTTCATCCGCAAGTGTTCTGTAGCCACCCTGAAGGACATTCTGCAGGACCGTGGCTCCATCATCAGTTAGACCTGTTTCTCGGAGTCCAGAGGCACTCCACCTCTGTGTTTCATCCCATCCTGGGCACTGCTCCTGCTCACCCTCCCATGGCGGGCCTTTGGTCCTCTGAAGCCAGCTCTCCAGCCACTCCTTTGAGAATTCATTTCTCCCCATCGAAGATTTCTTTTCTCTTTTTTTTTTTCCACATTAAAGGAGATGTCTTGATTCACAAGAACCACTGATTCAGAAGGAAGGCAAATACTCTTAAAGGGGGTTTGGAGTCAGGTAAGTAGGTTTGCTTCCCAGTAGAAAATCGAACACCAGTGGAGATGATTTTCAAGTTGCTTTCACCCTGAGTGTGGACTTGAGCTGAGCAGGAATCCCTCCAGATGTGACTGTGCAGGGCAAGCTAGGGGCCCCACCAAAATGGCTTCATTGGCATCACAATGAAGAGGCATTTGGCCTGGGCGGGCGACTTACAACTCTGACTACCCCTGCTACAAGTAGGGATGGTGGTATCTACTTTAGAGTGTTGCAGTGAGCACTAGATGGGGTAACATCTGTAAAATGCTTAGAGCCTTAATAAACGACTTCTGTATCTGTTGGTGTTGCTCTTGTTATTTTTACATCAATCAAGGTTCTTTAATTGCAAGCAACAAAATGCCACTCTGGTTAACTTAACATGAAATTTAATGGGAAGAAATGACCAAATCAAAGGAGCATCCAGACAAATAGGCACAAAGTGAGACAGAAGGGAAGGGGGCAGCTCACAGCCATTCAAGAAATGACACAGCAATTAACACCGAGATGGCGGAAGATTCAACCCCCAGTAGGCCTTGAGGATCAAGATGGCAGGAGATCTGACTTCCAGTAGACCTTAAGCTTCATCATACACTCATTATAGTATATTAGCATGGTAAATAACATGCCCATAGGCACCATGACAGTTCTAAGGCTAACCACAAAAGGTCAAAAGAGTGGGTGGTTCCCAATTCCTGGGAATCCCAGCCCTTTCCCCAGGGTAGTTGGAATGATCCTCCCACTTGTTAGCATATGAAGCTATCGAGCCCATAAAAACTGGCAACACTGTGCCTCCTGGCTGCCTCTCTCGCTCCCTCATCTCCAGAGATGGCCCGCACTCTGTCTATGAGTGTGTACCTACTTTTACTTTACTTTAACCTGAGCACCCAACCCCCACACCTCATGGCCTTTCTGAAACAGCCTACAGTCTATGCAGTATGTACCTCTATCTCTCTAAATAAATCCATCTTTACTCAACGGTGGCTCACTCAATTCAATTCTTTCCTGCGCAAAGCCAAGGCCACACTCTCCACCGAGACCTGAGACATGGCCCTCCTCATGCCCCACATCCATTTTGCCTGCAGCAAAAGGAGACAGAAATGGTGAGCCCACCAGAGACCCAGGCAGTCGGAGCTAATGGCAGCTTGCAAGCCTAACCATTCCATCCATTCCTGCCTCACTCCACTGGAAAGTCCACATCCCAAGAGAGAAGCCCATCAGGTTAGGTTTGGTCACATGGGGTGTGGGTGGCAGGATGCTTTGACAGTCCCAGTGAGACTTAACACAGTGAAACAGAGGCATTTTCCCAAATTTTTAACCAGGAGAAGAGGGCATGGATACCATACAGAAATCAACAAGTATCTGACACAAACCAGGTCAAGCAGATCTTTGCAGAAGTTCAGTGTCTTTCACTCTTCCTATAACCAGGCGATGCAGGCAGAAGGCTGTGATCATCAGTTTCCATTCCTTGAGAGGCAGTCCTTCTTGCTCACTGAGCTACAGTTCTCAGTCACCTTAGCCCGAGAGCCTGGACAGCTGGATTAGGCAGGATCAGGTCACCCAGTCCTCTGTGACAGGGATGTCACAATCATTCAGGAACATCTGCCTTGGGCCCGGATAATAACACACATTCTGCAGTAATTTAACACCTGCTTTGCTTCCATGCTGTTATTAAGCAGCTTTATCTTAAATATTTCAGGTATGATTCTGCTCCCTCATGAATATGCTGATGAAGAATTTCACACCTGTTGGAAACTCGGCTCATTTGTTGGTGGGATCTGAAATCGCACCTTTATGGAAAATGGTAGAGTTCTTATTACAGCCTAATGAGTGAAGTCCATATGATCCAGCTGCAGCATCCCGCCTTGCCTTCCCAGGAAACTCATCCTGATGGTAATTGGGGGATTGAGAATGCTGTTTCATGGCTGAATTTTAAGATGTTTTGAAAGACAATCTCTGCAGCAATTAAAGGCTCAAACACATCTGAGATATGTTTTGTCTCCTGTCCTAATTATACTAATAAATAAATAGTATTTGTTTCTCTGCACTGAAAAATTAAATATCTTTCTGAATACTCTTCTCCTGGTGTGATGAGGACAGCATTTCTGATGAGAATCAGGAGAAAACACAGAAGAGCATTAACCAGACAAACACAGTAACGCAGGAAGAATTGCTTCTTAATTTCCAAACACGGTCTCTGTGTGGGATATTCCCCTTCTCACTGCCTGTCTCAATCCCGTTTGTCTGGGGAAACTGCCTTGCACATTGAAGTTTAGTTTTCAAGGGAATCACTGCAGACTCATCCACAGAGTCGGCCTTGGAGATTATGCTCACAAACTAAGTGTTGGCACCCAGGCACTGAATCATCCTGTAATTTCTATAGAAACTGTGAAAACAAGAAGGTTTCCATCACACTTCCCACTACATCCACAGTGCCCAAGGCAGTGCCCAGCCCATATGCAGGTCCCCAGATATGTTCACACTAATCTTGAGAGGCGCTGATCCTGGAAGCCAGGTGCACATCAACTTCTACATCTTGAAGGTTGAATCCCAGTTCTGCCCCAGCTTACCAACTGGTTTGGAACAAATGCCATGCCCCATTTATTCAGCAGGGATGGTCCCAAAGGAAGGAGGCTGTGAGTTGATTTATTTTTGTTAAATGATCTATTTGGACCTCAGTTGCTCCCTCCCCAAAAGAGGGATGTGTGACACCATAGTTTGAGGATGCCCATCCACCCCAGACACTGTGACACTAAGTAAAAGGTTCTTTGTACACAGACCCAGAAAATCCTCAAGCTGAAAAAATAACCCAGGTCAACAGCGTCACCCCTTCTTCATGCTGCTCACCGGCCGCAGGCTCCCCTAAGTCCAGCTGACAGCTAAGCACGTGCCCCAGGCCCCACCAGCCCGGCCCCAGCAGCCCCCTCTGTGCTCACGCCCCAGCTGACAGCAAAATCCAGCTCCAAAATGCCAAATGTGAGGAACCTGTTTCTCGCTAACAACATCTGGCCCAGAGGCAAGGTGATTAAGGGGCGCTCATCCATTCGCCACCCCTCGGTGCCCCAGTAGCAGGCGGGTGGCAAAGTTGCCATGCTCAGAAGCAGCTTCCATGTTTCCACTTCAGAGCCCACTTGACATTGAAATGCTTTGGCATTTGTCTTCAAGGTTACAAGGAAGCAGGGGGACACCCATGTAGCTCCGCTGGGCATGCCGCTTTGCTCACAGCGGGACGGGAATGCACGCCGCTGACCACAGGAGTGGGGCTCGCCACCCAGTGCCCCGATGAGCACAACAAAAGCTCCCTTGTCTTTCTGATGCCACATGGGCCCACTGCTTCTCTCTCATCCTTCTGAGCTGGGGCCAAAGGCAGGAATCGCAAATCTGGGGCAGAGAGGCCAGAGGCTAACAAGTCTGCAATTTGGGGTGCACATCTCCAAGTGTTCCTCTCCCCTCCCAACAGGCTCAGTTCTGGCCTAAAGGACTCCCAGGGAAGAGGAAGTTTTGGTCATGGTTATCTCAAAATTGGCACATGGAAAAGTAATTTTTGTGACATTCATACCCACCCTGATGCTCTGCCAAGCCCTGCGCTGTTTGACTCAGATGCTCCCACCCGCATAGATGACCCGCAAGACAGGCGCATTCCTCTTCTCTTTGTGGTTACATCTGTCTCTCCTTCAGGAGGAAAGAGGGATCAATGCTAAGAGAATCCCCACTCCCTCTCTCCAGGGCACTGCCCACCCCACTGCACACACGGAAGGTGTCTGTGTTTGGCCCTTGATGGAGGGTCAGGAGAGGCAATCCTTTCCCTCCTCCTAGGATCCCTCATTCTCAGCATCCTGGAGAAGATTCAATAAACTCACCAAGTTCCCAGGGATAAAACTCAAAATGAGCAAAGGGAAAGTTAGCACTGGCCCCCCATCGAAACCCTGCATCTCCCTTCACCTGCCTCCCCCAAAGCCATCGCCCCCAGCTTCTCTCCATATGAACGCCCCACCTTTATCCTTTCCCGAGTCCTCTACCCTCTGTTCCAGACCTGAGTTTCTCCCTGCATGATGAGCTCACGGCCCCACGTATGGCTTATTTCCTGTCATTTTCCACTGTCGGCTGGAGAAGGGACAGGATGACCTCGTCTGGGTTGCTCTTTGCCTTGCTTTGGCTTATTTCTCTTTGGTTGCTCCTAATGAGTCTCACCTTACGTTGCAGACTATCTGCAAACACCCTCACTGTGTTGACATCAGGGATTCCCATCCTCCTTGGGTCTCCTCGTTTCCGTACATCTGATGAGCAGAGGCGCTGATTTTGTTATGAATTGTCTTGAAAATGACTCTACAGAAAAATCTCTCTCTGGAACAAAGATTAGGTTTGCTCACTGCCCGTTATAAAAGATCCAGCTCCTCTAAGCTCAGGGTTCCTTTCCCATAACTCACCCATTGGGGGTGTCAGTCTGACTCTCTTTACATCACCCTGTGGGAACTGGGGCTCAGGAAAATGTCACATGAAAATGCTGATACCTGGGCCAGTGCTGTTGCTGGGAGTAATAAATTCCTTGGTCTCTAGCCCAGGAAACTTATGTCTTCTGTCAATATCCACGAAACTGTGTTAGGTGAACCAGTTAGTTTGCAAGTAGAGTCCGATCTCAGACCCTTCACAGTTCTTGACAATTCTCCCTGCAAATACAACATTGGCTACCTTGTGCTAAATGCACATGTGTCTTCTTCCCACCCTTACATGATTGACTCTATCACAGACTTTGCCCAACCACCCCAACCCACCAGGTCCTGCCTCAAGGGTAAGAAGAGGAAGGTAGTCCCTACACACAAGTCTCACCAAATTTCACATTAAAATGCACCTTTGTTCAGTTTTTCCAAAAGGTACGTGAAGCAGGACACACCAGGAACACAGCAGCAGGACGTGATCCACGTGCATTTTCATCTGGCTTTGCTGGCAAATAGCACCCTTTCCAGAGCTCCAGAGACCAAGTGGTAGGAAGAGCAGATCAGGTGCAGGGCTGCAAATGCTCTCTGTGGATGGCTTTGTAACCGCTTCCCTCAGGACCCTCACAAACAGCCAGCAGGCCTGCGACCTCTCGCCTGCCGTGACATCCCTTTCTTCACTCCGAATCTCTCTGTAGCCCCACAGCTACTGCCAGGCTTAGCCCACCCAGTGGATGCCTTTGAGGCCCTTTCCAGAAGGTCCTTCCATCCTTCCAAGGAAGAGTGGCCACCACCCTCCGTCTTGGTCCGTTTGGGCTTCTATAACATCCCACAGACTGGGTAGCTTATAAACAGCAGACACTTTCTTATCACAGTTCTGGAGGATGGGAAGTCCAAGATCAAGGTGCTTTCTTGTTAACAGAGGGTGCCTTTTCCCTGTGTCTTCGCGTGGTAGGAGGGGCCAGGAACCCTGTGGGGTCTCTTTTTAAGGGCACTAATCCCATTCATGAGGGCTCCACCTCTGGACCAAAGCACCTCCCAGAGGTCCCATCTACTAACAGCACTAGCCACCTTTGGGGGTTAGGATCACAGCATCTAGCTTGGGCGGGCACAGAACGTTCAGTCTGTAGCATCCATCTGTTACCGAGTCCAAACTCGATCTGCTCGCCGCACGACAGGCCAATAAATCGGGAGACGAGGTGTTGAGGCAAGGAATAGCAACTTCATTCAGAAAGCCGGCAGACCGAGAGGATGGCAGGCTAATGTCCTGGAGAACCATCCTCCTCCAGTCAGAATACAGGCTCCTTTTATACAAAAAACAGGGGAGGGGGTGTGGTTGATTGTTGCAAACTTCTTGCTGCAGGAATTCTTTGTTCTTACAGCCATCCACGTGGGTCAGGCCATGGTGTCCCTGTAAACCTCCAACAAAACAAAGGCTATTCTCTATTTTGCAACTTGCCATCTCTAGGTAAGGGCAGAGGGGCTAACATTCTTAAAGGTCAGAGCCCCGAGAAGAGGCTCTCCTGTATATTTCAAGTTAAAGGCAACACTGTTTTACAAAAGGTGCAGAGCTGGCAAGACTGAGCCTAGAAAGCAGAGCACAGCGGTTAAAACTAAAGGAACAGATCCAATATGGAGTCAGGCTTGCTCTCCTCTATCACACATCTACCACCAGGCTGGTCGCCTCCCCAGAGCTATTAGCACTTTGCCTGGGGCTCTCTGACAACTGCAATTCTGCAGTTCAACAGCAAAATAGTAGGACATGGGATGACAAAGTTTTGCTTGAAGGAAAAGTCTTGAGGCAAAGCAGCCTTTCCCCTGGAAGAGGCAGGCCTGGTTCCGGCACCTGGCAGCAGCGGTAGGACTGAGCGGGGACACAGGTGAAATCCCAGAGAAGAAACAGGAGAACTCTAAGGTCTGCCAGGTTTAAAAGTACCTCTGTGCCTTTTGTGTCCTGCTTCTCCTCCTGAGGACACATAGAAGCAATATCTAATTGAGGCACTCATTGTCATCCCCAAGTGCGAGAAGGGGCTCGCCCAGGCCCTCTCACAACTGCCTCGAGCACTCAGGTTCCCAAACCCATCTAGAGCACCTGACCCTGGGCTGGAGAGGCTGGGTTGAGTCTGAGGGGTGGGAGGGAAGCATTAAAACTGAGTTTAAGACACGGGTGCACAGCACAGGAAATGCCACAGTGCAATAGAGTGAGATGCTCTGAGAGCAGAGAATGGGTCCAAGGAAGGAGGCAGAGAAATCAAGGAAGGCTGCATGAAGGAGGCAGCATTCGAGCTGAAATTGCCCCCTACAGGAGAAGCACTTTCTACCATGGTCTAGGGATTCACCCCCGAGCCCACAAACCCCTCCAGGCAGCTATGCGCGTCTCCATTCAGCAGCTATGTGTCGAGTATCCACTGGGGGTCAGGCACCAAGCCAGGCGCTCGGGATTTTACACATCATCTAGTGCATGGGGTCCCTGCTTCCATGGAGAAGAAGCACAAACAAGCAAAAACTAAATTAGAATTTTGGGTTGGAATAGAGTGTGTAGGAAATAATAAAACAGGGGGTGTGCCTTAGAGCAGGTGGTCAGGAAGGCCTCGCTGAGGAGGGGGCGTTTGAATGTGACCTGATCCATGAGAAGAAAGCACCTGTGTGAGGACCTGGGGAAGGCTGAGTCTGGGGCAAGGCAGAGCATCATGTGCAGCAGTCCCAGGTTTGACACAAATGGATACAGTAAACACACACACACCCCCATCCCCTCAGGAGGCTGGAGCAGATGGGGGAGGGGAGGGAGGGTGTCGGAGGTCTGGAAAGCACCTTGAAGACAGACAGGGTGGACTGTGCTGGGAGCTGGCTGCCCAGAGAACAGACGGTGGGGCCGGTGTGACTCGCCCCTAGTGTGAACTCTTCCCTTCCCTTCAGGTTCAGGAGGTAGAAGGCCTGGCCCATGGCTCTCAGCATAGAACAGGATCTTAGCTCTCTAGGGAAGGCTGGGAGTAAAAGGAGCTCTGGCCCCTTGTAGGGAAGCACTTTCCAGACTCTTCTGTCCCTTTGTGGCCAGGAGCCCCCTCTTCCCAGCCCCGACTACACCTCTCCCACCTCCAGCCCTTCCGGGCACTGACGTTGCAGGTAAGTTCTCCACGCCATCCTCAGTGATCTGCAGGTTGTGCTAAGTGGTCCCAGTGCAGACCTGCCTCGCAAAGATGAAGGTCCAAGCAGGCCTTGAAACAGCTTTATCACACCTCCAGGAGGGTTTCTTAGCCCCTCTCTGTACGCATGCATCTCTGGATGAATCTCTCCGCGGTCATGCCAATCATATTCCCTTTCCCTGTAAACGGGGCCAAGGGGATATGTACAAAATTCATCTGGCTTAACCAGGATTACCCTGAGTAAACCATTTCCTCGTCTTGATTTACCGTTGAGAGGCTGGGCCCTGCCGAGGCTGTGTGATTGTGACAGGCGTGCTTGCCCCACTTGGGATTTAATTAATTAATGCGGCCAGACGCTAACGGTCACCCTGCGTTTGAGGTCCAGAAGGCAGGGGGGCTGCCGGGCGCAGGGTCAGCTCAGTGAGACTTTCAGGAGCTGCTGCGCTGGGCTCACAACCAGGTGTTACCCGCCTCATTAAGGAAGCAGGGATGGAGCCCAGCAGAGACTCTGAGCCCCCAGCTCAGTGGCTCTCCTGATGCACAGAGGACAGAGATTCCCCAAGATTCCTTCCTTTCCAGCTTTCTTCGCCAAGGAAATACAGAATTAACCTTTGACTCGAGTAAAAGAGTGACAGAGAAAGAGTGCTTACCCTGGGGAGACCAGGAGGGGGCACTGCAGAGTCTGCCCAGATCCAGGGAACCCACACTTCCCCGCCCTTCCCACCTCCCCACCCTTTGGCTCACCCTCCACCTCCCAGCCTTTCCTTGAGCCTCAATATTGATTTGGGGGCTACCTGAGCCTCTTAGAAAGAGGCTTCTGGGAACATTGAAAAGACCTGGGGGTAGGGGATGTGAGGTCATGGACACTGATTCTAAGTGCAAAGCTAGTCACTGGCTTTGTATGCCTTATTCACATGGCATTATTTTAAAATTTGGGCCCCACACACAAACATAGTTTTCAGTGATCTTCATGTTGCTAAATCTGATCACAAAAACCCAGATTTCTAGCATCACTTGGAAAATCAAAAAATTTAGCCACGTTGAACCCACATTCTCTCATGGTGACAAGAAGTCATCTAGCTACATGCGGCCCAGCTTCCCCTATTTACCTTACTGGCCTGGTCCCTGGGAGGACCTGAGTCAGTGAACCTCATCTTCAAGACGGTGAGGTTGTGCCAAAGAAGCAATGGATTCGGAGCACCCAGGACCCCAGGGCAGAGCTTGTGACCTGCTCAGAGCCAAGGAAGGATTATCCCAGTGGGGGAGGAGTCACTTCCAAATAGCGAGGGGCGTGGCATTTGTGCTAGATTCCTCTGATAGATGACTAAATGGGCTAGAGGAGGCATTCTGGCAGAGGAACAGGGAGGGCTAAGACACAGGGATGGGAAAAGCTGGGGATGCTAATGAAAGCTGACCACAGTGATGGTAAGTCCTAGGGACATAGAGATTCCCAAACCTCCTTCCTGGGCACCATCCAGTACATCACAGGCATCCCCCAGCTGACATGGTTCAAGCAGCCTCTGATCTCAAGTGGAGTCTAGAGCAGAAACAGAATCATACCACCACACCTGGGTGCCCTCTTCTGCCGTAAGAGCCTCGGCAACTTAACCCCCAAGAGAAAGGAAGCCCATCAGCCCTTGACGAGGCTGGGGTGTGCTAGTGGCGGTGGACAGCAGGCATGGTTAACGCTCTGGAAAGACTCAAGTTCATATTTTGTGCTTGTTGGTAATGCAGATGTCATAGAGGAAATAAAGACAGGCAGGCTCATGCCTTTGCGGCCAAACCAGCCTCAGAAGCCCACTGAGATCTTGGCTCCCATTCTGCTCCTTCCTAACATTCATGTCCACATTCCACCTCTACCAGGAAGTCCCAGCCAGTGATACACCAGCAGGCCTGTGGGGCACACACACATGTGCATACACGCACGCATACACACACACACCTGCAATCCCCAGAAGCCTCGTGCATTACTCAGTGCAGTCCCCACAGCCATAATTTGGACCCATATGGTCTCCAGAGGGTTTCCAAAGCAGCATATTTTGGAGCTGAATTACAAGATCAGAAGGGTTGGGGAAATCGGTGCTTTAAAACAACGCCACTGAGATAAAATTTAATGGTGGCAGAAATACAGTATTTTGAAAACATGAAAATAAACATTCTGCGGAGCCGGGGCCTGTGGAGTTGTGCCGTGCAGTTTGTGAGAGCTGCTCTGTCGTGGAAGAAGTCTAATAATTTTTAATAGTCTTGTAAATCTCCCTTATGAGATGCAGCTACTGTAAACACTTCTTCCTATTTTTTTCAAGTATTTATGCAGTGCTGTTAGAAGTTATTAAATGGGAATGATTTTCATTGACAACTCTCTCATTCTGAAGGAGCTGCCAAATGACTCAAACTGGAGATAATGAGGGAAAAAATCCCCCACAGGGTCAGATGCATGAGGTTGCTCCAGGAATCTTCCTTCTGAACCGAAGGCAAATTCCCTGACTCCCCAGGCCTCTGTCTCCTCTGTGTCTCATATAAAATGAGACACAATCGTTCCTGGAGTTCATTTACTTTGTAGCACATATTAGCACCTACTACATGGCTCCAGGCGTGTACAGGACCCTGGGAGCATGGCAGAGAGAAAGAGCCACACCCCTGCCTTCACAGGGCTTCTGGTCCAAAGTCAGACAGAGGCATGAATCAAAGGATCACACAGCAAATGTGAAAGTATAAACGTGCAACTGGCAAAAAGGAACGCTCTACAGTTCAGTGGGGGTTTCTCAGAGGGAGATCTGACTTGGTCCAGTCTGCAAGGGCAGAGAAAGCTTCTCCTAGAAGAGATCCTTGAGCTGACATCTGGAATAAAAGTAGAGGAGTCAAATAGGCTAAGAAGGGAGGGAAAAACACTTTGTGAGCGTGGAGAGCATATGCAAGTCCATGTGTGGGAGGAAGAGTAAGGTGCATCAGGAACCGGGAGAAGCCTGGGTGACTAGAAAGCAAAAGGCTGGTGGAGAACAGAGTGGGAAGGGAGGCTGGAGACGAAGGCAAAGGCCCAGCCACGGAAGGCCTGGGAGGCCAGGATAAGAGATGTGTCTTTGTCCCAAGGTTAGGGGGAAACATTGGAGGGTTTGTAAGCAGGATGGGGAGGGGTGCGCTACACAAATGTGCTTTGGAAGCCATCAGTCCAGCTGCAATATGGTATTGAGCCTGGAAGGGGTGCAGAGCACAAGCAGATGGACAAATATGGACGCGCCTGCATGGCTGGGAAATAGGATGGATGAAGTGGGGAAGAGCAAGTATCAAGGAGGATCCTTCTGCTCAAGAGCTGTCCAGTGGGATGGAGGGTGGGACCATTCATCCACATGGAAACAATGGCAAAGTACCAGGTCTGAGGGGTGAAGGTCATGAGTTTGGTTTTGGACCATTAAATGTGGGCTGTTTGTGAGAGAGATGTTAATTCACCTGAATGTGGAGCACACAGGAAAGATCTAGAATGGAGATGTGAATGTGTGAGGAGGGTAACTGAAGCCATGAGGGTAACTGCATGCCATTTTCTAAGAAGATGCTATAAAGATAAGAGAATAGAAATGATCTATCTCTGTGAAGTCCACCCTTGAAATGGTTCTCTGAAATGCCGGTGCCTGGGCTCCACCTACAGAGGTTATGAACTGATGATTGAATTGGTCTGGGGGGTGACCTGAGCACCTGAATTTTTAAAAGCTTCCCAGGTATTTCTAATGTGCAGCCACCTTGAAAACTACTGACTTAATAGCTGGGAAGACACAAATAAGCTGCAAAAGAAACAAAGTATCTTCTAGAGAAACAGGAGGAAAATCAAGCAGGAAGGAGAGGGGTCAGCTGTGCCAAGCCCTCTGTGATTCAGCAGGCTCAGAACTAAAGTGCCCACTGGGTTCAGTAACTCGAAGGTCACTGGAAACATTGGCGAGAATTATTCACCAGCTTCTTCCATGGCCTCCCAGGAGCTGACATGATGCGGCCGTCACACTGCTCAGGTTTTATAATCAGGTGGCATCTAGCATCAGGGCTGGCAATGAGTTGAGTCAAGGGTGGTGGGGCTAACTGCTGCCCTGGATATGGTACAACCTCTGTGGAGGGGAGTTTGCCAATGTCTGTCAAACAATCAAGGCGAAACCAGGAATCTCACTTCTAGAAATGCCCGCGCGATGACAAATGTACACGTTTATTCATTGAAACTTTGTAACAGAAAAGAAGAAATCTGACTCCGTATTAGATCTGTTCCTTTGGCTTTAACCATGTGCCCTGTTTTCTAGGCTTAGTCTTGCCAGCTCTGCACCTTTTGTAAAAGAATGTTGGCCACAGCCTGAAATATACAGGAGAGCCTATTCTCAAGGCTCTGACCTTTAAGGGTATTAACATTTTTGCACTCATATAAAGATAACAAGTTGCAATAGAAAATAGTATTTGTTTTGTTGGAGGTTTTACAGGGGCACCATGACCTGACCCACGGTGGACAGCTACAAGAACAAAGGATTCCTACACCAAGAAATTTGCAACAAGCAACCACACCCCCTCCCCCTTTTCAGTGTAAAAGGAGACTGAACTGTGACTTGGGTAAGATGGTCCTCCAGCACGTTAGTCTGTCAACCCAGTCGGCTGGCTTTCCGAATAGAGTCACTGCTCCTTGCCACAACACCTCGTCTCCTGATCCATTGGCCTGTCGTGCGGCGAGAACGGGTTTGAACTTGGTAGCACCATGACACCAACAGATGGCAAATCATGTAAATTCCCATCAGCAGGGGATACTGTGACCATGGCGGGAACACAGACACCCACGTGTACTGCCAGGGGACAGTCCCCAGGATGCACCGAGCACAGACAAGAACAGTGTGTTCAGCAGTGTGCTACTTGTCACACAAAAGGGGGCTACAGGCACCTATTTTCATGTGTCTACTTCCTCTGCGAAGACACTTGGAAGAGGGGACATTCCCAGGTGCCAGGGGACTAGAGAAGGGAGCAAGAAAGAGAATTTTCGTTGTGTTTGCTACCGTTCAACCTCATGAATTTCAAACCACAGAAACCTGTTCAAACCATTGAAAACAAAATTGTGCTGAGGATGGTACTTCCCTGAGAACAGGGTAGGGTGAGGCTGTATTCTGAGATATAGTCAAAGCAGATTCTTTCAGGGACCACACCGGTCACTACATGTCTTCTAAAATGCGCACAAGGGTGCTAAAGTTTTTATTGTTGTTTGTTTTAGGTCAACAAGATTTGAAGAGTTGGGGTGTGTGTGTGTGTGTGTGTGTGTGTATTTTTTTTTTTTACAATTTAGCCCAGGTGAGTGTTTATCAATGCCAAAAATATACTTTACAGACAATATCTCATTCCTGAAATCCTTATAATTCCTAGTAACCAAACTCAATTTCTGAGGTTGGTCTAGAATTCACTGATGCAGGAGCTAGGGATCTGGATTTGAGTCCTGGTTTTGTCAGTGATTACTGAGTGGCCCTTCACCTCTCTTCACCTCAGTTTCTCAGTCTATGAAGTGGGCTTGGTAATCCCCGCCTTTAGCTGCCCCCGCCCCAAACTATGGAAACAAGCAAGATCACGGGGGTGTGTGTGCTGGATGAGCTATAAAGATGCTGACAAATGTGGTGTCAGCACACACAAGGCTGCTTGAAATTTGAAGACCTCTTAGAACAAACACACCTCTAAGAGAACTGACAATATCCAGATATTATTACAGGTCACATAATAGTGATTTTCCAAGCCTTGTCACATTTCCAGGAGAAAGCAGATGACTATCTGAGCTAAGCCAGAGTTTCACTATCTTTGGAAAAAGCTTCTCTCTGCAAGATGAATACAGCACACAAGGAAGGTTTGGGTTGGCCACATGCACAGAAAGGTAGACTGGCTGACTTCCTAAAGCACCCATCGAGAAAGAGGCTCTGACGCACCAGCCAAGAGGATCGATCCACAGCCTCCCTCGACAGGGTTGCCAAGACAGCAGAGTGGCTGCTAAACTCTCCCAGAGGTTCTGAGATTTCGGCGATGATCAGGGCTGTAAAGTGTGACCTCTGCAGTATGGTAAAGGCAGGCTTTGTTCATTTACTTCATCTCTAAAAGCACCTGTAGTGATATATTGATTTCTCTTTTTACAGGAAAATATAAAATTTCTTTGTAAGACAAAGGTTGGAGCCTGTACATGTCACTAATTTCTGCTTTCCTGCTGGTATATATAAATGGGGAAAGCATGAAACTTGGGAGGAAAAAGAGCCAGCCAGAGAGCAGAGGGAAGGCGGCTGCAGCAAGAACCTACCTTATGCAAGAGAAGGCATCACCTGGGTGGTGACCGGAGGAGAACTCAGCGACTCCACCAGCACCTTGAGCCTGCAGAGTGAGCAGGGGAGCCAGTGATGAGGGGCAGAGGGGCCACCAGGATGCACCGGAATCCTGCCAGTACTCAGTATTCGTTTAGGTGAAGCGGTCCCGTACGGCACCCAGTCAAGGCCCAGTGGCAGCTATTCTGTTCCAGCTTCTGTCAGGGTCTCCAGCAGCACCCCAGCATCCGGAGAGGTGGATGGGGAGGGGAGAGAAGAGGTAGGGGAGAGGCCCAGATTTTCCTACCCCTCCAGAGTATTTTGTCCCCCGAGTGGAACAAGGGGGCTACTAGGTCCTCTTCGCCCCTGATGTCCTGCTCCATCCCACCCTCAATGGGAGAAATCCTTGGGACAGAAAGATAAGAATTAGGAAGAGAAAGTTGTGTTAGTCTTACAGACACTTTCACTCTGACGAAGGTGAAGATACAGGGAGTCCAAAACTTGAAGTCATAACTGACGAAGGAAGAAGAAACCCAGGAGGAAGGTGGGCTCCCTTGCAGCTCTGCTACTTAGAGTTCAGTACCTCGGTTCCAAGGGGCCTGAGCATCGCCGCCAACCCCGACCATTCCCTGGGCCAGCAGAGAGACAATTAAAGAGCTGTGTGCTCGTCTGTGGTTCGCATCATCCCTCTTCCCTTCCAGAAGGACGCATCCTAAAGAGGCGGACGCACAGGGAAGCCACATTACTCAGCGGTCTGTTTTCCAGAGCACCCGAGGTGAGGGCAGGGAGCAGGGGAAAGGCCAGCACCATCACATTAATAATGGATGCTGCGCTGCCAAGGAGCCCGCTGCTGTCTGTGCGTGCACTTTGCAGAAGTCCAATTAGGGCTGAATTATAGTAATCAATAGAGCAGCAGGATTTAGATCAAAAAAAGAAAGAAAAAAAAACCACAGCCCTGTTCCGCTGAGGGGGATTTATGAGAAAGAGACGTGTTGGCACAACGAAGGATGGGCTAGCAGGCTGCAGGCGCTCCCAGGCCTGGGGTAAATTTGAGGGAAAATTCAACTGGCCGTATGTAAACCGGACCAGCACCAGGACCAGCACCGGGAGGGATGAAGAGGACACGTCCCGGCCAAAGCAGGCAGGTGCAGTGGGGAGGGGACCTTTGCATCAGACACTCCGGGTCTGGCAGGGCGACCTCTAACGGGTTTACCTCTCTGAGCATCTCCCTGCGTTGGTCCTCGTGTGCAGTATTTTACTGCAGTTAATAATGATGTCTTGTACACTTGAAATCTGCCGAGAGAGGGTCACAAGTGTTCTCACCGCACACACATAAAGTGGTATCGCTGTGAGGTGGTGGGTAAGTTAATTAGCTTGACTGTGGTGATCATTTCACAGTGTGTATCCGAGCATCATGTTGTCCACCTTAAAGATAAACAATCTTTATTTGTCAATCATACCTCAATTAAATAGCTGGAAAAAAATACCTGCTCTCCAGAACTATTGCAAGATCTCTGTAAGCGTCCTGAACCAACGCCCAGCCCCTGGGGACACGGGGATGGCCTTTTCCCTCTGGCTCTCCTCCCCCATAACAAGGCCTCACAGGTCCACCTCCACGTCTGTGCTCCTGTTGTCCTCCGGCTCCTCTGTTCTGCCTTCCTGGGCTACCCCAGCCGACTGCGGGCGGCTCCTCAAGGGCCCCTGACTGCACACATAGTGTTCCTGTTCGTCCTTTTGAAATAGAGCCCTTTTCCTGTGCTAGAACCTGGTCTCTGATGGCGCACAAGGCACCACAGATGGACCGGCCCTGCCCAGCTGGAGGGAAGGAGAAGGCTTCCTGAGGCCCCAGCTCCATGCCGTGGACCCAGCGGTGGGAGCCAAGAGCCTGGCCCTGAGCCATCAGCCCCTTCCCTCCACCTCCAGCCCCCCGCCCCATGCCTGGCCAGCTCACACAGGGCAACCGGTGACTGTGCGTGTCTCAGAGCAGCCACCCCACTGCTGGGAACCACATGTCTCCTTTGCTGGGGGCTGGGAAGGTCCTGGCTCTGAAGGACACTGCTATACCTGTGTGGCCTGATTCATGGTATTTCGGAAGCACCAGGGAAGACAAAACAGACAACAATGGGATTAAGAGAAAAGGAGGTGAGAGCAGGAGCGGGGCTGATTTCTGAACGGCTATTTGGTGAATGCAGGTGGCAAATGTTTTGGGAAATAAGCAAACCAGAGCAGGAGTCTTGGTCCAAGATGATTTCACTCAAGACAGCTATTCTATCTTCCTGCCTCAGAGCAAAGTGAAACCATCACTGGGGTTCTGCCCCAGCTCCCTGGAACACAGGCTGTAGCTGGGGAGACAGTGTCACAGCTGGAATTCTCAGCACTGGAGGAGGAAACCCAGGGCCACAGCCGGCATGCCTCCAGGTGCCGAGCAGCTTCCTAAGCACTTTGCCTCACTGGCTTCTCACAGCTGTCCCATAGAAGAGGTGCTCCTACCACCCCACTTTACAGATGAGAAGGTGGAGGCCCAGAGCTGTGCACATGCACTCTAGGTCCCTCTCAGCTGTAACCACCCGCGGCAGCCCACGACCTCAGCCTCTGCTGCACTGCCTTGGAGGCTGCTGCTGTCATTCAGACATCACTTTAGGGAGCTAATTCATAAAACTTTCCCTCAGGTCAAGTCAGCAAGTGTTCACTGAACACCTGCTCTGTGCCCTTGTACATGCCACCACCTCAAGCGTATCATTCCTGGGACGCTCGGGAGCCTGGACTCTCCTGCAAACACTGCCAGCCTCTGTACTCAGACCCATTTGATACTTACTGCTTTTCTAACCGTCAGCGTGGAACCCTCTCCTTTCACATCCAGGAGACAGAATGCCAACTGACCTCTGGCTTGGACGGCGGAGTTGCTGTTATCCATCAGAAGAGGCCCCTCATTCCATTAGCATAATCGCTCCAGGAGAGCACGGAGCATCATCCTTGAAAGCAGAAAATACTCGCTGCCTGACAGCAGAACTTCCAGATATGACTGATGTCTCCGTATACCTGGAGCCACAGTGGCCCTCAAAGCGTGAATAGCACACACTCAGGGGAGATCCTGACCCCTGATGGGCAGGGAAACAGCCAAAAGCCATGGCCCCCACCACAGCTCCTAAAGCTGACCCCCCAAGCCAGAGGGAACCCTCAGGCACTCTGCTGTCTTCTTATCCCACCAAAGCCCCAGACAGCTTAGCTTGGCCCACTGGGCCCACATGTGGGTCTCCAAACTCTCTCTCCATGCTTGTCCCCCTTGCAGTACACTCCACAGCTTGCTGGCAGAATGCTCACACTCACTTACCGAGGCTACAAAACTGGATGGATGGATGGATGGATGGATGGATGGATGGATGGATGGAGAGATGGAGAAATAGATAATCAGACTCGTATGTTTTCCTGACCCTGTGATCTAGTCATTATACAGACACACACAATCTGGGTTAAAAATCACTACTACAGCTTCTAAAGTCTTTAATACCTTCCCCCAAAGTCATTTAAAGGGAATTTCAACCCATAACACACACACAACCTGACATGACCCATTTCTTCCCACGTCTCCCATAGACCCTGATACCCCCTAATGAAAACCTCTCCCTCCTGCCCCAGCTGTCCCCCCTGAGCTCCTGTTACATGCTGACCCCGCTCTCCTCCCCCAGAAGCCCCTTGCTGTCTCCCATCAAGGCCCAGGTCCCAGCAGTTGCAAGCAGGGAGAGGGGCTGAGAAGCCAAGGGGCTCAGGCAGCTGGCTGGCCAACCTTAGGGGAAGGGAAAGGGGAGGAAAGCAAACACAGGGCACGCCAGGCCTCTGATGGGCAGTTAAGCGCTTACACCCACCCGGTCTGGACCCAGCACTGCTGTGCACTAGCTGTGTGCCTCCAGCAAGCTGTTAAACCTCAGCAAGGGGGGACGGCGACACCTGTCCCTCAGGGCTATCGGGCTAAGGGATAATAGATGGAAGTGTTTAGAACAGCACCCGTGCAGAGGAGGAAATGTCGGCCTTCACCATGTAGGACTGTTCGTTATTACCCCATCTGATAGGTAGGTGGGTTCGCATATAGAAGTCTTAGATTGAGTGGGAAGAAAAGCTAGAGATCTTGTAATTAAATCCCCCTTTCCCAGCTGAGTCTAAACCCTACACTGTTTCCCTAACAGAAAGGAACGTACTGCCCACCAGCGAGCACTGCAGAAAGAGGGGGAAAGAGTAAGAGAGAGACTAACAGAGCCTGAGGTACACACCCCTGAGGAGAGGAGGGGTAAATGATGGGTCATCTTCCCCCCAAAGGAGGGCATGTTTAATCACCACTTTTGTAGTTAAAAAAACTATAGAAAATCAACTCAAAATACTTTAAACTAAAAGGGACATTGTTCCTCTTAACTAAAAAGTCCAAGAGCAGGGCCTGCAGGAAAGGCTGGATCCAGGGACCCACAATGAGGTCATCATGACTCAGTTTTACTTTCGATGGCCTTGAGTCACATGCCCCCCCCCAAAGGACTGTGAAATGCACTGACTGGCCAGGTCTTCACTCCACACCTACTCATGAATCCACACCTCTCCCCCTCTGCACAAAGTGAAATTTTAAAAATGGAGTCCTATTTCTAAAACAGGGGAATGCATGCTGGACAGGCAGAAGCAGTGTGGACCCATTCACTCAGGAAAAAAAAAAAGGGGGGGTTTTGGGGGTGAGAGAAAGTTGTTTGAGCTATACGGGAGCCCCCTCCCCAGCCTCTCCCAGGAACCCTGTCCTGAAACACTGTTCTAAACTGAAGACCACCCACAGGGGAGCAGCCCCTATACCTGTGCCCTCCCCCCAGACCCGCAAGGAGTCAGCAGTGAGGGAAGCTGGATAACGGGGAGAGACTGCAAAGACCCACGTCTCAGCACTGTGACCCCACCTTTCCTCCCACCCCAGCAGGCTGGTGGTCGTCCCTGGTTCTAGGTCATTTACTATCCACATGGCCCGCCAGGCTCACTCTGCTACGCTGGGGGCTCTGTGATCTGTTCAAGGGCCTACCGGCTCCTGGGCTAGACTCCTGATTCTTATGGGCCGGAGTTCCATCTGCCCATCCTCGCGGTCCAGTATAAAGAAGGTCCTGGGTGAATACTGACCTGAGAAGCAATATACACATGAGCGATGGCCACACCATACATAAAAGGAGAACTTTGACCCACAGCTGCGGCAACCAGCCCAGAAAACAAACCAGTCCAGGCAGCCAAACACACCCCTGTAACAGTCGGCCCAAACTGGCCAGGACTTGACTTGTGGCTGACAGATTCTCCAAGTTTTGCCTCTGCTTTCAATTTAGGATCAACTAGAGAAAGCCAAACGCGCACCCCTAACACTCACATCCGATGCCCCGCCTCTCGTTAGGCCACCGACAGCCTCCCTGCACCAACAGGGCATCCCTGAGGCCTTCCTTTCATTCCGCTATAAAGCTTCCCCACTCCTGTGCCGGCCTTCAAGTCCCCACCACGACACTAGCAGAAAGGCTGCCTCCCTTCCTAGAGGGGGCTCTGAACAAAGTGCTTTTGCCTCTTCTCATGGACTTTGTTTGTGGCCACAGAGCTGCCCCCACCTCAGTGAGCCCTAGAGCAGGCTCTCATCTCACTGAGCTGAGCCTGAGTCCCCTCCGGTGTCAGGCCTCAAGGGTGAGCCTGCTGGAGCTGGGCGCACTGCCTGCCCGCGACACACCAAGCACACGGGGCGAGAATCACCGTGGAGTGCTCTGCAAACAGCAGAGTGCTCTGCAAACGCAAATCCACATGGAGCCTGCAGGGTGAGTGCCAGAGGGAGCACGGGACAGAGGGGAGAGGGCGGCAGGAGGGCGGCCCACCAGCCCCACGAGCAAGTGGCATCTAAGCTGGGCTCTGAAGGATGAATTAGGAAGAGAGCAGAGCGGGGAAGGGGGCAGTTGGGGACAAATTGGGATCCAGGCAGAAAGAAAGCGTGGAGAGGGGAGGACTCCAAAGGAAACGCAGTCCTGCATCCCTTCAGGGCCCTGAAGGCTTGTGGTTCAAAAGCATTTTCCAATAAACACAGATTAGGGGGCTTAAATCTCTTTCTCTTTTCTCCATATGTAGACAATGACAAACACCCCTAGGGTGGCTGGGATTTATATAGGCAGATTTTTTTGGAAGTTTATCTTATGTATCTGGACTATGGCTTATAAATCAAATTTGGTTCGCTTTGCTGGAGAGTAAATTATTTATCCAAGACAGAGCACCAGGCTGTACAAGAAGAGGCACTAAGAAGGCGCTGTTTCTCGGGTGTCATTTATAGTCCCCAGGATGAGACGATGTTGGGTGGGAGTTTCTGCCTTACCGATGTGAGTGTTCCCTCCTGAGTCCAGGTGCTCTCCTGGACTCAGCGGTTGGCTTTCTGTTGAGCTCATCACTCAAGGAATTCAAATCAGGGTCTCCCATTTGGGTCCAGCACTGTCCTCGGTGGATAACTGCCCGCGTCGGGGAGCAAACACGGCCAGCTGGAAGTTAGGAGCCAGCAGGCTGCGTGTGCTGGACCTCTGGGTGATTTGGGGTACCCCACCTGACCTCTCTGGCCCTCAGTTTCCTGGCAGCTGGAGTGAGACAGTAATGTCCTTCCCGTAGGGACCTTGCAGGATTGAAAGGGACTGCATCTGGCACAGGGCGAGCGATAAGGATAAACGTGGTCATTCCTCCACGTCCCAGCTAAGAGTCACCCCAATGCGAGTTATCTGAATGTGGCTTAGGGCTCCTCCCTCCAGCCAGAACCCTGCAAGAGGTCTGTGAGGAAGTGGGAAATAGCTACGCTTTTAGTCAAATCTCTTAAGGATTCACAGTTGTGGTTTTTCCACACCCCCTGCTCAGTTGCTACTATGCAGGAATGGGGTGTGGTGCTCCCGCGTCTGGGGCTACCACACAGCGCTGGGCTGAACCCAGAAAGCCTCTCCCTCTGTTCTCCCAAGCGCTACAGACGGCACAGGAACGCACCTCCACCACGGAGACTCAGGAAACGCGGGCTGGTTAGATTTGCTTAAGAATCCAGCAAAAAATGGTGAGGTTTGCACTCCCAAAACAGAGCCATCTGCTCTCCGTATTTACTGTCAGATGATGTGACTTCTCTGTAGCCTAGTCCCTCAAGGTCCCATGACTTTCAGGTCAGAATTCTTCTTCTTGGAATTTGCCATTGAGGAGAAAGGAGCAGCTGATGGAAAACAACGCTGCGATGCAGGCCTGGAACATCACTCCCGGGTCCACCCTGGTCCCCAAAGACACCTGCCAGTCATCCACCCCTTCCGCACCCATCACCTGCGTGGTGAAAGGCACCCTCAGAGCAGGAATCCCCAGGTGGGTGTACTAGTATTCAGATTCCAAGGGACGTTAAATTTTATTTATTAAACTAGATTTCCTGAGGCAGAAAAGCAGACCCGTATCTTTCAGAAAGAATGCCAATAGTGTTGAAATAAAAATAATTTATCTGAGCTTAGGTTTGGTTCCAAAATTAATCTAAAATAATCCTCTACTTGAGCATTTTAGTTTACTGAGGTTTTACAGCATCCTTCCCACCAACGTGCAACAAGTATTTCCAGAGGTCCTTCGTGCCTCCTGTCACCACTGTGGGCTCAGCTGCGTCATCCTGGGACCCCCCCCACCAAGGACTCTGGGGCACTGTGACTCCAGGCAGGGAGGGATAGTCTGTTGAGAAGCGTTCCCAAAGTGTGATGGGTGTGCCGAAGAGGTGTGCGTACAGGGGATGTCAGGGCCTCACGGTCGGAACTGAGGGATTGATGGTTGTACTCTGGGATGAAGAAGCAGCAGAAGCAAATGTCAGCCTCAGAGGAGCAGGGAGGAAAAGGAGGGCTGAAGTGTCTCCCAGAAACATCTGCTGAGGTCCTAACCCCCGGGAGAGCAGAACGTGACCTTATCTGGAAACACGGCCTTTACAGAGGTAATCGAGGGAAAATGAGGTTGTTAGAGTGGGCCCTCATCCAAATGACTGGCTTTCATATTAAAATGGGCCATTTGGACAGAGACAGACAGAGAAGACACGGTGAAGTAACAGGGAGATGATGTCCTGTGACAGGAGCAAGGCGTCTCCAGGCCAAGGAACACCAGGGATTGACAGCAAACACGGGAAACCAGAAGAGGCCGGGAAGGAGTTTCCTCAGAGCCGTCGGAGAACATGGCCTGCCTGCACCTTAATTTCGGGCGTCTAGTTTCCAGAACTGTGCTGTTTTAAGTCACTCGGTATGTGGTCCTTTGTTACAATAACCCTGGGAAACAAACACAGGCAGGAGTTTAGCTTTGTTTCCTCCAGAAGCCAACTCCCAGACAAGGATGCAGGTGCAAGTGGCTTTGGGGGTAGGATTCCAGGAAGCATGGCTGGAGGAGTCGGGCTTGAGGCAGGGATGGGAAGGCAGACGACAAAGGGTGGGGTGTCAGTCCAGGGACCTCTGAGGACACCTGGCGCTGAATGCCACCCGGGAACTTGGGAAGCCAGCGTAGAGCACGTGCTGCAGAGTCCTCGCTGGGTATTTGTATCCCAGCTCCCATGAGCCGAGGGCTGCTGCTGGGGGCAGGGGAGCGGGGAGCTGTTAATTCCCTGGCACTTAGTGCGGGCAGAAAAGTGGGCTCCAGAGACCAGAGAAAGCCCTTGGGCAGGAACGCCCAGGACTGGCAGTAAGCTAATGGTCCAGCGTGCGCTGAGGGGATAAGGATGCGGGGATAAGCAAAGTGCACGGGAGATGTCTGCTTCAGGGAAAGTTTGAGAAGGGGGAGAGAAAAAAGAAGGAAAATGACAATGAAGCCAGACTAGGGAGCTTGAACATCCAGCCAAAAGGTCCGGACTTCACTCCATAGGTATGAGGGAGGTAACAAAGGTTTTTGAGCAGAGAAGTAACCAGGTTAGAGGTTGTCTTTTGGAAAATGAGTGTTTGGATATACTGGAGAAGGAAAAATGGAAGAAGGACAGCTAATTAGGGGTAACAGTGCTGGGAGGGTGTGGGGCTAAAATGACATGGAGCTCAGGAGGGGACAAGTAGGGGATGCTGGCTCCCTGCTCCATAAGCCTCATGGTCCTGACTCTGGGAGCCTCAAGGAAGCCAGAGTCAGTGCATGGAGAAGCGTGGCTCCCAGGCACCTGGGACGAGCAGGTTTCGGAGAACTATCCACCACGCCCCTCACTCCCTTCCCAAGTCCAAATTTCAGACCAAATGAAAAACATAAGCCGCTGGGAGTTGAGCAGATGGCGTTTCCAAAACTTTCCCAGTTGTCATTTCATTCAAAGCAAACAGGGATTGGAAGCCACAGGGTTTGCAAATGCCACTGTGCCATTTGGAGCTAGGATCTCATTTGCCAGTTTGTAGCCTGTATTTCTGACTTTGCTTCTAAAAAGAGGGGTATCCACACTGACATATAAATAGAGAAAGTAAATAACGCATTCCAGCCTAATACTGCTCTAATTTCCTTGATAATGATAAAAAAAAATCACTGACATAAATTGCCCAACGGATAGAAGACCCTCCAAAGGAAACACAAGGGAGAATGCACCCCCCCCCCTTAACTCCGTGTAAGTCATGGAGAAGCTCCTTCTTCTGTCTCCTGCCTGGAGGTACCTCCAGGCTCGGCTGCGCAGAGAACTGACTGCCCCCTTCTCGTCCCTCCTGGAGGTTAGCTCATCTCCTGGTTTCTCTCTCCAAAAGCCTGACAACCACCAGCTTGGGTTTAGGGCTGGATCTGTCAGTTCCTGTCTGACCAACAGGCCCAGTGCTCACAGAGGGCTGGGGATGGGGTCTTCTCAGAAGCATTTCTGGGAGCCCTGGATGTGGGCTCAGCCAGCTGAGGCAGAAAGAAAGATTGACCCTGTTCAAGCCAAACCATGGTGTACATCCAGCTGGCGTCAGATGGGGGACGGTCACCAGGAGCTGGAGGAACTGGAGAGCAGCCCCAGCACCATGGTGGCAGTCTGCTCCTCCCTCGGCTGTCTGTGGCAAGGAGACCCTGGGCACCACCCACGGCGGGCTGAAGGTGGGTTAACACTGATGCATTCATAGGATATGAAAATGAATACATGTATGCATATGCATGACTGGGACATTGTGCTGCACCCTAGAAATGGATACATTGTGACTGATTGTATTTCAATTAAAAAGTCAAACATTCATTAACACTTTCCTACATTTCTTCAACAGGCATTTACTGAGAAGGCACAGATGAAGAAAACCTCCTCATGGGAATTGGGGGTGTAGGTGGTCCCCAAAGCACACTGCCAGGGACAGAGTAAGTGCTGGGCACTAAAGCAACATGGTGACATGACCAAGAGGATGGGCTGCACACTCAAAGCCCCCGGCTGGAGTCCAGCCCTCACCACCTGCGGGATGCCGCTTCTTGGGCAAGCTTTGTAATCTCTCCAGGTCTAAGCTTTCCCATCTATAAAATCAGGGTGATAACAGCGCCCACTCCAGTGTGTGGTGGGAGGACCAAAGAAATACAAAGCACAGGTGTCTGGCAGCATCCCTGGCAGGTGGTGAACCTAACGAAGGCTACAGCCACGGTCACTGAGAGGCACACACAGCATCACGGGGGTAGAGCCGCTATGTGATGTGAGCTCCACACACAGCCAGCAAGGTGCGGGAACGGGGGTTTGAACACAGCTTGTCGGCTCCAGAGGTTACACCCTTGCCCACTGCGTCCTGCTGACTGCCTCCCAGGAAGGAAAGGCAGAAAGTCGTTCAGAGAGGAGGGAGGCTGAGGATCACTGCCACCTGGGCATTTAGCACTCACTCCCATTTAAACTTCAACAGTCCTATGGCAGGAGACATATTGCCCCCATTGCAGGTGAAGCTCAGAGAGATGGCGTGAGCAGCCCCAGTCACACAGCTGTTAGGCAGTGAGGTCGGGCTCTGCCCTGGAGCCCCAAGCACACCCTCATTCTGCAGTCCCAAGCCCCACCCCTTCCAGCTGTGCTTGCACTGCTTACCCAGCAGCTCTAACCATCCTGATCACAAATGAGGCTGTGTTGTGCTGTTCTGTTTCTAGTGCCTACCTGAAGGCACCAAGTTCATCTTCAGTTTCTTGCCCTTAAAGAAGCTGGTGAGCTTGTTACAGAAACCTGAATCCTGTCAACAGACCAAGCAACACTCGGAGGATTGGAGAACTCAGGCTTATCCAGAGAAGTTGACACTCCAAGATCTGGACCCCGGCTGTTGGTTTACACAGGCTTTTATAAGGTTTTAGGTTTCAATTAAGTTTGTGCCATATGCAAATGAGGTGTTAGAAATGGACCAATCAGGAGTGAGCTTTTGGGAACCGATGGGATTTTAGGGGTAAATGCAAATGAGATGTAGAAATGGACCAATCAGGAGTGAGCTTTTGGGAACCAATGGAATTTTAGGGGTAAGTTTCCTCTTCCTAGAAGCAAGCCGTTTTACAGAAGCACAAAAGCAGGAGGGCAATGGCACTGCCTGGGAGGTCTTGCTGGTCCCTTTGTGGGTTTTGCCCCTTCAAGCTGATGGCCACCTTCTCAGTGAGATGGGGCAGGTCCACCGGTTCTGAGTAATAGCCTTTCTCCTAGCTGGAAGTCAGGTGGACACCGAAGTCCTGTAAACACACCACAGTAATGTGCTCTTTAAGTAATCCCGTGGTGGAGTCTTTGATGAAGTGAGGACTTGCAGGAAGCAAGATGTCTGCCTTCTGTTTATCATTCTGTGTCTTCAGAGAGTGAAGGAAGCATGCTGTGTGCGCATATGACGTGGGGTCTGTAGGTAACTACGCGATGATGACTCACACAACAGTGCCTAATGTTTGCTAAGAATTTACAAAGGCCAGGGCCTTTCCTACGCATGTCACAGCGTTATCCCATTGAGGTAAGTCCAGATGCTGTGCCCATTTTGCAGATGACACATCAATCTAGAAGGACCCAGGCAGTAATGCACAAAGGGCAGGCCCAGATCAGCAGCATCGGCCTCCCCTGGGAACGTGTTAGAAATGCACAATCTCAGGCCCCACCTAGGCCCATCTACCAGAGCCACTGGGCAGGGCCCAGCAATCTGTGTTCGAACCAGCCCTCCAGGTGATTTTGACATATGTTAAAGTTTGAGGTCCAGCGGGCTAAAGAAAACAAAGGACTCCAAACCTCAGTTGTGGCCAAGGGCCAATCCCAGCCCACCACCTGTTTTTGTAAATAAAGTCATGGGAACACCCATTCATTTAGGGGCTGTCTGTGGCTGTCTTCCTGATACAGAGTTGAGTACTTGTGACAGAGGCCACGTGGCTAACAAACCATAAAATATTTCCTCTCTGGCCCTCTGCAGAATGCTGCCCACCCTGAGAGCAACGAAGCTTGGTGTCTCGATCCCCTTGCAGGTCTGCAGAGGCAGCCAGCACTCTGCAACGGTCCCTCTCTGGCTTGGCTGTCGGCTCAGGTCTGATCTGGGGCTTTGCCAGCTGTGCTGGCAGAGAGAAAAGAAACACAACCAGTGTGTGCCAGCACTTAAAGCTTCTGCTCTGAAATAACATGAGTCACCCATTCACATTTCACGGACCAGAACCTAACATCCTTGGACTGGAGAAGAATAATCCATGCCCATCCCTGGGAAGGGGCAGAACAAATGTTTGCCAATACTGACTTAGCCCTCCTCTCTGGTCATAAGCACACAGTTTGCCTTCCCTCCACAAGGGTAGCACACAGCCCTGACCCAGGGGAGCTGGCCTGCCCCCTTCACGGCCTCAGGCGGGGAGGCCAGCATCTCAGGACTGTCTCTGGGAGGCAAAGCCACCTCTCGTACCCCGCACACCCAACACGCAGTGGTGGAACAGGTCTAGGAACTTCAGTAAACACTCCTAGCAGAAGAGAGGGAGCAGGGGCGTTGGCAGCCCCACCGTGCAGGCATCAACACCGCTCATCAGGTGCCTCCAGGACTGAGGATTCATTTTCTGCCTGTAGGTTCATGCCGTAGGGGGTCTTTCTGTCCCACTTTTCTTCCTGGCCACCTCTAAAAAGGACAACAGAGAATTTGCTCTATGTGGGGGAATGGTTCTGTTTTCCCAGCCAGCCTCCTGATCAGATGAGGTCTGAGGGTTGACTTAAGTCTCAAACAGCCTCAACCTTTGTTTGCCCAGGGTGGTGACTCTTTTGGTGGCAGAAATGTATTTGCTTCTTATCTATTTGACTCCAGGCAAATCCATGTAGTCTTAGCTACATCCATGGTCCATTTCTCCTGATCGTTGTGGCTATCCTGATCCCATAAGGCTTCTATGGGAGAGTGGAACCCCCCAGTCTTTCATTCCTGAGCCATAATGGGGAGAAGAAGGCTCAGAGGGGCAAAGGAAGTTTTGTCTGACCTCATGCCCTGGTCTGAGCCCAGCTGTCTGGGTGGTAGAGCTGTCTTCACCACCTCTACACATCATTCAGAATCTCCAGGCTTATATTTGGTTCTATGTTAAAACAATTCCAAAGCCTGAATAAGTCATTTGCACAGGCTCAATGGAGCTAAGTTAGATACTCGCTTTAACCCAAAGATTTTTTTTTTCACAGCCATCCCCCTTTGCTTTCCTCTGAAGATTCAGATATCCTTCTCAAACTTTAATGATCCTACATAACCTGGGTGTAGGGGGGTGTGCTTGTTAAAAACACAAGGTCTCAGACCCCACTCCCTCAGGATCTGATTCTGTAGGGGTGGGGTAGAGCTGGGAACATGCATTTAAACAAGGAAGCCCCCCTCCACCAAGTGATTCTGAAGCCGTGGGTGGACTTGCTGCTCCTTGAGAAACACTGCCCTGTTAGTTCTCTAATTTCCACCTGGTAGGGGATAAGTAACATCTCGTGAGAAAGTAGCAACTTCTAAAAGTGAGAGCATGTGAGAAGCACCTCATTAATTTTCACCCCAGTCCTTGGAGGCTGCGTCGTGATAGTTATAATTGTCCCTCCACTACCTGGAGGGATTAAAATGTTCTAAGAGAATAAACATAGACAGGGACGCCAAGTGACTGCCACATTCACCCAGCAGGCCGGTGAGGGCTGAGGTTACAAGGAGCAGACCGGGGCATGCAGGGCTCGCAGGGCTCCTTGGGGCCAGGCTTCGGAAACCTCCACACACCCCTCCAGAAAGAGGAGGAAGCAGAGAGGGACAGGACAAAGAGGAGGGAAGGGGAGAAGGCGGAGCACACAAGTGCTGAACCAAGTTTTACGAAACGTTGAATTCAATCCAGCAGGTCACACTCCTTGTCACCATTAAGCCCTTGGGGAGGGTACCAGCATTCCACTTCCTTCTCACTAAATGGTCAAAGATCTGACCTGCTGAGTTTGAGGAAGTGGGAGCCTCTGAAGGAAGGTCATCTTCAAGAGGGCTCTTGCAGCCTCATTGCACCTCCACTGGAGGAGGGCCACGGTTGGAACTTCCTATCACAACTTTGGACTCTGCTAAAATCTGCTCTGTCAACATTAGCCAACATTAGGCCAAGGCAACAAAGAAGAATGTGTGGAAGCAAACCAGGACCTGCCGTGAAAAAAAATCTTTCTTATTTTTTTCTGGTGGCGAACGTCCTTGAACAAAGAACTTCCAAGAGAAAACAAACAGCTTTAGAATGAGTTTTTCACTCACAAAACTATCACAGGCTTTTTCATGGTATTTGGAAATTAAGTTAACATTAATGTAACATTCAAACAAAGGCTTAATTGAGTCTGAAGAATAAATCTGGCCTTTGAATGAGATATATAAAATTTCATATTAATATGCAAAAAAGTAAAATAATTGCATTCAAGCAATAGTTCAGACATTTTGTTATTAGAATCATACCTTCCCCAAAAAATTATGAAGGAAAGATCTGGGAACCACTACAGCACTCTCGATATGAGAAAACTAAGAAAGTAATATTCTTTAATTCAAAGCCAACCAATATTACATGTAGATAGTTATCAATTACTGTGCAGTCAGACCTGTCACAGTTACACCCCAGACAGTCTCTGGGAGTCAGAGAACCAAAGTCACACACTGCAAACCAGCCAAATGCACAGCTCTGTCTCTCCAATAACTCAGTGTAGCCTGCCAGCAATTCAACTGCCTGATGGAACAAAACTCAACACTCTTCAGAGGAAGATAACAGAATTCAGAGAATTTATTATATATCATTTACCATAACTGGCCACAAGGACCTCAGCTGGTGAAACTGGACTCCATGCTCTGATCCTCTCCAGGTCTCTGTGGAAGGAAGTTCACAGAGCCCCTGAGAAGTGTGACTCTCTTAGTAAAAAAAATAAATCCTCCTGGAAAGACTTTACACTGCAAAAGAGGAAGCCCAGGATCACACAGTCAAATTAGAATACCCAGTTCTGGGGATTCTGAGAATGTTTCAGGAGGAAGTACTAACAAAGGAAGATCTAGAATGCCTGAGCCAGGAGGAAGGAAAAGCAGATCGGATGCTTGGAGTTGAGAGGGAATGTGGGCGCAACTGGAGCAACATACCAAGGAGAGGAGAGGAGGGACTGCTGAGAATCAAGAGGACACACGGGCAGATTATGAAGGGCCTTGTTCACTGTGTTAAACCGGTTGGACTTCCCCTGAGAGTGATGGAGTGCCAACAGAAAGTTTCAAGGGGAGCAATATAATCAAAATTTTAATGTCAAAATCTCCTCCTGACTAACAGAATGAGTCAATCCGGAGAAAGTTGTGTTTGAGGTGTCCAGAGAATGTCCAGATTCTATAAGAAACTGAGTTTATTTGTCCAGAGCTCAGTAGAAAGGTTTAAGTTGATGCAGATAAGTTGGTTCTTCAGCCTACTGAGATTCACTGAAACCTTGGAAGTAAATGAGATACTCAGGGAGCAGTCAAGGAAATAAAAAGACCCAAGACAGAAGCCTGTGGATCACCAGCATTCAGGCCTAATTGGTTAACGCATTAGCTGGAGCACTGGCAATAATGTATTTTATGTTACAGATGGGGCCTCCCCGCAATCAGTCTAAATTAATGAATCTTCCAACATCAATTCACTTAATTAATTTCTGCCTCTCTGTCTTAGATGATCTTCTAGACAACAGTTCTCCATCAGGGGACATTTGGCAATGTCGGGAGACATTTTAGTTCCCACAGCTAGGGGGATGCTACTGGCATCTAGTAAGTAGAAGACAGAGATGCTGTGCACCGTCCTGCAATGCACAAGACAGACTCCTGCAGAAAGAATCATCCAGCGCCAAGACTGAGAAACCTTGTCCTAGGAGGCTATGCAGGTCCAGTTCCACTCTTGACCTGTGGACTTGGAATCTGCATTTCAGCAGCATCTCCAGATCAAGTGTTAGAAGCATTGATTTTATCCTGGGTTGAGGGAAAAGGGGTGAAGTACTCAGATACAAGTGGACACCAGCAGATTGCCTCCCCCGCCCAGCCCCTTAGATTCATACCTAAATGCTGTGGCTCCCCCAGAAGAGCTACTTCACTGAAACTCTGCTGGTTGAGAAAAGGCGAGACATGGCTTTGGTGCACTGAGAGCACATTACACCCAGTTTGCCAAGCACAGCTGTGGCACCTCTCAGCTGGTATTCAAGGCTCTGCTCAAGCTCCTCCAACATCTGCTCTCTGCCTCTCAGAAGACGACCTCGCAGAGCTGACCTAAGCGGTCAGATGGAAATACCTTTAACTCTCTTCTGCCAAACTCAGAGACGCACCTGGTTTCCACCCACACACCTCCCCCATCAGGGAGAGGGACCCCTCTTCCTCTGTGAGGCCGACACCTGCCGCACTGCTCTGCTCCCCCTTAGAGGCCACGCTGATCGGTTATCCTCTGCTGACTGTCCTCTCCCCATTTAGATGTGCTGAATTCCTTTCCAGATTTACTTTAAAAAAGTAAGAGGTCTCCTTCCAGCCACCATATCCTTCAATTAATACCCTGTAAACTTTCCTTTCCAGTTACGTTGACTTCAAAATAATCTGCTTACTGCAGTATTTCAAATATACAGAAATATCTGTGTACCTGTTATACCCAGATTGGACAAATCTTGAACTTGACCATATTTGTTTCAGATATATTTGTACTTCCAAAACAAACAAAAGAAAATTAGAGTGACAATTGAAATTTCCTATGTCTGGTCCTAATTGGTAGCTACGACCCTTAAATTGATGCATAAGCTATACGTGAATGCTTCATTCCTGTACTATGTGGGTATGCCGCCACCTGCAATGTGCACTGTTGCTTTGCAAGCTTTTAACCTTTAATTACAAGGTGTAATATATGGGTTACTCTGTAACTTGCTTTCACAAACATTGTTTCTGAGATGTTACCATGTTGACTTCACATTCTCCGTATTCCTATGCTATTGCTGGCATGTATGTTACCTCTTTTTAAACCTTATGACATATTCTAAATTTTTGTTTTATGCCACCAGAATTTGTTAATTCACCTACGTATTTATCCCATTCTCTGATTTTTTTCCCCTTCATACTGGCCTTCCATTTGTGATCTCAGCCCACCCATCTAAATTGCACCTTTTAGAATCTTCATGAATGACAGTGTGTTGTGGGGAACATGCTTAGATTTTGTTTGAAAATGTCTATATTTTACTCTCATTCTGGAGAGACACTTTTGCTGTGTATGTAACTCCAGGTTAACAGGTTTTTGTCCCAGCACAGGAAATACTCCTCCAGGGTCTTCTGGTGTCCACTGTTTCAGTTGAGAAGTCTGTCATCAGTTTAATTGCCACTATTGGGGAGGTTATCCCTTCCCTAACCTGGCTCTGTTTAAAATCTTTTCTTTGCCTTTAGTGTTTCTCTGTGATGTGCAGGATGTGGGCTCTTAATTAATCCTGCTTTTGTGAGAATTCACAAAGCTGTAAAATGGCTGCTTTTATCTCTTCTGGAAAATTCTCAACCATTGCTTATTCAAATATTGCTTCTGCTCCACACTCCCTCTTTCTTCTCCTCTGCAGCTTCTCACTTGTGATTTCGTACCTTTTCTTAACTCTCTCATGGTTTCCATTTCTTGATTCTGTGTTAGACTCTGGATAAGTTTTTCCAATCTATCTGAAGTTCACTAATTCTCTCTTTTAGCTGTGCCTAATCTACTGTTAAACCCATTCACTGCACATTTTTATGCTGATCATTTTATTTTGATATCCAGAATCCTTTTGTTAATATAATCCATCCTATTTTATAATCTCTTACTCTTTATTTTCATTGTAATCTTTTTTATCTCTTGAAGCATATTAAACACACTTACTTTATGTTGGGCGTTTAATAACTCCACTATCTGAAATCTTTTTGGGTCACATACTGATATTTCTGCTGGTTCTTGTTCATTATGCCTCATTTCCTTCTATGTGAGTGTAGATGTATGTTATTTTTTATTCTGAGCTTTATTTCTAGAACTATATCTGTAGAAAGTATATGAGACCTGATTTGAAAGCAAGATCCCCAAGGATGATTTGAATTTGCTTCTGCCACATGTCAGGAGGAATCTATCAGCCAGAATCAACTTAAACTAAATTCTTGGCTAAATGTTTTTTTGGCCTTTTGGGGTGGTTTGATTTTGGACCACCAATCTATTTAAGGGCTGGTCTATGGTTATAAGTATTAAGAGATTTTTTTTTTCTTTATTCACCTCACCTACGCAGCTCTAAAGTTTGAGATGGGCAATTTCCCTTGCAGTTTCCTGGTGAGGTGGTTTATTTCTAGCTCACGCTTAACACAGACAGACTGGCCATTTGGGACATTGGCTTTAAGTGGGGGTAGGGGAAGGGCGAGGAAAGGATTCCTAATGGCTTCCCCACTTTGGACAGGCCCTGGATTAGCCAGCTATGTGCTCTGGAGAGCCACAAAATCCAAGGTTCAAGGCCACTCAATTTGGCAAATGCCCTAAAGGCAAAAGCTGGTGTAAACGCTCTGCTTACTTCTGGGTTCCTGATTTTATTCAGATGTTGACCTCTGACTATTCCCAACCAATGTGCCAATTTAGTGATAAATTTTCCAAATAAGTTATATGCCCAGTGTTTCAGTAGGAGGATTTGACAGCGTCCCTAGTCTATCATTCTGCTGGAATTGCAACTCTCACCCGTTCTTTATATAAAAAACGGTTATTTCTAAGGTTCACATTCAATCAAGTCCCTCTTCTATTTAAAACCTGTTGTGGGCTCCACACTGCCCTAAGGGTAAACCCACGGCCTTTGCATGGTTTATAAGCCCCTTCAGCCTACTTCTGCAACATCTCCAGGATCTTTGTTTGATCAGCTAGCTATCTCCCATGCACCTTCTTATTACTGAAACTGAATTATGCTCCTTACAGTCATTAGAAAACCACATGTCCTTCATCCCTCTAGGTTTTTAAATGCTACTGTCACTCCCTCTTCTTTTCCTCTTCCCCTCTTTCCTTTTTTCTTCTAGGTCCCAACTTTTCATACCTAGCTCCTCCTTATCTTCAGGTTTTAGTCTAAATCTTACTTTTCCATCCAAGACAATGCCTTGCGTGCCCAATGCTGGAACTCTGCAGTGCAGTGCCTGGCAGCCAGTAGGTGTGCAATGCTGAGACTTTCAAAGGGGCTGTTGTTAGATGAGTGCTCTGGAGCGCTGGCTGTCACCATCATGGCATCTGTCAGGAGACAGTGATAGGGCAGAAATGGCTGTGAGCCCTGTCTGCTGAAGATGTGGTCATCAGAAGCAGAGCCTGGGTTCCAGGTGGACAACTTTGTGTAGGGGCCTCAGTGACCAAGCTTTGCAAGCATGGCAGACCTGGTAGGTACTGTGGATCTAGCTGAGAGAGCCTGGGGTAGAAGTAGAAGCAAATGACAGATAGCTCTGAACAGCTGAACACTTTCATTTGTGAGCAAGGAGTAGGGGAGCAAAACTCGGTACCCCAAAATATCTCTTAGCATGCAGATTATTTCCAGCTGAAAACAGTCAAGGTCCAAACTACCCAGGAAGAAATTTGACCTTCCCTTAACTGTGTAAAGAATTTAGATAGAGAACCTGTTACAGTCCTCTCTGGTATAGCTTTTATAGAGGCCTGCAGAGAATATGGGCTAGGTGTGGCGGGGGAACTCTTAGAGATGTGTACATTATCTCTGCCTGGCCCCACAAACATTTGCTTTTCCATCTCCAAGTTCATCATCCTCCTCCCCCTTGAAGTCTCAAGACCCTGTCCCCACATCCTCTCTTGTCTTTAGCTGAAGATGGTTTGTAACGTAAAGGTTTTGGCCATTTTGGCAAGTGGGTTTTCCTGGGTCTCACCCATGTATCCGTATTACTAAACTTTGTTTGATTTTTCTCCTGTTAATCTAGCTCATGTCAATTTAATTCTCAGGCCAGCCAGAAGAATCTAGAAGGGTAGGGGAAATTTTATTCCTCCCCAACAAAGATGCGCCATCCCCCTGAACCTCCTAGAAGTCCTGAGCAACCTTTTGCAGAGGGCTGGAGCTCTGAGTTAGCAGGTGTGCGACAGGGTATGTTGCTCCGTCGTACCCACAGGTAGGCGAGGCCTGGGGAAACCCAGTTTATAGCTACGACATCATCCTGGCCCTTCAGTGAGCTTGCTGACTAGTGGTAGAAAGAGCAAGCTAACAAAGCATTAACGCCATAGGACGAGAAGTGCTACAAAACCAGACTACTTCAGCCCTAGTGTTACCGAACCAAACTTGGGTCAGCGCACCCGAGCACTGCAATTTGCTGACACTGGTTGTGATGAAGGGAAGTGCGGTGTTTGTTGTAAGGCTCCCCAGGGAGTCAGACAGCTCGTGCTCAGAAAACCCCCAAGCTCTCCGATGGGTTTCAGGGGAGCATTTTTAAAGGCCAGGTGAGGGAGGGGAGTCACAGGGTGTGTGACCAGCTCGTGTGCAATTCTCCTGTTGGTTGACGGTGAGGTAACAGGGCAGTGTCACAGGGGCTAACATTATCGATCCTCAGGCTCCAGCAGTCTGGGGACTACTGTGCTCATGGTCATCAAGTAGTAAACTTACTCTATTTCACAGAGATTTCCTGTAAAACCACTCAGGAATGTGCATCGGACACTGCTTCAGGGAGGAACTAACGATTCTGTGACCGCCGTATGGCTGATTTACTGTTTAAATTCTTACCAGTTCTCCTGACCCAACGGCTACTTTTGTCACAACATGTTCACAATCTTTCAATTACTAAGTCTTGAGCCAGGTTTTTGTGACACAGGGGAGACCTGGGAGACGATGGCTTTTCTACAAACAAGAGGCAGGCAGAGGACACGAGGGGGGGGGTCATCACGGGAAGGCCCCATAGTGCCCTGTTTGGTTGCACTAGTAACACATTAAAAGAGAAAGAGGGGACTCCTCTTACAAAGGACAAGAACCTAACATGATTGATATTGCTCCCACTGTCCCTGCCCACAAAAAGCCCAAAGTGTGACAGAAAGTCACTATAGGATGGCGGAGCTGCTGGC